>NC_133325.1:383848961-384196348 GCF_042186555.1 Aquarana catesbeiana
ATTCATGAAGAATCGTTCTTGCTAAACCAATCTATTAACCTTCTATGAGATGGTGAGTTGCCATCTAGATAAAGGAAGGCCCATAGACGTGGTATATCTGGTTTTTGCAAAAGCATTTGACACAGTTCCCCATGAATGTTTACTGTACAAAATAAGGTCCGTTGGCATGGACCATAGGGTGAGTACATGGATTGAAAACTGGCTACAAGGGCGAGTTCAGAGGGTGGTGATAAATGGGTAATACTTGAAATGGTCAGGGGTGGGTAGTGGGGTCCCCCAGGGTTCTGTGCTGGGATCAATCCTATTTAATTTGTTCATAAACAACCTGGAGGATGGGGTAAACAGTTCAATCTCTGTATTTGCTGACGATACTAAGCTAAGCAGGGCAATAACTTCTCTGCAGGATGTGGAAACCTTGCAAAAAGATCTGAACAAATTAATGGGGTGGGCAACTATATGGCAAATGAGGTTCAATGTAGAAAAATGTAAAATAATGCATTTGGGTGGCAAAAATATGAATGCCATCTATACGCTGGGGGGAGAACCTCTAGGGGAATCTAGGATGGAAAAGGACCTGGGGGTCCTAGTAGATGGTAGGCTCAGCAATGGCATCAATGCCAAGCTGCTGCTAAAAAAGCAAGCAGAATATTGGCATGCATTAAAAAGGGGATTAATTCCACAGATAAAACAGTAATTCTCCCACTCTACAAGACTCTGGTCCGGCCGCACCTAGTGTATGCTGTCCAGTTCTGGGCACCAGTCCTCAGGAAGGACAAAGCTAATAAAGGGTCTGGAGGATATTAGTTATGAGGAAAGGTTGCGAACACTGAACTTATTCTCTCTGGAGAAGAGACGCTTGAGAGGGGATATGATTTCAATATACAAATACCATACTGGTGACCCCACAAGAGGGATAAAACTTTTTTGCGGAAGGGAGTTTAACAAGACTCGTGGCCACTCATTAAAATTAGAAGAAAAGAGGTTTAATCTTAAACTACGTAGAGCGTTTTTTACTGTAAGAGCGGCAAGGATGTGGAATTCCCTTCCACAGGTGGTGGTCTCAGCAGGGAGCATCAATAGTTTAAAAAAACTATTAGATAAGCACCTGAACGACCGCAACATTTAGGGATATACAATGTAATGCTGACATATAATCACACACATAGGTTGGACTTGTGTCCTTTTTTTGACCTCATCTACTATGCAACTGTAGCGCTGACAAATTTTGTGTTTAGCCATATGTGCGTTATGCAGTACGTAAGTTGTTATAGTGCCATCTTGTGGATAATTGAAAAGGTACAATACTTTTACGTTTCATTATTAAGTGAAGTGACATGGAAGTGATTGATTGTTTACTTCGGAACTTTAACTCTGACCCACCCACAATGCTCCTGGACAAGAGGAGAACTGAACTGCATTGTGGGAGGATATAAAAGGGTAAGGAGCGGCCATCTTAGGTCTCTTGTTCCTGGGACGCGTGCCCTGCCAGCAGGACTCTGTGGGTGTGTCTGTCCCACAGGGTTCTACTTTGAGAAGGAGCGGAGCAGCTGCAAAAATCTTGCCGTTGTATCACAGTGTGCTGGAGCAGCAGAAGTGATCGTTCCAGAGACCCGTGGGGAGGTAACCGTGGACTCCTGGTCATTAGTGAACGGAACAGTGTGACGGCATGGTGGTGCCTCCATACAGACTGAGAACTGCTGAAACGGAGACATCCATCTGCCTGGATCCCGTGTGGTGAGAGGGTTAACACCCGGAAGTTTGTTTAATACTGCACACACTTAGAACTGTTACAGAGTGTTGCTGGGACTGATAGTCCCACAGAACAAGTTAAGTTGGAAAACAGTACATCTGCATAGACTTCAGTATTCAAGAGCGGATGCTAGATGTTTGTCTTCTTCATATGAGAACACTTAGTCAGTTATAACTGCCTTAGTGTATTACCTTACACTGCGTAACACCCAAGAGGAACCCCTTGTGGATTACAATTACAAGTTCTTAGCTAGCGAAGACTGAAGACGTCAAGACTATCTTTTTTATTGCAGGGCTCTGCATTTATTTACTAAGTATAGTGACTTTACAGTTTAGAGCAGGGGGAGCTCCCTGGTATAGATATATATACAATTAGGTATATTTGTGTATGTTACCAATTGTCATAACGACTTACTATACTATTGCACTACGTTGGTGTCATTGTAATAACCCTTTATATAAATATACTACTTACTCAAAGAAAGAAGTTATTTCTGGTTATTATTGAAGTTTGTGTGCAGTGTTGTTATTTCTCCTGTAGGTGGAGCTACAGACACCCAGGTAGAGGTAAATATTTAAATATAAGTGTATATTGTGGGTTAAAGTCAATACTCATATCATTACAACACTGCACTACAGCTGTGCCAAGGGGATTGAACAATTTAAGAGGGGTAAAGAGATAAGAGGACATGCCCGCTTAAACCAGCAGCTCCACCGAGAGTTATTGCTACATAACTATAGGGAGGTGCATGAGTATGTCAATCTCACTTGTTGGGAAAGTGCATGAGTATGGAAATCTCACTTGATGGGGAAGTGCATGAGCATGCAAATCTCACTTTATGGAGAAGTGCATGAGTATGGAAATCTCACTTGATAGGGAGGTGCATGAGTATGGACATCTTACTTAATGAGGCAGTGCATTAGTATGTAAATCTCACTTGATTGGGAAGTGCATGAGTAGGGAAATCTCACTTGATGAGGAAGTGCATGTTTAAGACAATCTCACTTGATGGGCCAGTGCATGAGGATTTTAAACTCACGTGATTGTGCAGTGAATTATTATAGAAATCTCACTTATTGGAGCGCTGCTCCATTATGGAAATTTCACCTAATCACAATATCATTGAGCTGTAATTCTAGACATCCATTTTTCACCCCTACTCCTACTACTATCCCTATCACATAGAGTACATGAATTCACAGACTTTTAGGTGTCCTACACGCAAGTTTCTCTTCATATAAGAGCAAAATGTATGTAAGCATTTACAAAGCATTTGTAGGCATGGAAAGCATTTTGTCAATCATGAAGCAGGTTTGTTGAAGCCTTTAGCCCTGGTTTACACTGGAGCATTTTGACATGCGATTTGACATGTCAAATCGCATGACAAATCGGCAGCAGTTGCCATCATTGGCACCGTCCTAATCGTTACGACGCCGCATCTGTGGCACTGCACCGATTTAAAAAAGTAGTTTCTGCACTACTTTTTTGCAATTTCGGGCTGCAATTTACATTGACATCTGTGCAGAGACCTGCACAGATGTCTCTGAGATCGTGGGCAAAATCGGCACTGACATGCAGGAGTGAAATCGTGCGAGTTCGTGCGGCTTCATTTCCACAGCTCAGTGTGAACCTGGGCTTAGTAAGAATTTTGCCACGTTAATCAAGCTGCCAGCAGGTGTTTTTGTAGCTTTTAATACATTTTTAGTAGTGCTGGATTTTAATGAAAGCCATTTGAAGTCTGCTTGCAGTTTGTTTACAGCAACCTTGGGCTTTGCTAATACAGGGCAAAGCAACAGGTTTGCTTAATTGCCTGGGTTACCCAGCAGCACGTATTCACCTTTACTTCTCTCTCTCACCACTTTGTTGGGAGCACAGAAAATACCCATTACTTGAGTACGGAGATTTAGTGGCGGAACTTTCAGGGTCACAGCAGTCGCACTTGCGACTGGGCTCTGGTTTTCTGCCACTGTGGGGGGGCCCCAAGACCCAGCATCTCCCCCTGCACCTCTGGCTGTCAGTTTGGGATGCAGTGGGGGGAGTGGGAGGCGGCGATCGGCAGCTGTATAGTGGTCGCGGGATCTCCCTGGGGCTTGTAGTTCTCCTCCCAAGTGTATACAGTGGAGAGGGGAGGGGCCTCTGACCCAGGCATGTATCCGCATCACTCAGTGTACAAGTGAGTCGGCTTTGCTTGTACACTCTTGTGAAAACATACCCATCTCCACTGTTCACCCGGGAGGAGGACTACAAGCCCCATGGAGATCCCGTGGCCGGCAGGCACCATACAGCTGCTGGTCGCCGCCTCCCACAGAGATGTGCTGGGGGTTGGAGGTGCACTGCGGAGACCAGCCAGGTACAGGGGAACCTCTGGAAGGGGGGGCATCTGGGGACCCTGATGTAAGGGGGGGCTCTCTTGGGACCCTGATGTAAAGGGGGCTCTCTGGGGACCCTGATGTAAGGGGGGGCTCTCTGGGGACCCTGATGTAAGGGGGGCTCTCTGGGGACCTTGATGTAAAGGGGAGGCTCTCTGGGGACCCTGATGTAAGGGGGGTCTCTGGAGACCCTGATGTAAGGAAGGGGCTCTCTGGGGACCCTGATGTAAGGAAGGGGCTCTTTGGAGACCCTGATGTAATGAGGGGGCTCTGGGAACCCTGATGCAAGGGGGAGGATCTCTGGGGACCCTGATGTAAGTGGGAAGGCTCTCTGGGGACCCTGATGTAAGGGGGGGCTCTCTGGGGACCCTGATGTAAGGGGGACCCTCTGGGGTCCTTGATGTAAGGGGAGGCTCTCTGGGGACTCTGATGTAAGGGGAGGCTCTCTGGGGACCCTGATGTAATGAGGGGGTCTCTGGGGACCCTGATGTAAGTCGGGGATCTCTGGAGACCCTGATGTAAGGGGGGATACGCACTCAGATATGTAATGATATTTTATATATAATATATATAAATACATACACACACATGTATAATATATACATGTGTATGCCCACCCAAGCGTATGACTTTCTTTACTTCGCTGCTATGGGATAGTCCCAGATCTTTTGTAAACCTAGCAACGCCCCTGGTGGGGGCTCTTCTTGGTTTCTTGCACTGGGGCCCTGAAGATTCTAGTTACGCCTCTGCGGAGAAGCATGTGACCCTCCTGATCGTCTTTTCTGCCAGACCTTGGTGGTGGTAAAACTGACTGCTAGATTTGAGGAGGGTCCTCTGAGTTGGTGGCTTAGGGTTGCCACCTGTCTGGGATTCACCCGGACAGTCCGGGTTTTGAATCATGTGTCCGGGTTTCAGTCCGCGTGAAACCCGGACACATTATTCAGACCAGACTATGGCTGAGGGATAAGCAGTATTGGAGTGCTCAGTGTCTGTCGGGGGATGATGGGACAGACAGTCCTTGTTGTCCCTCTCCCGCCCCAGTTTCCAGCTCTTTATCCTCATGTATCCCTGGTGGACGATGTCGTTTGTGTTGGCAGCCATGAGTCTTCATTTCTGCCCAGCTGTGGTCTGTCACTGCCTGCCCCCCATCACAATGGTCTCTTCCATCCAGAGCAGAGACTGAGAGGGGGGAGGAGTAGAGTGGGGATCAGTGGTGATGACAGCGGTACAGTGATAGAGAGAGAGGGGGTGATGATTATGGGCTGGCTTCTTGTTGCAGTGTGGTGAGTGTAGGACACCCAGAGGTGGCTGCACATGCTGGGCTCCTGTCTTTGTGATGGATGACATGTGGGGTGAGACCTCGGCTCTGGCAGGGTGTGCCGTCCTCCAGTGCTTTGCAATGATCATTCCCCATCAGTAAGAACACATGACGGTGTATGTGTGCATCAAACTGAAAGTGAAATGTCACAGCTGGTCCTGTGTGAACATTCCATGGTGTAGGCTGGAAGTCCAACCAGAGCCTCTATGCCCCCCTCTCCCAGTACTGGTGAATGCAGACTGAAGGGGGAATAGTTTAGTCAGTTCTCTTATTCCTCCATTAGCTGCTTCATTCTGGGAATCCCCTGAATTCCTTTTGGGGAGCGCTAGACAGGATGATATGGATTTCCTGGCAGAGATTATTTGCTCTGATCCAGCAGTGATCACACATAGAGGGTGGGATGGCTGTGACCTGTATATTCTGAATGGATCCCATAGATTGGAGGAGCCCCGGGTGACTGCTTTATATGCTCTTAAAGTATGTCCACTGTGCTGTGTACTGGGAGGTAATGCAGACTTTATACACCACCAGTGCCCCCTAGCTGGACAACCTCTGATCACACACTACTATATCATTCATTGCTCATCCATAGAATGCCTAGGGTTGCCACCTGTCCAGGATTCAGTTTTTGTGCAGGTTTTGAATCGTGTCCGGGTTTCAGTCTGCCTGCAACCCGAACACATTATTTAAACTAGACTGTGGCTCCCCAAGTAACCAAGAAAGTCACACAAAAATCTGTTGCCGTCCGGGACCTGTGGGCGGCTCTCTGGGGCAGGTTCAGCATCATTGGGGGGGGGTGGGGTGATGATGTCAGCAAGAGCAATTTGGGCACACTGGCTGTTTGCATGCCACAATATTACTATACTTGGGCCACCCAAAAGTGTCCCAGGTCTTTTATAATACTATAGTTTATACTTTCGAGACAGAAAAAAAATTGCGCCAAGAAAGTGTTCGGGTTTGGGCTGAAGAAAAGGTGGCAACCCTATGGTGGCTTCAAGCATGAGAAGATTGTGGAGGTAGTGTAGAAGTGCTGTACAGCTGTGCATGAATAGAAAGGCTTGAAAACTGCAGGCAAAGCATAACCTTTGAATACTATTATCATTTTAGAACACATTGCGGTACCCACGAGCCAAAATACCCCCATATGCACTGGCTTTGCTTTATATTATGCACTAATACTTTTTATTATTATTTCTATTAACAAGGGGGTTACATACAGGGCAAGGAGCATGATTTATTATTATCGCTTTGATATACTTTCTTCAATTAGCTGCAAGTTCCAGGACTTTCCCTTCACACACTGTGCTACTCAGTCACCGCCACAATTTTCTCATGTGACTGGGCTGGAACCTTGTGATTGGTCCAATGCAAAGGAAAAGGGAGTATCTGAACCTGTTGCTTTACCCAATTCTTGGAAGAGAGTTTACTATGCTAGAGGGAGCAAAATGTAAGATGAGTTAATAATAACTAGCACTGCCAATTAGGAAATGCATGAAGTCGGCAGCTGTATAGTACTGAATGAAAGTGACAAAAAGTGACAAAAATCGAGATAACTGCTGTAGTAATCAGTGCAAAGCCCCCTGACTGTTGTGAGCATGAAGATCAATGCAGACAAAAGAATGAATACTGGTCTTTAAGACTGTCTTTACTATTATTTAAATAGAAATATCAATATTTCTCATAGCAAGCATGATGCCAGCAACAAGAAAAATAAAAATCAATGAGCGCACAGCAGATTATTGTTGCAGCATTTGCAAAGAATTTTGTGACTTACTGATGCTCCCATAATCATTGGATTAATGAACATTGATGTCAATATGCTGAACAGTGTAAGGTCTAATAGGAAGTTGGTCATTTAGGCTACTGATTATGGTTATAATTAGCATATTCTTTACTGTAAAGACACAGTAATCCCAGTCATTAGTAAGAATGTGCATGTGAAATGCCAGCTATTAGCACCCAAATGAACCAAGTGCATTATGCAGGTATCTGTGTGGATCATTAACCACAGCACTTTCATTCATAAATGTCGCAGATGCTATGGAAATTTCCCATTAAGTTTGTGCAACATCTGTTCAAGAATTGTTGAAACTATTATTTAAAAAAGTAGATCTTAATCTACCCTGTATAACACCTTGGTTTCTATTATGTATGAATAATTTGCATTTGTTTTAATAATGCGAAAAGGAATGGTTGTGGTCATATGGTGGCCCACTTACATATGCAGCTCATAAAATTCACCATTACTGTTGATTCATCTTGTTTATACAGAGCCAACACATTCTACAGAGCTTGACAAAGTACACATAATCCTTTATATTAGTGCCAACCCAGTAGAATTTACAAGTAATGTCTCTTCTACACTCAGTCATGTGAGCACTCAAATTAAGACCATTTTACTAAAGACCATTTTGATTGTTATTAGATTTTTGCAGCACAGGGGCAAAAGACAACGTCTTTTTAAACTTAATAAAAAACAGGGGGAGCTGCGCTTAAACTAATTGATCTGTGAAACAATATTAAATACACTCACAATTTCAGAGCCAGTATACCACAGCAGGTGGAACCAAGATGTAAATCACAATATCTGCCCATTAAGGATACACTGGTATGAAATGACAATGCACAATAGACTGCAACACTACAGTGAGAAAAACATATCAAGTGACTGAATGAAAAATAGTGACTTAATGTGAATGATAAATTTAATCACAAAACTCAAAAAATGTCTAGTGATTAGACAATAAAATAGTGACTAAAGATATATGGTAAACATAGGTTAACATATAAAAAGCAAAAAGTCCAATAGTGATAGGATAACCAAATATAGTTAATGGATGAGTCCATACAAAATGGGGGTTATTTACTAAAGGAAAATCTATAAGTCTATTTTATCTAAAAGTAAAGTCGCTATAGATCCAAGAGGGACATGCAAGGAAAATAAAAAACAGCATTTTAGCTTGCACTTGATTGGATGATAAAATCAGCAGAGCTTCTACTCATTTCAGATCTACCCCTTAGATTTAGAGTGACTGCACTTCCAAGTGCACTTTTAGTGCAAAGTGGATTTGCCTTTCGTAAATAACCCCCAATGTGTGAAAAAGTTGTAGGTGATAAAAATGAAAACACAGCAAAAAAGTGTGACCAGATAGAAGTGCCTCCACCACAGCAAACACTGCCGCTTACCAGATCGTAGTGGTCCTTTATTACAGGGGACCACAATAAGCAAATGACTATCACCCCAGCCCGGGATCTTTAAGGTATACAATGGACTCTTCAGCCAGATCGTAGTGGTCCCTTATTACAGGGGACCACAATAAGCCAATGGCTATCACCCCAGCCAGGGATCTTAAGATATACAGTTTCTTTTTAAACTTACCCAGAGGCTAGGGACATAAACTCCATGAAGATAGTGATCCTATAATAAACCTTCCCACAACTAGCACACCAGCCAGCTTGAAGTCCTCCCCCACTGGTGATGGACACAGTATAAAAAAAAAATCCAGACATTCTAAATTTAAATATTATTTATTAAATGGCACTGGGGTCCCTATTGGGGGTATACAATAAAGAAAACCTCCAGGTGTGGAACCTGTATAAAAGATGGAAAGAATCGCCATCTCAGCTGAGCTAATGGTAAAAATCAGTTGTAACTGGTGAATGTGCACTGAATGTAACATCTGCTTTTTTCTATACTTGGAGAATGTTACTGTAACCAGTTTTCCCACTGAAAAACATGTCTTAGCAAATATCAGCGAATATTTTTTTCTCCTGGCAAGCATGTTGGCAAACGTGTATTATGTGTAGGGCACACATTACCAGATATGTGTTGGCTAAACTGTTTAAATATGTTAATATGTCAGGAACGCAGAATAAATGAAATTACAAAGTAAAGCAAGAAAAATAACAATTTATGCTAACATTCTCAACGTATGCATAGTTTTAAGTTTGTTTAGGTTTCAAAAGGAGATTTTGAATATAAAATAATTTTTAAACCTTTAACGTGCTCTTGTGCATTTCTATAAAACAGTGTGAGTTTCAGACAGATGTCTAATAAGGTTTCTAATGAATATGCCTCTCTGCTACCGAATTGATGCCAACTCACTCACTAGTGTATGTGTTTTCCAGTTGTTTTGGGAGCTATACAGATGTTGATTAAACTTCTGCTAATTAAATATAGCAGATGTTGTGTATTATGTCAAGACAAAAAATAGTTTGGTATGCATCTAAATCGGATTATAATATATGTATTGCTTAGTTAAGTTTATAAAATTACTGAAGTTCTGTATGCAATTTAGTATGGACACAAAGCTTTTGTAATAAACAACCTTTGCTTACTGTTGGTGGACATTGTAAGGTATCTTACATGACATTTAATACTAAAGGGAATATAAGCAGCACATCTGTTACAGGTGTCACCAATGATAAACTGTTCATAGTTCCTTATTAAATATTATACCAAATGTTACTGTATTTGAACGGAATATAATAATAAAGTCAGAATTAAGATTGCTAAAGCTGAACTTCAGGCAAACAGCTGAATACACACTATAAAATAATATAGGGAAATAGTTTTTCTCTATCAAGGTTTTGTAAATCCGTAATTCTGTAGTTCTGCTAGTTTGTTGATTTAAGTACCCTTCTCAACAGCATAGAAAGGTTCTTGACCTCACTTTTTTCCACTGTTTGTAAGCAGTACATCTTGGTCAGGGAACAACCTCCATCCTGTAAATTGAGCAGTGGAGGAGCAGAGACAATGTTGAGACCATTGTTTACTTAAGCCGGTCATAGACAGATCTAAGTTTCAATTCATGCATGGGCAGGCTGGTTGTGCTGAAGTCAATCTATGTATTGACTTCAGTACAACCAACCAGTAGGGATGTCAGCACCGATGTCAATAAAGTCTTACTACATCCTGGTCATGTACAAGCATTCCTCCTTTCAGATATAGAGAATAAGGAAGATAGCGCCATTACCACAGAGGGAGAGGAGGGTTCAGCCACAGAGTAGCTAGGAGATATCAAGGAGGTAGCAGCAAGAGGCAGTTTTAGCCTACTGCAAAGTGGGCCTCAACAATGAGGAGGAGGTAGATGATGAGGTGGCAGACTATCCATGATTGTCACCAGTTGAAGAGGAGGACATTTCTGAGGAAGAGGCAAAGCAGTGGCAAGGGAGGCTTTTGTCCAGGGGCAGGGGCAACTTGCAGAGGACTGAAGGGAGTAGCTGTTCTAATCCTTTTGTTGTCACTTTCCCACAGGTATAGGAAACTGCTTTCCCCAGAGCTAGTCCACAGAGCTCTCTAGTGTCGGTCTTTTTTAACTTATCTGCTGCCAACAGCACCATTTTGGTCTGCAGCCTGTGTAGTGTACCAACCTTTGTAAAAGCAACAGTTAATTCGTTATCACATGGGGAAATACATGGTTCTGTACCACAGAGCTCATTGGGAGCAATGCCTTAAAGAGGAAGTAAACCCTAATGGGTTTTATTTCCTCTTTTGCTCTTGCTCCCTGCAAAGCCTGCAAATTAAAAGCATAATGGGCTAGTATGCATCGCATATTAAGAAACGGCACGGTGGTTAAGAAACGGTACTGTGGTTCTTCACAGCAAATGCACCTATGACGACTTTAAGCCTTATTCTAGGCTTACCTATAGATAAAGGTAAGACAAAACTGTTTACAACCACTTTAAGAAGACAAGTCAAAAGCAAAAGGCCTGCATGTCTCCTCCTCATTCCTCACTTTCTGCTTAACCCCAGCTCCACAATGTTCTCCTGCTGCATCCATTGCAACATCTGCCTCTGGTGACTAGGAGGGAAGTGTCGCAAGGGGGTTCAGAAGCTTAGGACGTGCCACAGGAAAGAGTGTTATGGGGCCAGGCTTAGAAGGATCTAGTGAAGGTTAAGCCTTTGCAGAATTCTCCCACGCCCACCCCGCCATTTCCAGCAGCATTCATCTCAAATTTCATACAATAATAATAAATACATGTGCCATACAAAAATACATTTGATGTGCAAAAGTGCTATCAAGAATTATATATAAAAAAAAGAGAAAAGTGACTTCTGCTATAAATAACTAAAAATGTGCATCAATAAAGTTCACCATGGGATTTCCAAAATGAATTAATCCAAATCCCATGATGAACTTTATTGATACACATTTTTAGTTATTTATAGTACAAGTCACTTTATTGAACTTTGCTCTTTTTTATATAATGCTTGATAGCACTTTTGCACATTTTGCATCAAATGTATTATTGTATGGCACATATATTTATTATATATGAAATTTGTCATATGGATTATTGATTTTATTATTGATTTTGTTTTTATCAAATTGCATTTTGGCATGGATGTGGGCATTTAAAGAGATAGCGCACCTAATTAGTTTTAGATATTATTTGTGTTGTTGGTATATTCAAACACATTTTAGACTACAGCTTTTATTGAGAATTACCATTTGCCTTTTTTCAACATTTTTCTTTTTTCGCTAAGCGCAGAGGTTTTTTTTCATACCTAATCATACTGAAAATGCATTGCCAACATTAGCTGCCTACCAACCGCCTTATCTGTAACACCTCTATGTGATATAACTCAATATTGGCCATGCTGCAGAGGCGGCACCAGCAGCAGTGTGCCATCAATACTAACTTGTACTAATATGGTACAAGGGCAGGAAAGAGGCTGTCTTGGGGCCAGCAGGAACTTTGACCTACTGCCTCCATCCCGGTGAGTCAAAGGCAGCAGGAAGGATAGAAGATAAGAAGGAATCTGAGAGGGAGGGTTGGAGTACTGACAGCAAGGAGAAATGGGGAGGAGAAAATGGGACAGGGTTCAAGAGTAACATTTCACCCTTCCCAAACCCACAGTTATATATATGTGTGGGGTGAGATTATTGAGGACAGTATTGTCACTTGAAATAGTCTGGCAGTGGCCAAAATTCGCACAGTGTGTGCTGGAGATTCTGGCTTGCCCTGAAGCTAGTGTGCTGTCTGAGGGGGCCTTCAGTGCAGTAGGATTTTTTTTGCAAAGAGGAAATCCCTCCTGTCCCCTGATGGTGTAGACTTGTGTTATGCCCCGTACACACGGTCGGATTTTCCGACAGAAAATGTGTGATAGGACCTTGTTGTCGGAAATTCCGACCGTGTGTAGGCTCCATCACACATTTTCCATCGGATTTTCCGACACACAAAGTTTGAGAGCAGGATATAAAATTTTCCGACAAA
The DNA here is from genome assembly GCF_042186555.1 of Aquarana catesbeiana. Lineage (NCBI taxonomy): Eukaryota > Metazoa > Chordata > Amphibia > Anura > Ranidae > Aquarana > Aquarana catesbeiana. The sequence continues at coordinate 383,861,620 of NC_133325.1, forward strand.
AAAATTAGTTGTCGGAAATTCCGATCGTGTGTACACAAATCCGACGGACAAAGTGCCACGCATGCTCAGAATAAATAAAGAGATGAAAGCTATTGGCCACTGCCCCGTTTATAGTCCCGACGTATGTGTTTTACGTCACCGCGTTCAGAATGGTCGGATTTTCGGACAACTTTGTGTGACCGTATGTATGCAAGACAAGTTTGAGCCAACATCCGTCGGAAAAAATCCTAGGATTTTGTTGTCGGAATGTCCGAACAAAGTCCGACCGTGTGTACGGGGCATTACAATTAAGCAGTCTTGGATTACCAATGATTGCAAAAACCCTGCTGCTGATGCTACAGATCAAACTGGGCTAAACAAAAACAAAATAGGATAGATTCCTGCAACCATTACCAGCTTCTACTAGCTCTCCTTACCTAATCTGGTGCTTGGCACTGTAAAGGTGCTACGCTAAGTTTCTGCAGATTTTTAAGTCAATGCACTCTGGTAAAGTGAAAAAAACTGTTGTGCCACTGGCCATTTTGTAGTTGAGGGCTTTAGCTTTGTTATTTCCCCACTCAGTTCAGACCTATTACTGTTTAACAAGGCCCAAACTATCTAAAAATACCTTGCTGTATTTGCTGTATGATATATATATATATATATATATATATATATTTTTTTTTTTTTTTTTTTCTTTAATTTCCTCCATGACAGTATCCATCTCCCTATACTTTTTGACTATTGCTTATTAGCCCATAGAATGTCCAGGATTTTAAAGAAAAATTCACCTGTCAAAGAATTCAATGAGATTTGTCTCAAAGTTTGAACCAGATTCACCAACCTTGACACCCTACCTTTGAACTTTGGGGTTGGTGAATAATTCTAAGCCTAACACAGACAACAAGGAAAACAAACAAATGGATCATCAAGCCCAAACTTTCACCTGAAGTTCAAATAACTAGGCTGAAGCTGTGTTATTTTGGACATATTATGAGCCAATCAATGTAAAAGTCAATTGTGCTTGGAAGAAAAAGAGCAGTCAGCAATAAGGTGGATGAATGCAGTCACATAATATACTAACATGCCATTGGTAAGATTTAAGAAAAAGACAGAAGACCGATAATTTTACAGAAACACAATCCATGTGATTGCCAAAAGCTGACATAGACTTGACAGGAAAGCAAAATTGAATAGAGAACACCCTTTCAATAGCTCTATACATACATACATACACACGTTGATTAGAGCATCACAATTTGATTATTTGATTGTAGCATACAGTATAAGCATGGTTGTTACATCACATTACTGACTCTCATTAGTCCATCAAATCGGTATACAAAAAATAACTTTATCTCTGTATTTGCCAAACGATAATAACCTTGGATGAAGGGGATGTGCATGGTCATTAAACTAAGTAACTCATACCACAATATGGATTTTCTGGTTTATGTGCTTTGGAATGTTCAATAGTTTTCTGTCAAAGAATCCCTTTGTGATCCTAACCATGGCTTAGATGTTTTAATAGCAGCAGTAGTCAGTAAGTGCAATGCATGAAATGTTCCCAGAAGCCAGGTTTAACTGAGACAGCAGCTCTTTTTTAAAATTTTGAGGGAAATATGGAGACAATTTATGACAGAATGCTTGTTTAGCATGCATTTGTAAGGCTAGCTCTCTTTCTGACCATACATCAAAAGAACTGATAGTGTGTAAATGCTGATTAGTGGGAGTATACTATATAAATGGTCTAAATACCATTGAAATAGTCTGAAGAATTGGCCCTAATGTTTATTTGTGAATCATGTCACCGACGTCAATCTATTCAGAATTTCAGAAAGTCCTATTCATTTGCTCATATCTCTGTGTTCAGGAAGTATATTTCAGATTATTGTCATCATGGATTTAGTATTGTAGCATTAATGGCTGATGCTTACTGGCTTCACTACAGGGCTTAGATCTACTGCAACTGTAAAGATTGCCAACACTATTGAAAATCCATCATAACAGCACACTTTAAGCTTCCCGATGGCCTCAATTATTTAAGATAATGTAGAAAAAGCAGCAGGGTCAATTGCTAACTGCAAAAATGTATGCAGTATGAAGGGCAAAAAAAGACAACATCTTCACTGCACACAGGATGACGATGGTCAGGTCATAATACTTTATTATACAGTATGTGTTATATTTTTTATTTAGCATTGTTTTCACGTTTTGTGTAAAAATGTTGCACTGTCTTGTTCACAAATTAAATACCATGCTATCGATGTAATTACCAAAGCACGTGTTACCATAAAAGTGTATGTTAAAGTGAACATTTAAATATTATGATGATTAAATTATAGGTTCCCTCTTAAAATATTACTCTAGATTTTGTTTGGGGATATCTCTGAAGTTCAGATAAGTCTACAGTGCATCCGAAAAGTATTCATGGAGCTTCACTTTTTCAACATTTCACCTTATTCTAAAATTGATTAAATTCATTATTTTCCTCAAAATTCTTCAAATAGTACCCCATAATGACAACATGAAAGAAGTTTTTTTGAAATCTTTGCAAATTTATAAAAAAAAAAAAATCACATAAACGTATTCACAGCCTTTGCCATGACACTCAAAATTGAGCTCATGTGAATCATGTTTCCACTATTCACCCTTGAGATGTTTCTACAACTTGATTGGTGTCCACCTATGGTAAATTCAGTTGATTGGACATGATTTGGAAAGGCACACACCTATCTATATAAGGTCCCAAAGTTAACAGTGCATGTCAGAGCACAACCCAAGCCATGAAGTCAAAGGAATTGTCTGTAGACCTCTGAGACAGGATTGTATGGAGGCACAGAGCTGGGGAAGGGTACAGAAAAATTTCTGTAGCATTGAAGGTCCCAATGAGCACAGTGGCCTTCATCATCCATAAATGTAAGAAGTTTGAAACCACCCAGACTCTTTGTAGAGTGGGCCGCCAGGCCAAACTGAGCGATGGGGTGAGAAGGGCCTTAGTCATCAGGGAGGTGACCAATAACACGATGGTTACTCTGACAGAGCTCCAGAATTTCTCTGTGGAGAGAGGAGAACCTTCCAGAAGAACAACCATCTCTGCAGCACTCCACCAATCAGGCCTGTATGGTAGGGTGGCCAGACAGAAGCCACTCCTCAGTAAAAGGCACATGACAGCCCATGTGGAGCTTGCCAAAATGCACTTGAAGGACTCTTAGACCATGAGAAACCCAATTCTCTGGTCTGATGAAACAAAGATTGAACTCTTTGGCCTGAATGGCAAGCATCATGTCTGGAGGAAACCAGGCACTGCTCATCACCTGGCCAATACCACCCCTACAGTGAAGTATGGTGGTGGCAGCATCATTCTGTGGGGATGTTTTTTAGTGGCAGGAACTGGGAGACTAGTCAGTATTGAGGGAAATATGAATGCAGCAATGTACAGAGACATCCTTGATAAAAACCTGCTCCAGAGCACTCTGGACCTCAGACTGGGGCAAAGGTTCATCTTCCAACAGGACAACAACCCTAAGTACACATCCAAGATAACAAAGGAGTGGCTATGGGACAGCTCTGTGAATGTCCTTGAGTGGCCCAGCCAGGGCCCAGACTTAAACCCAATTGAACATCTCTAGAGAGATCTTAAAATGGCTGTGCACCAACGCTCCCCATCCAACCTGATGGAGCTTGAGAAGTCCTGCAAAGAAGAATGGGAGAAACTGCCCAAAAATAGGTGTGCCAAGCTTGTAGCACCATACTCAAAAAGACTTGAGGCTGTAATTAGTGCCACAGGTGCTTCAACAAAGTACTGAGCAAAGGCTGTGAACACTTACATGGGATTTTTTTTTTTTTTTTAGTAAATTTGCAAAGATTTTAAACAAACTTCTTTCACATTGTCATTATGGGGTATTGTTTGTAGAATTTTGAGGAACATAATGAATTTAATCCATTTTGGAATAAGGCTGTGACATAACATAATGTGGAAAAAGTGAAGCGCTGTGAATACTTTCTGGATGCACTGTATATCGCTGAGAGCAAAAAAAGGAGCGATGATTAATATACTGGTTCATAAGATAAAATACCAGTTTGAACCCCTAACTTGTGCAGTACACTCTCCTTCACGCTCTTACTATCCAGTGAGCAATGCCAACATTCTCCTCACACGCCACAACCCTTTTTCCATTGTGAAGCGTCACATATACAGTACATCTCCAATATCACTCACCCTTCCTCTCAAGGAATGCTGTGGCCTGCCTGCCTCCCTCCTTTTGTAGCTTTCTTTATTCTACAATAGAGACATATTTTACAATAATATGATGTTTTTCATAAAACTAATGAAAATAAACTTTGACATCTTTATCATTTTATAAATACCTACAAATAGAATGTTGAAGTAATCTAAAATTATACTGAAGTCAGTCAAGTGTTTGAAGCTTTATGAATTGTAGGGAGAAGATAAAACAATAAAAGGACACCAGCAATGTAGCAATTGCAATTCCTAAGTTTAAATAACTCAAAAGAAATGTTTCTGTAATATTTTTTCCCTTCATAAAACTCTCACAGTTGTATGTTCATTCATCGTATTTTATTTATTTATGCTGCTATACCTCTATAAACAAAATACTTTCCAAGGGGAGGTCACACAAGACGAGACCTCCCAAAGAATAAAAGACGGCTACTATGGCTGTAGCGAGCACTGAAGGATCAAAACGGAATACATTTCCTCTAAATGCTATACCTCTATCCATATGGAAAGACAAAAATAAAATAACAAAAATAACTTGGACGTTATATTGGCAGAAAAATTTAATGTCACGTCACATCAATTTGACTAAAAATAACCACCATGACAGGCTGTTTGCAAGTGTTTTACAACTCCATATGTCACCATTTCACATGATACCTTTTCTGCTGACACCCTGATTCATTGCCTGTCCACTTAAGATTTCAATGTTTCAGATTGCAGAACAGCTTACATAGGCTTGTACACAATCACCTACCATCCACCTGACAACACTCCTGCTGTCCTCAATACCCCAAAGTACAGGGTATTACTCCAAACTCCAGTGTAAGATTGTTAAATATAGCATCGGAGGATTTAGTCATTTACCAACTACCTCCACATAACACTTGGACTTAAAGTATAAATTTAGCTAAAACGTTTTGGTTTTGGATAGATTGAACATAGACTATATAATACTCACAAAAATAATGGCCAAACATTTGAAATCCATGATACCTATCATTATACATCTGGTTTAAACTGGATTTATGCCGGGGAAGTCCACTTCTATTTATCTCTGTAGAACCCAAATCATTGCCCAACTTAAAGACCATTTGCCAGACACCTGTGCGTTGACCTCCCTTGACACAGCAAAGGCCTTTGACTCCATTGAATGGCCATTTTTACAAGCCACCCTCCAGTCGTTTGGTTTTGGAGAGAAATTTTGTAAGTGGATTGCCATATTATACGCCAATCCTACTTCGTGCCCCTATATAGCTACACAGAGCCATATACCAGAGTTGCCCTCTATCCCCGCTTCTGTTTGTGGTGGCTATTGAGGCCCTGGCATTAAAACTCCAGCAGTCCCCCTATCTTGTAGGCATCACATTGGGCAATAGGACTGACGTTGTTGGACTATATGCTGATGATTTAATTCCCTATCCTAATGATACTCGGGCTTCTTTGCAGGGGGGCATATGTATTATAGATATGTTTGGATCCTACTTGGGCCTTAAGATCAACTGGCAAAAATCTGCTCTAACGCCACTTCATGCACATGCACTTCCTCTGGGAGTATTCCTGGGACCTCTTAGGGTGGTCTCGTCTTTTAAACACCTAGGAATCATTATAACAGTAGTGCCCTCTGAAGCCTTAAAGGTTAATTTAGATCCGCTTCTGCATACAATTAAAAACCAAGTTAACTAAAAGGCTACCACTTTCCGTGGCTGGCAGAATGAATTTAATTAAGATGATTCTCTTACCTAAAGGCCTTTATATTATATTGCATATGCCAGTCCCAGTGCCTAAATCCCTGGATGCTCTATTTACCACCTTTGCTGGTCAACCTAGACATCTAATTGACTGGGTTGTTCCTGTTACATCACTGGTAGTGCAATCTCTTTTGGCACACGTATTAAAGCTCAACCACCTTTTGATAGTCTTGGAAGCGCCTGTAGCACTTATCACTGGGAGAAACATACAGATACTAACCCTGGCTCGTGCTGTGTGGAGGGAAGCTAAATGTTTAGACGAGTTTAAAGATGTTCATTTGGCGGAATCCAATGTTCCTGTATTTAGGACAATATTTAGACCACCACTTTTGGGAAAGCAAGGGTTTGCTTACTCTGGCTGAGGTGTATGAGTATAATGTTATAGACTCATTTGCAGAACTGCAGGGTAAATACAAGTTAGCACACACTGCCTTTTATAGATATCTCCATCATGCATTACATGCACAGCACTTAGCAGATTTTCTAACTATCTGATGATAGGAATTTTACAATAACAAGGTCCCAAGGGGTTGATCTCAGACATCAATTCCCACCTGTTACATGCTACTTTAAAGACTGCCCCGCTAGAGGTTTGCACTAAGTGGCAAACGTTCATTCCTAATCTCTCTGACAAAGACGGGGAGGAAGCATGCTCTTTCCATTTGTATGTGTCCTCTGCTGTTAATAATGAGTTGACACAACTGTATATGATTCACCAGTCTTATTTGACCCCAGTCAGATTACATGCTATGCACCGTATACCCTCCTCAAACTGCACAAGGTGCGATTGCCTTAGAGAGCACTTCTCCCACGTCATTTGTCTATGCCCGGTAATTGCCAGTTATTGGTGAAAGGTTGGAAATGTTCTGTTCACAATATTCTCCACACCAATGCCCTTAACCCCAGAGGCGTGTCTTTTAGGTATCCTTGACAAGGAGCTTTGGCCACGATATATGAGAATATTACTTAGAGAAACACACTTTCTGGCCCATAAATCCTTAGCACTTAGGCACTTAGATGGATCCAGTGTCAGATAAGAGTACTCACCGAGGCCGAAATGCTGAGAGTGGTAACCTCTTGCGACTAAGCACACCCCACTCCTGGAGATGGTACAGGGGGTGAAGGGCACAAAGAGGCACGAGTCACCAGCAGGCTGGGCAGGTCTTGCCTGAAGGTCACCGGCAGGGAGAGAGCTGTGCAGGACTGGAAGATGCTGAAGCTCAGGAAGGAGGATGAACAGCTGATCCAACAACAGGCCGGGGGTCAAACACCGTTGACTAGTAAGAGTCTCTAGATAGGCAAAAACAGTCTAGTGCAAGGACTGTTAGCAGGTCTGTCAGCACTTTGAGGATGGTAAGCTGAAGACTGACTTTAATTCCCAGCGCTTTGCAAAGCTCCCTCCAAAACTTAGAGGTGAATTGAACACCTCTATCGGAGACAATATTATTGGGTACCCCGTGAAGCCTTATTACTTCCTTGATGAACATATTAGCTGTATCCAGGGCAGAGGGAGTGCCCACCATGGGGAGAAAGTGTTCCATCTTAGAGAGGCGGTCAATAATGACAAAAATGGTAGAGAACCCTTCAGAGGGTGGTAATTCAGCAATAAAGTCCATAGACACTTCCTTCCATGGTTGTTCCAGGATGGGCAGAGGTTTCATTAGACCCCAAGACTTGGCATTTGGCCCCTTGTTTCGCTGACAGGAGATACATGATGAGACGTAATCCTTGCAGTCCTGTCTCCAACCAGGCCACCAAAAGGAACGAGAGACTAGTTCAGTGGTCTTTAGAGCTCTGAAATGACCTGCCAGTTTGTGGTCATGAAAAGTCTCCAGGATCAGAGGTCTTACCTCAAGTGGGACAAAAATTTTATTCCGGGCCCAAAGTAAGTCATCCCGTTTCTTCAAAAAAGGCACCTCTGGCTCAGTACAGTGGGTAGAAGCTTGTTTAGTGGCGGTTCTGAGGTCAGACTGGGTGATGAGGCAAAAATTCTGCAGGGAAAGGATGGTGCTAGGTTCTGTTATTTGAGGGGACTCTGGGAACATCCGGGAGAGTGCGTCCGCTTTCCCGTTCTTGGAACCAGGTCTGTAAGAAATGTGAAAATTGAATCTGGAGAAGAAGAGTGCCCACCGGGCTTGTCAGGGATTTAGGCGCTTGACTGTTCTGAGGTATTCCAAGTTCTTGTGGTCTGTGAAAATCATTATAGAATGGAACGCACCCTCCAACAGATATCTCCATTCCTCCAAGGCGAACTTGATGGCTAATAACTCACGGTCTCCAACACTGTAATTTCTTTCAGGAGGGCTTAGTTTCCATGAAGCAAAGGCTACTGGATGAAGGAGGGACTTGGGACCCCGTCTCTGAGACAGAATAGCACCTGTAGCCGCCTCTAAAGTGTCTACTTCCAATATGAAGGGTAGTGCGGGGTCTGGATGCTGCAAGATAGGTGCAGAAGTAAACAGGGCCTTCAACTCCTCAAAAGCCTCTTGAGCTTCCTGGGACCACCGAAAATGATTTTGTTGATGGGTCAGCTGGGTGATGGGCGAGGCAATGGAAGAAAAATTTTTAATAAACCTTCGATAAAAATTAGCGAAGCCAATGAACCGCTGGACACCTTTTTATCTGCAGGGGCTTGCCATTCTTGAATTGCTTTAACCTTTTCCGAGTCCATTGCGACCCCATCGGTGGAAATAATGAATCCTAGAAATTGAACAACAGTTTTTTCAAATTCACATTTCTCTGCTTTAAGGTAAAGTCCATGTTTTCTGAGGATAGTAAGAACTTTCTTTACATGAGTCTGGTGTAGTTCAATGGTAGCAGAGAAAATAAGGATGTCATCTAGGTACACAATTACGAAATTATCGAGGTACTCTCGAAAAATGTCATTAGTACCAAGTATTGAAAGGTGGCCGGGGCATTGCATAACCCAAATGGCATCACCAAGTACTCAAAATATCCGAATCTGGATCTGAAGGCGGTCTTCCACTCATCACCAGCACTAATCCAGATGAGGTTGTATGCACCATGTAAGTCTAATTTGGAAAAAATTTGTGCAGTTTGGAACCGTTGGAACAACTCTGGAATGAGTGGAAGCGGGTACCTGTTCTTCACTGTTATTTTATTGAGTTCCCTTTAATCAACACAGGGTCTTAGAGAACCATCCTTTTTTTCGACAAAAAAGATGCCGGCTCCAGCCGGCGAGGAGGATGGGCGGATGAAGCCCTTTTCCAGATTCTCATCGATGTAAACCCGGAGGGCTTCCAATTCAGTCTCGGATAGCGGAAATATGCGCCCATAAGGAATTTCAGAGCCGGGTAAAAGTTCAATAGGACAGTCGTAAGACCAGTGAGGTGGCAAACTGTCGGCTTTTTTCTTGTCAAAAACGTCCTTGAATTCAAGGTATACTGGAGGAACATGTTGAAGGTTGTCGGGTATCGGTTGCACAGTCAAACAGGAAGCTGGAACTGGGTTTAGACAGTGTTGAGAACAGTAATCCGAGGAAAAAGAAATCTCTTTCTTGCTCCAATTAATCTGGGGATCGTGGGCCTGCAGCCAGGGAAGACCCAAGATGATGGGTAACATTGGGGAGCAGATAATGTCAAAACACAAGAGTTCTTGATGGCCAGAATCTGTGGTGGTGAGGATGGGTCTAGTCTCTTGAGTGACAGGTCCTGAACAAGGTAGAGACCCATCAGCCAGGTGGACCTGGAGGCTTTGCTTCTTGTTCAAGAGAGGAATGCGTAGTCTTTGTGCTAGAGATGCATCTAGAAAGCAACTGCAAGCCCCCGAATCAATGATGGCCAGAAGCCGGATTCCCTCTTCCGCCACCTGTAAGGAGACAGGAAGGATAACATGAGTTTGAGCAGGATCAGTGACACGAGAGTTCATGGTAAACTGGGAGCGTGACTTACTGGGTCTCACGGAACAGTTGCGTAGGAAGTGTCCTGAACCCCCACAATATAGGCACAAATTGGCTTGCCACCTCTGTTGTCTTTCATCTGGAGTGAGAGGAGATCGGACCAGTCCTAATTGCATGGGCTCACTCTCTGGAGCAGGAACAGCAGAAGGAGCTGAGAATGGAGGATAGGCTGAAGAAGGCTTGGGAAGCATCCAGGTAGGTCGGGAAGACTGAAAGCGCTTGGAGCGCCGTTCACGCATGCGCCTGTCCAGTTTGATGGCCAATTGGATTAATTCTTCCAGAGTAGTTGGAGTCTCGACCCGAGCCATCTCATCCTTAAGAGTCTCAGAAAGACCCTGACGGTATTGGTACTTTAGGGCAGCTTCGTTCCATGCTGTATCAGCCGACCATTTTCGTAAGTCTACCGTGTAGTCTTCTACTGGTCTTTTCCCTTGGGAGAGGGTGTGTAGGATGGCTTCAGCTGTGGCGGTGCGCTGGGGGTCGTCATACAATTGAGACATAGATTCAAAGAAAGTGTCCAGTGAGTTCAGTATAGGGCTTCTTTGCTCCATAAGGTTATGAGCCCAGGCCTGCGGCTCTTCGGATAATAAGGAGATTACAAATCCTACTTTTACAACTTCTGTAGAAAAAGTTCTGGGTTGGAGGGCCAGGTACAAGGAGCAGGCGTTCTTGAAAGCTCTGAATTTCTTCCGGTCGCCAACAAATTGCTCGGGGGTAGGAACCCTGGGTTCAGGGAGGGCTATCACCATGGTAGAGCTGGTCTGTGCCTGAGGCGAGGTGACCCGAGAAGAAGGTATAGGAGCTGCGGCAGCTGGAGCAGGCGACCCGGACAGATGCTGGAGACGACCCTCCATTTGGACATAACCCTCCTGCAATTTCTGGACGACTTGTGTGAGGGCTGCAAGCTGCTGGCACAGGGCCTCAAGAGGAGAACCCGCTCTGTCGGCCTCTGACATGGCTGGTTTGTTCTTTCAGATAACAGTACTCACCGAGGCCGAGATGCTGAGAGCGGTAACCTCTTGCGACTAAGCGCACTCCACTCCTGGAGATGGTACAGGGGGTGAAGGTCACAAAGAGGCATGAGTCACCAGCAGGCTGGGCAGGTCTTGCGTGAAGGTCACCGGCAGGGAGAGAGCTGTGCAGTACTGGAAGATGCTGAAGCTCAGGAAGGAGGATGAACAGCTGATCCAACAACAGGCCGGGGGTCAAACACCGTTGACTAGTAAGAGTCTCTAGATAGGCAAAAACAGTCTAGTGCAAGGACTGTTAGCAGGTCTGTCAGCAGGCTGATGACTAGTACTGAAGTTTGATAGCAAAAGTCTGTAGGCAGGCCGAGGGTCAAACACAGGTGACTGGAAGCAGAGTCTGTGAGCAAGCCAGGGGTCGAGCACTGAAGACAATAGCAAAGTCCAGGAGCAGGCTGAGGGTCAATCACTGGAGACAGGAAGCAATATCCGTAGACAGGCCGAGGGTCAAAAACAGTAAGCAAGTGGAGAAGTCCGAGAGGCAAGCCGAGGGTCAGATGCAGGTAGAGATCAGAGCAGGTCAAGGTCAATCTGGGTCACAACAGGTAATCAAGAATCAGGATACAAAGCAGGAAACACATGGGGAGCTGAAAGACAAACCAGCAATCTGGTCATGGCACAGAGTGGCTTTTATAGGCCAGTGGGAGGCTCATGTTGTGCGCGCTATTGCGTACGCGCGTTCGCCGTTACGCTGAATCGTGCAAGCGCATTAGCCGTTTCGCTGAATTGCACACAAACTTTAGCCGAATTGCGCACGCGCATTAGCCGTTTCGCTGTATTGTGCCCAGGGATGCACCGGAGTGCCGCTCTACCGCGCATGTGTGAAGGAAGGCAGCCATATTGGCGAGACTGGTATTTGCCTCTTTCCTGACATCCAGTCTACTCCTCCTTTAGTGCACCACTGGATACAATCAGTCAACAAAATTTTGCCCTATGAGAAATTACTATTTGAACATAGAGGATGTCCTAAAAAATATAACACAATTCGGGATATCTGGAGCTCTTCTACTCTGACTGTATAGAACAGTGATGGCGAACCTTGGCACCCCAGATGTTTTGGAACTACATTTCCCATGATGCTCAACTACAATGCAGAGTGCATGAGCATCATGGGAAATGTAGTTCCAAAACATCTGGAGTGCCAAGGTTCGCCATCACTGGTATAGAACAATATGCTATGTTACTGTGATTTTAATGCCCAGACTTGGTAACTGCCATTGTTTCAATTATAGTCACTGTACAACTATGATCTGTACATTGATCTCAAATGTTGATATATCTGACCTATTTATTGTTGTTTGGTCTCTACGGTTGTGAAACAAGCTGTTTTCATTATTTTGCTTTGCTTTAAACTGTATTTATACCTTTTGCAATAAAAAGTTTAAAAATGGCACGTTCCCAATGTTATTATTAGAGTATATGTCACACCAGTTTTTGTAATACTTCATCCTGTTAGGGAAATAGTCATACATTTTTGAAAAAGCATGTAGGAATGTGTCCTCTGATGTAGAGTGTATAATGGCTGGTGATGTTCCATAAAATAGAAGCAAACATTAACAGGAACTCATACTTTACTATAAAAAGTAAAGATTTCTTATGAAAGATGCATGAGTGTGTACATATGCATTGGTCTAAGCAATAATGTATTTTAGTTCTCCGCCTGACACCTGTGATTAATACGAGGCTATAATAATACAATGGGGGTCATTTACTATAGCACCAATATGCAATCCCACTGCACATGAAAATAGCGCCCAATTAAGACTTCAACTGGGCGGACACGCAAATGGAAAATCTCGCTATTGCCGGCGAACGTGCCTGTCAAATCGGCATATGCTGGAATATTTTAAGTCAATGGGGCTCGAACCCACATAATCCAAAGTCCTCAATGAAGGCTTGTATGTAAGTTATTTGCCATAAAAAGTGTATGGAGACCCAGGTACTGCCCTAGGGGACATGTATCAATTGAAAAAAAGTTTTTAAAACAATTGTTTTTTCAGGAGCAGTGATTTTAAAAATGCTTAAAGTGAAACAATAAAAATGAAAAATCCCTTTAAATATCATGCCTGGGGGGTTCCCTTGGTCCGCCTGTAATGTGGCGCATCTGTGTGATGTGTAGAACAGTGCCACAGCAAAATGACATTTCTAAAGACAAAAATGTAATTTAAACTAGCTTGCGGCTGTAATGTATTGCCAGCTCCCAGAAATATAGATGAAAAATCAAGGAAAAAAAATGTAGGGTCCCCCCCAGTCCAAACCAGGCCCTTCGGGTCTGGTATGGATTTTAAGGGGAACTCCATGCCAAAATGTAAAAAACAATTGACGTAGGGGTCCCAACCAAAATCCATACCAGACCCTTAACCGAGCATGTAGCCTGGAGGACAGGATAGGGAGGGATGAGCGAGGCCTCCCCCCCCCGCTGAACCATACCAATACACATGCCCTCAACATGGGGAGGGTGCTTTGGGGTCCCTGGCCATTGGTTGTCGGGGTGTGCAGGAGGGGGGCTTAATGGAATCTGGAAGGCCCCTTTAACAGATCCCCAGATCCCACCCCCTATGTGAATGAGTATCGGGTACATTGTACCCCTACCCATTCACCAAAAGAAGTAGTGTAATGTGACAAAAGACAGTAGCCAGTTTTTGACAATTCCTTTATTAAAAATATCTTCTTCTTCCCCCACTCCTTCCCTGCTTCTTCCTCCGATCTTCCTCCAGTCTTCCTCAGTCTTCTCCTTCCCCTGCTTACTCCTCTGGTCTTCTTTCTTTTTCCTCCGCCACCGCTCCCGCTGAAGATTTGAAAAACGAACCTCCTCTGGTGCTGCGATGGGGCAGATGATTGTGACTTTACCGCCCGAGGCATGATTTGCCTGTGATGTCACGAGGGGGTGGGGTTTCTGGATGATGTCATCCAGTGGCCACACCCCATAGTTATATATGAAATGTGCGCTATGGAATCAGACAGATCGGTGGGCAGCAGGAGGGTCAGTGGGGGGAGCGGTGGAGGAGGAAGAAGAAGAAGACTGAAAGAAGAAGCGGGGAAAGAAGAAATCGGAGGAACACCGAAGTAAGAAGGAGAAGAAGCGGGGAAGGAGAAGATGGAGGATGACCAGAGGAAGAAGTGGGGAAGAAGAACGCATTTTTAATAAAGGACTTGTTGAAAACTGGCTATTGTCTTTTGTCACATTACACTATTTTTTGGTGAATAGGTAGGTGGGTGAGTATGGGTACCCCATACTCATTCACATAGGGGAGGGCAGGATCTGGGAGCCCAATTGTTAAAGGGGGTTCCAGATTCTGATAAGCCCCCCACCCGCAGACCCCGACGACTAATGGCCAGGGTTGTCAGGAAGAGTCCCTTGTCCCCATCAACCTAGGGGCGAGGTGCTTTGGGGGGACCCCAAAGCACCCTCCCCACGTTGCGGGCATGTGGCCTGGTATGGTTCAGGAGGGGGGGGGCGCTCGCTTGCCCCCTCCCTTTCCTGACCTGCTGGGCTGCATGCTTGGATAAGGGTCTGGTATTGATTTTGGGGGTCCCCACGCCATTTTCTTCAGACCCAAAGGGCCTGGTATGGATTTGGAGGGTGGGCCCCACACCAAGTTTTATTTTTATTTGGCTATGAGTTCCTTAAAAATCCATACCAGACCCAAAGGGAGTGGTATGGATTTTGGGGGGGACCCCACACCAATTTGAAAAAAAAAAATTGGTGTTGAGTTCCCCTTAAAAAAACATTTTTTTCATTTGGTGCTTAGAGAGAATTCACATTTAGTGGAAATATTTCATGGCTTACCTAGTCCACAAAATAATTAGTAAAGCCCTAAATTTCAGCTTTAGAGCAGGAATTTAGTTTTTTGTTTTTTGGGGTTTTGCTTCCCCCTCCCCCATTACACTTTCTACTCAAGGGCTTGCACAACCAAATACTTTTGTATGCAACTAGATTTAATACAGATTTGAAGAAGTAGCAATTGTTTGCACTTTTAAAATATGTATTTGTACATATGTATGTATAAATATGTATTTTGAGTCTGCAAAAATCAAACATAAAGCAAAAAACAATCACCTGTTTATTTCAACATTAGTATAAACATTTGGGACATTAATGTACTTGGGCCAAAGAAAAGCCATGGAAATAATGCTCCAGCATTTGACAATATAGTTAGAAAGGCCCTGCTCAAAAGAGCTTACACTCTACAAGGGTAAGACACTAAAAATTAGACACATTAAACAAATCACATTAGAAAAGCAGGGATACAAATGAAGCTAGCAAGCATGACTAACCTTTTTTGTGATCAGAAGTCATCGCCCCAAACCCCTAAAAAGTTACATGGCAGAATTATCATAAGCAAAAACAGACAAAATTAATACAAAAGGCAGCACACAAACTACAATGACACACACACAGCAGGAATGAATTAGCCAGAATCTTCCTTTTCATCTCAACCATTACATAGCAGTTGTAAGTCTAAGATGTGAGATTTAAAAGCAATCATCAAAGAAGCAAATTATGGTGGGAACTCAAAAAACTGAAGGCACAAATAGTTTTCTTACAGGAAACCCATTTTACCCATATCTCCTTACCTAGACTTCCAACCCATTTATATAACCAGTGGTTCCACAGCACTTCCCCTACCTCCAAATCTAAAGGAACTTCAATAGCGATCCACAAAACATGCCCTTTTCAACTTTTAAACAGCAAAATAGACCCACTAGGTCGATACGTGTTCCTGAAAGGCACCATAGCAGAACGCAAATACACATTCGCCTCGATATATGCTCCCAACTCAAGTCAAATTTCCTTCATAGACAAGGCCCTTGAACTCTTGACAGAGTTTAAAGAAGGATTTGTTGTCCTTGGAGGAGACTTCAACGTCAGCCCGGACCCTTCCATTGACACCTCCAACTCTAGCCACACTCACTCTTACGCCTTTCTAAAACATTTCCGTAAGTCCTTTCAATCACACATGCTTGTTGATAGCTGGAGGACCCTACATCCTGCAGAGAGGGACTTCAGCTATTATTCGGCAATACACAATGTCTATACTCGTATAGACCAAATATATGTTGATCGGCGGGCGCTGGAGCTCCTACAGTCAGCATTCATCGGGAACATCACAATATCGGATCATGCACCGGTAGGTGTGACCCTCAAGCTACCGTCTGGCTCTCGTGGGGCATGGACGTGGAGATTAAATGAAAATTTGCTGGATGATGCGGCTGTGGGGGGCTGGAGTGTCGGAAGCCATCACAAATTATTTTAGAGAGAATACCACTAATGATGTTAAAGAAAGCATAATATGGGAAGGTCATAAGGCTGTAATAAGAGGAGAGCTAATATCTCTAGGGGCCAAACTTAAAAAAGATGCTCCAGGCAGACTTCACAAGAGTACTGACTGCCCTTCAAGAAGCAGAACTGAAACATAAACAAAATGAGAGCCCTGAGGCATTACAGAGGTTAACGGACCTACGAAACTTGTTGTCACGTCTACTAGATAGACAGACTCGTAAACAAACCAGACGCCTCTCACACAAATATTATGAACATGGAAATAAGTGTGGGCGCATGCTCGCTAGAGCTCTTCGCAAGAAACAAGCTCAGACTTATGTCCACAAACTACGCTCCTCAAATGGAGACATTTCGGTCCAGTCCTCTGGAATCGCTGCAGGGTTCCAAGAATATTATACTCAACTTTATAACTTGACCACTGACCACCCTTTAGACGCCCAGACAAATAGGATTACAGCCATACGAGACTACCTGGCTTCAGCCGGTGTTCCACCCTTAAACGAAGATCAATGCACTGAACTAGAGCTACCAATATCACCAGAAGAGATAGAGTTAACAGTGAAATCCCTGCCCAAAGAAAAAAGCCCGGGACCGGACGGCTTCACGGGGACATATTATAAAACATTCCTACATCTTTTAAGCCCCCACATGTGCAGATATTTCAATACCATTGCAGAAGGGAATCCTATCCCCACTGAGGCGCTTCTAGCACATATTACAGTGCTACCCAAAGAGAGCAAAGACCCAATGCTACCCCAAAGCTACCGGCCCATATCCCTCCTTAATGTTGACATTAAGATCATGGCGAAGGTATTAGCAAACAGACTTGGAAACCTTATACCTAATATAGTCCACCCAGATCAAACAGGGTTCATTAAAGGGAGAGAGGCAAGAGACAACTCAATTAGAGCCATCCAACTTATACACTGGGCACGTACTCGCCCAAACTTAAAACCTTACGTAATTCTCTCTACTGACGCCGAGAAGGCTTTCGACCGGGTTGATTGGTCATTTCTTAAAATGGTATTAGAGACACTAGGACTTAAAACACGCATGCTATCCTCGATTCTAGCTCTTTATTCCACTCCTTGTGCACAAGTAAAAGTGAATGGAGTTCTATCCTCCCAATTCCCGATTCGGAATGGCACGAGACAGGAGTGCCCACTTTCCCCTCTCCTTTTCGCTCTAGTTCTTGAACAGTTATTATGCACTGTCAGAGCGAACATAAACATAAAGGGCCTAAGGGTTGGAACGACTGAACACAAACTGTCTGCCTATGCAGATGATGTTCTATTTCATCTATCGGAACCCCTGATCTCACTGCCAAACTTGATGAAGGAACTAAACAAATTCGGATCATTATCAAACTTTAAAATTAATTTCTCTAAATCAGAAATTTTGCCTGTTCACTTGCCTCCCTCCCTGATGAGTAACTTACAAAACGCTTTCCCCTTTGCTTGGGCCAAATCCTCAATTAGATATCTAGGAATACAATTGACAGACAGATATGATACCCTGTACACCACAAATTTCCCCCCACTCCTTAATATAATTAAAAAAGACCTTTCACAGTGGACTAAGCGCTTTCACATGGATTGGACGTGTCAATATAATCAAAATGAATATTTTACCCCGCATCCTTTTTTACTTACAAATGATCCCCATACCCTTACCGAACAAGTTTTTCTCCCAGATTAATAGTATACTATCGGGTTTCGTGTGGAACTCACAGAAATCTAGAATAGCTTTGAGAGTGCTGAAACGATCCAAATTGGCGGGAGGGCTAGGAATTCCTGACATATTGAAATACCATAGAGCTATAGTCCTTCAAAGAATCCTCAGTTGGCGCTTCCACACCCAGTCCAAGCTTTGGGTCTCCTTGGAAAAGTGGCTAGCGGGCAGGAACCTGGCTTATGCGCCATGGCTACCCAGAGAGTACAGGGGACTGTCGGAAGATACTTCCCCCCTGACACTCCACGCACTCTCCACTTGGGACAAATTAAACTCAACTCTAAATTTGTCTCCTCCTATGTCACCACTAGCTCCATTAGGGGGATTCCTCTGGTTCCTACCGGGAGAACAAATGGCCTTCTTTGGTCCTTGGTTGGATGATGGAAATGCCAGCTGTGGGAAACTAATGCATAAAGGTAAATTAATGGACTTTGAATCTTTACAAAAGAGACACGGGGGCTCCAGAATGAACTTCTGGAGGTACAGGCAGCTCCACCACTTCTTCGAGATAAATGGGAATTCAATTAGAGACCTTTCCACTCTCACAAGCTTCGAAAAAATTTTCATAGAAGAAGACCCAATCCCCCACATGGTCTCGGAAATGTACCGTCTATTAAGTAATGCTACTGACAATCTTAGGCCAACTTATATAAGGGCATGGGAAAAGGACTTAAAGATGGACCTCCCCCCAACTCAACTGACACACCTTTACCATCTAACCCACTCGAGCTCCATAGAATCCAAATCCCAAGAAACTAATTATAAAATTTTATCACGATGGTACCGGGTACCGGCTGACTTAGCTCGCATCTACCCCTTGGCATCAGACCTATGCTGGAGAAAGTGTGGACAAAAGGGTACGCTCCTCCACATTTGGTGGGAATGCCCACTGATCCAAACATATTGGAGTGAAATTAAAAATCTAATAAAAGAGATCCTAGATCTTGACATCCCTATGTCACCTGCATACTTCCTCCTACATATTCCACAAATGCCAATCAGTAGATACAGAAAATGCATATTGCCACATCTCCTAAACACAGCCAGACGCCTCGTCCCGATATATTGGAAACAAACCAAGACCCCATCAAAAACAGACTGGATAAAGAAAGTGAATGACATTAGAGAAGCTGAACACTGGGTAGCGACCTGTAAGGGGAAAGTAGAAAGATTTGAAATTATATGGACCACCTGGAAAGAATATATGTCCGAACCTGATCACGAAAACTCCAGTTTAGACATAGCCCTGCTAGAGCTAGCAGAACCTTCCCTAAGATCTCGCCTTAATGTCAATAATACCTCATAAAGAATGAGACCCACATCAAACATTGAAAGGACCTGCCGTGGTCGGGGCCCGTTCGGCGCGGAGTTCTGTGACTTCTTCAGAATACAAGGTATGCTCCTCACCTACCTTCCCCACTTTCCCCACCTACCTACCCCCCCCCCTTACTCCAATTCTTTATCTATCCTTTCCCTCTCTCTTTCACCTCTCTTCTATTACTAACTATGATTTATAGAGTATGCAATATTTCTATACCCATAGACTGGATAATAACTGTGTAATACACTGCAACAGCGAGAAACAAAACAACAGTGGCCAACCACAGGGGTGTGGGCCCGGCTCCTCTAAACCCTGTTGGGACGGGGGGGCCGCGTCTCACACCCCGGAAAATAGGTGTCGGGGGGTGCTCCCGCCAGGGTGGCGGTCCGGGGGAGGCTGTTGGAGGCAGATGGCCCCCCTCTCCCCGAGCGGTCGTCGGGGGGGGTGCTCCATATACCCACCTGAACAACCTGCACCCTGGGTGGGGGAGGACCGTCACTGGGCGGGACTTGCTTCCCGGGGATGTAGGGACTCAATAAGATATCTAAAAGCCACAAAAATTGTGATCTAATCTTACTTGAGAAAGGGCCGGTTGCAAAAGCATGTGTCACTATAAACCTTCTTTGGGCTACACTATTTATGCTTACTCTATGTAATGTTTTTTCACTGAAATGTTCTCAAAAATAAAGATTTTACAAAAAAAAAAGCAATCATCAAATAACAATAATAGCCTTAGTGTGGTGTGGCTCAGGAATTATGCACACCCCCAAAACCCACAAAAAACATATCTATATATATTTCTATCACTCTACACACCGCCGGTGGACATCGAGTCCGTGGTGCGCGCACGTGCTGGCGGCCTGCAATCGGAGTGAGGAGAGGCAGAACGGGGAACTGCCTATGTAAAGATGAATGAAAAGACCTTTCCCCGTTCTTCCCCATTCTGCCTAGTGACATGACAGAGATCTATTGCTCCCAGTGATCTGGAGCAGTGATCTCTGTCATGTTTCAGTAAGCCCATCCCCCCCTACAGTTAGAACAAGCTGAGGGAACACACTTAACCCCTTGATCGCCCCCTACTGTTAACACCTTCACTGCCAGTGTCATTTTTACATTGATCAGTGCATTTTTATAGCACTGATCAATGTAGTAATGTCACTGGTCCCCAAAAAGTGTAATTTGGGGTTAGATTTGTCCACCGCATACAAACCTCAGGTCAGAATTGAGATTCAAACTCAGTGCTGTTAGGCAGATGAGCTAGCTTGTGAGCCACTGTGCTGGCACATGTTTTTAGCCTGTATCTCTGTGGTGTAAAACAGTCCTAAGTCCCAGGAGTGCAAGAACTTAATCAATGCAGATGTACTGTGGAAGACCAGAGAGCCAGTGAACAATCTGTTTCTGGCATATGACATCTGTTTTGAAGGCTGGTTGATAAACAGCTGTCATTTTGTGGGTTTTGGCCTGGTAAGAGGCTGCAATTCGTGCTGGTGGGGAAATGTTAAGGTTGATTAGAGTCCTTGCCCATGGAAAACATATGACACCATTTGCAATGGTGGTGGAACCCTCCTATATATACAGTGCTTTGCAAAAGTATTCTCCCCTTGACATTTTTTCGTGTTTTGTTGCCTCACAACCTGGAATTAACATGGATTGTTTGAGGATTTGCATCATTTAATTTACAGAACATGCCCACAACTTTGAAGATGTTTTTTTTATCTGGAACAAATAATAACAAAATAAGTCAATACTTTGTAGAGCCACCTTTTGCAGCTATCACAGCTCCAAGTCGCTTTGGATGAGTCTCTATGAGCTTGCCACATCTTACCACTGGGATTTTTGCACATTACTCCTAGCAAAACTGCTCCAGCTCCTTCAAGTTGGATGGTTTGCTCTTGTGAACAGCAATCTTTAAGTCTGACCACAGATTTTCTATTGGATTGAGGTCTGGGCATTGACTAGGCCATTCTAACACATTTACATGTTTCCCCTTAAACCACTCAAGTGTTGCTTTAGCAGTGTGTTTGGGGTCATTGTCCTGCTGGAAGGTGAACCTCCATCCTAGCCTCAAATCACACACAGAGTGGTACAGGATTTGCTCAAGAATATCCCTGTATTTAGCACCATCCATCTTTCCCTTAACTCTGAACAGTTTCCCAGTCCTGACTGCTGAAAAACATCCCCACAGCATGATGCTGCCATCACCATGTTTCACTATGGGGATGGTGTTCTTTGGGTGATGGGATGTGTTGGGTTTGCGCCAGACATAGGGTTTTCCTTGATGGCCAAAAAGTTCAATTTTAGTCTGATCAGACCAGAGCACCTTCCTCCATACATTTTGGGAGTCTCCCACATGACTTTTCGCAAACTCAAAACGTGCCTTTTTGTTTTTTGCTGAAAGTAATGGCATTCTTCTGGGCACTCTGCCATAAAGCCCAACTCTATGGAGCATACGGCTTATTGTCGTCCTATGTACAGATACTCCAATCTCTGCTGTGGAACTCTGCAGTTCCTCCAGGGTTACCTTTGGTGTCTGTGCTGTCTTTCTGATTAATACCCTCCTTGCCCGGTCCGTGAGTTTTGGTGTGCGGCTGTCTCTTGGCAGGTTTGCTGTTGTGCCATGTTCTTTCCATTTGGTTATGATAGATTTGATGGTGCTCCTAGAGATCATCAAAGATTTGGATATTTTTTAATAACCTAACCCTGACTTGTACTTCTTCGTGTTTACATGTGACCGGCTGTGATTGGACACAGCCGATCACATGGTTAAAGAGCCGCGGCCACAGCTCTTTACACAGATCGGGGTCACGCCAATGTCCTATAGACATGTGCGATTAGTTTTGTACGAATCGAAAATTCGTAGGAATTTCCGTAAATTCGTACATTCGGGAGGATCCGAAATATGAATTGCTATGCTACTGAATTTTGTATGAAATCCGAAATGTCGTTTATGAATTTCAGATCCAAATTCTGTTACAACGGAAACGTTACTGGTGTTTTGTTGACCAATCAGAGGTTTTCTTCTGCTGCTGAGTGAGGGTTGGGAAAATGACCTTTTTTAATATGGAAGTGGGAGACTGGTACTGGTAGTCGATGGGAGATTCAGAATCGGACAAAGTAAGAATGTATGTTAATTACGATTATTCGTTGTGATGAAGTTAAAAACCCAGGAAGTCAACACAGCACAGGGATGGTGGGAGCCCCTCATAATGATAAATTCATCATAACGAACGTTCGTAATTGTTACGAAAAGTTAACAAACCTAAAGAAAATTCGTATTTCGTACGAATCCAAATGGAATTTCGGACACGAATTACAAAATACGAATTAACGGCTAATATGGAACGGAACGAAACAAAACAAATTTATTGATGGTGCACATGTCTAGTGTCCTAGCAACACGGCGTGGCCGCGATCCAGGGGACACGCGAGAGCGGTCATTCTGGGAGGCCATCATATGACGCCCAGTCAGAACAAGAGCCGCACCGCCCAGCCGTCATTTGACGGTGGGCGGGCGGCAAGTGGTTAACCCAGTGGCATTTACTAAAACACTTAGTAAAAAAGCCATGGGAGTTAAAATGAGAGTAGTTTGCATGTCTGAGCATGCTCAGTTGTGCTGGCACCTAGTTGTGAGAGATGGGGAATTTATCTCTTCTCAGACTTAGATATTTCAGTGTAGAAATCACTTTTCACACACTTTAAAAGAAGATTATCTTTAAAAAATGCACCGCATATTTCAGTACCATTTAGGCGATCATATCATGCTCTAAACATTATTTCCATGTGCATTACTCCAGGTCCTAACCAGAGTAAGGGTTTGGGCGCTATCTGTTTTCTGGGAGCTATTGTAAATTTGATTTTGTGAGTATTCTTGCGCCAGCGCTATAGTGAATTCAGTTTTAAGGCTAATTACTGCAATTGCAGCATTTTAGCGCTAATTAGCGCACGTGCTCAAATAAATTACCCCCTATGTTATGTTTATTAAACATATACTAAAAGGGATAAAGAAAAGTCAATTAGAAAAGTGAATGTTCACAAGCAAGGTGAAGCTTTACATACATATACTTTTCTATGTCAACAGTTTCTTCTCCTTTACTAAATTAGCCCAGCTTAGTATATAATAAAGTTTTCAAAGCCAATATAGTTGTATTTAGCCCCATTAATTATTTTGTATGTTTAAACAAAATATAATTGTTGAAAGTTTTGATTCTTTATCCAAGCTTAAAATGATACTACGATGTTAATGTTGGTGTACCTATTTACATCCTGCCTTTCAATAGTTATAATTTATCTTTCTGAAGAATTAGCTATTCTTATGCACTGATAATTTGGAAGCACGAAAAGGACTTTGAAGTCAGCGGTTGCCGGCTCTAATAGTTCGCCAATTTGAAAAAATTACAATGATGAGTACTCTTTTCATAGGAATAAAGATTGAGAACATTTATAAATAGGACTTTTTATATATATAAAGGACCTCAGCAAAGGATAGATGGTGACAACCAAACTTACCAAAACATTATAGGTTCATTTCTACAGTTAATGGGAACACAGTATTGTACATCATGCATGAACCAGAGGCATAGGAAAATAAATTGTAAATCTCTATGAATTATAAATATAATACGTAGTCTTGCGAGCAACTAAAATACATTCTGAGTAATATATGCAAGCAGCAAGTAACACACTCCCAATATAAATGTGCAAATAAACTCAAAACAAATAGCAGCATTTGTTTTGATTTTAAATCTCTATTAATGCCATGTGATTACCACAACTGCTGAAACATCTGCATAAAAATATTGAAAATACACTGTGTGTTTTGCTGGAAACCAGACAAAACAGTTCCCAGGTTTTTCTAGTTAGGATCAATACTCTGGTAACTTTTTTTAAAAAAAGTACTTCTGAACAAATGCCATTTTTGTACTTAAGGTGTCTGACTACTCAACTAACAGAAATATTTTGACTTTTTCAGCACTTATAATGGTACCCCAAAATCTAAATAAAATACAAAAATATTTTATTTGTACAAAATCTTTAAAATTTAATAAAATAGTAGGCTGACATTATGACATATCAAATCACAAATATGCTGACAATCACAAATATTTGGCAAATCTCACACAAACAACCACAATAAAAGTTGATATGTTGACAATGTGATGTTTTGTCATGTGTGGGTTAAAAGAATCAACGTATTTGTGATTGGATAGGTCATAATATCAACCTCCTATTTTATTTCACTTTAAGGATTAAGGATAAAATTATTGTATTTTATCTGTTTTGGTGTACTGTTGTGTGTCTAAAAAGCCCTTATATTTATGTTAGTTGAGTTGTTTATTCACCAAAACCATTCGGTTTTGAAGTTATTGCATATTCAATTGTAGATTATGTGACCTCAAGCCTCACCCAATTTGTACCCCATGTTATTAAAATTGAAAAATAAAGGTAGCATTATTGTGCTGAAAAAAACAAATGAATGTGCTTGTTTGGTTTCAGAGATTTTGCACATTATAGTTGATGAAACCTCTCCCACTTTGCACCTAATGTTATTACATTTTACAAACAATGATAACTGTCAGGACCTGGACTTGACCCTGGGACCTCAGCTGTGTCTGGCAACGACTCTGTTTGCTGAGCCACTTGGAACTCTTTGTTGCCTCCCATGAACTTCCTGAACAACCTGCACTTCCTGGTTGCCAGAATATTGTGCCTTCTCCAGCCTATATCTCACTTTTGTCTCTCCTGCTGCTGTCTGTATCTTCTCTACTATTCGTTACCAACATTTGGCTTACTTCTCGACTATGCTTCTGCTTAATCCCAACCAGCAGCTATTCGTTACCGACCTTTGGCTTGTTCCTCGACTAGGCTTCCACTTGATCCCTATCTGCTATATATGCTACTGGACCCAGTGATGCTTACCTATTGGTGGGGCGATCCTGAGGACCTGGACCTGGTGCTAACATGCAGCAAAATCGATCTTGACCATCAGGAGCTCTGGTAAATGCCGGTTAGTACTTAGATTCCGCACCTCAAATAAGCCTATGACCTGCCTGCTTTCCTATCCTGCTGGTTCCTGTGTGAGCTTCCACTGCTATAGCAACTGGTCTTCAATCCTGACCCCTTGATCGTGACAATACTATTGGCTTGTGCTGAGTTGTACCACAAAAACAAATCTTGTTTGTTCGTTTTTTGAGATATTGGACATTCAACGTTCACACTTTAAAGTGCAAATTACTTTCCTAAATGGCTTAAAAAAGTTAATAGATTCTGTGTTCTCAGATATACTGTATGTTACATGTGTGTGTTTCAGTTTGATTTGTTAGCTGAGAAAGAAATTTGTTAGCTTTTTCCTTTTATTTTTTATTTTTTTTTAAAGATGTTTAACATTTGATGCTGCTTTAATAATATTACATTTGTAATACTTTATAAAAAATAATTATGGTAATTTGTTTTGAAAGCCTGTTTCATGGGACTATTCCTTTTTTAAAAAACATTATTATTATTATTATTATTATTATTATTATTATTATTATTATTATTATATAAAAACCTTCAAACATATATCAAATACATTTGGAAAATAAGTTTTACCAACTTAAAATTGAGTAAGTTTCAAGAAAAAATAAGTTAATATCACTTAAAACGATGGTTACAGACAAGTTGATGCACTGTAAAAAATATTGTGCTGGGTCTACTCAAAAAAAAATGAGGCAACTATTTGCATCAGCTTTTTTAAGTACTGTCAACTAAACTTATTTTTGTCAGACTCATTACACTTTTCACATTTCAACTTTGTTGTTTTAAGTAAAAGCCAACTCAGTTTTTCCAGTTTCTAGACCATAGCTTTAAGTAAAGCCTACTCAATATTTTCAGTTTATAGACCATAGGTTTAGGTTAGGAATACATATATGTATGTATTCCTAATTTATGGGCTATAAACTGAAAATATTGAGTAGGCTTTACTTAAACCTATGGTCTAGAAACTGGAAAAATTGAGTTGGCTTTACTTAAACCTATGGTCTAGAAACTGGAAAAATTGAGTTTGCTTTACTTGAACCTATTGTCTACAAACTGGAAAATTGAGCTGGCTTTCCTTAAACCTATGGTCTAGAAACTGGAAAAATTGAGTTGGCTTTACTTGAACTTATTGTTAAGAAACTGGAAAAATGTAATTGGCTTTACTTGAACCTATGGTCTAGAAACTGGAAAAATTGAGTTGGCTTTACCTAAACCTATGGTCTAGAAACTGGAAAAATTGAGTTGGCTTTACTTGAACCTATTGTCTATAAACTGGAAAAATTGAGTTGGCTTTCCTTAAACCTATGGTCTAGAAACTGGAAAAATTGAGTTGGCTTTCCTTAAACCTATGGTCTAGAACAGGGTTTCTCAACTCCAGTCCTCAAGGCGCCCCAACAGGTCATGTTTTCAGGCTTTCCATTAGTTTGCACAGGTGATTTGATCAGTTTTACTGCCTTAGTAATTACCACAGCTGTTTCATCTGAGGGAAATCCTGAAAACATGACTTGTTGGGGCGCCTTGAGGACTGGAGTTGAGAAACACTGGTCTAGAAACTGGAAAAATTGAGTTGGCTTTACTTAAAACTATAGTTCCAGACAAGTTAAGGTATGTATTCCTAACTTAAAACACTATGTTCTATAAACTGAAAAAAATGAGTTGGCTTTACTTAAAACAACAAAGTTGAAAACATGAAAATCAAAGAGTCAGACAAAAATAAGTTTAGTTGACAGTACTTAAAAAGCTGATGCAAATAGTTGCCTCGATTTTTTTGAGTAGACCCAGCACAATATTTTTTACAGTGTTATATATGGGGTTTTTGACACTGATATTGTGTCTGAATAAGTGCCCACCCTGGTGCAATTGCAGCATTTTTTTATAAGGAGTTCCAAAATTAGGCATTAACAAGTCACACATACTGTAAGTAGTATAAGGTGCAAAAAACCCAGAAGCCTTTTATTTACTTTCTAATCTTTTGTATAGTGATTCTTTGCCCAGACTATGCAAACTAACATATTTACATATTCCAAGAGGTAAAAGCACATTAAAACAAGTCCTTGTTCACCTCTGTAGCTATAGACATTGTAAAGAAATTAATAATGAAGGCTCAGAACAGAGGCATTGAAATCTTAGCTTTTTTTCTAAAAATTTACACCACAAATATGGCATCTCATATAAATACACAGCAGGTAGTTTCTAAGCTTTGAGGAACTGACTGAA
Organism: Aquarana catesbeiana; assembly: GCF_042186555.1. Classification (NCBI taxonomy): domain Eukaryota; kingdom Metazoa; phylum Chordata; class Amphibia; order Anura; family Ranidae; genus Aquarana; species Aquarana catesbeiana. Next base: position 383,889,102 of record NC_133325.1, read on the forward strand.
AGCCGAATTAGTCTTTGATTTGATCTTTGAAGAACTTGGGGAATTAATTACTTCACATTAAAAGCTAAGGAGCCCAGGGATGGCTTGTTTTATAGTTTGTTTACTGCTTGTTAAGAACATGTAAAAACTTTAATGAAAATGTTCCTGTCCCAGGTGTACATGGGGTTTCACCGAAAGTGTTTCAATTTATAAAACATTTATAAGCATATTTTTTATGTGAAAAATCTGTCCTTATTGCTATCTTTTGCACCTCTGTTTTAGTTGTCACTGGCAAATGTGCTGATGACCTCAAAATACTAATACCCATGCAGTGCCAAGTCTACCTGATTGGGTATAAAAAAGGTAACTGTTTAGGTAGGACTTGGTACTAAATAGCTGTTAAATCTAAAGGAGATTGCACTTACATTGTAAATGTTGTATGACTTATTTTCTTAACACTGGGCACACAGTATCTTCTTTAATGTGATTTGCTTCCATTTTTCCTGTTACATATTTAAATTTGTGTAGCATTTAACCCAGTCTTAGTAGATTGTGCAAACAGTCTGTAATTTCTGTGGTGAGTTTAAAGTGGTTCTAAGGGCAGAAGGTTTTTTTTTTAACCAATGCATTCTATGCAGTAAGATAAAAAAAACCTTCAGTATGCAGCAGCCCTCCTCTTCCCCCACCCTAATACTTACCTGAGCCCCATCTCAATCCAGCAATGTGCATGAAAGCCTTGGCTGTCCAGTACTCTCCCTCCGGATTAGCTGAGACACAGCAGCGGACCATTGGCTCCCACTGCTGTCAATCAAAATCAGTGAGCCAATGAGGAGAGAGAGTGGGGGGGGGCTGAGCCACGGCTCTGTGTCTGAATGGACACAGAGTAGCGGCTTGGCTCGGGTGCCCCCATAATAAACTGCTTGCTGTGGGGGAAGGAGGGAGGGGCCAGGAGCACTGGCAGGTGACCCGAGAAGAGGAAGATAACATGTTTGTTATTTTTAAAGAAAAAAAAAAGACCTTAATATCACTTTAACCCATGTGGAAATTAAGTGCTTCAGTATTGCTTAAGTAACTCTCCTGCAAAGTCTTGGAAAGTGGAGGAGGTGCAAGGGGGCAGTAAGAGATATGAGTCACTGCATATAATGGAGAAGTATAAAGCTTTGCATGTAATGGTGGTATCAAACATTGTGTTTTATTTCTTAGTATGTGGCATTGTCTGTAATACAGAGGCATATTCATCCAATGCAACTGCAATTACAGAGGTATAAGGCACTGCCTGTAATAGTGGAATGGGACATTGCATGGAGTAAATAAGCAAAAGGAAATTTATGAGAGACACTGGTTGTAATAGGCAAGAGGTGAGAGGAGTGAAGCATTGTATATGCAGTGGAGGCATGAGACACTGCGTGTAACAAATGTCTGTGAAGCACTGCATGTAAGGCATGAGGCACTGCGTGTGACACCATGTGCTACAGAGATATGAGGCACTACATGTTATAGAGATATGATTTGATACAGAGGTGTGGGGTGATGTGTGTAATAAAGAGGCACAAGGTGCTGCATGCAACACAGATCCAAGATACATTGTGTACAAAAGAGATGAATAAGGCCTGTATGTTAAAGAAGCACCCAGAATCCTATGTATGAGAGAAATGTAACAGAGAGGTATGGCATGTAGGTAGGTGTGGATGTAGGCACTTTGTATTACAGAAGGTTTGCGGCACTGTATATAAAAGAAGCATGTGACACTGATTGCAAAAGAGTTATGTGACACTACCTGTAATTAAAAGTGTTAGGTATTGTGTGTAATACAGAAGTGTAAAGCACTACATATAACAGAGACATAAAGCACTTCTTGTAATATAAAGCTCTTTATGCTTTAGAAGACAGGCCTTACTGCTGCTGTGGATAATGTTTGTTCTTGGGAAACATCTGACTCATGTCTCCTATAAACAACTTCTTCACCTGTGTAAGTAACCATTGATTTCAGTTCACTTCCTCTGTGTGCAGTATGTATCATTATATTCCGCTTACAATGTATGATGGAAATAACTTCTTGAAAGCAAAGAACAATGGATGAGCTATATTTTATAGCTTTACTCATGGGTTTGTACCTGTGCCTCAGAAGGAGTATATACAAGTCCCTGGACAGCTAACTAGGAATGAGAAATGCATCTACTGGTTTCCTTTACCTATATAAGTTCATCTTTACCAAAAAACTGCCTATGCAGATGAGGGGCATCTGTAGATAAAAACAAACTGTGCAGCTTTGAGTAAAGTTGAACAGTGTCCTTGTAAGTCATTTATGTACCTCATGAAGCCTAACTGGTAAACTCCCAGGACATTGCTAAGGGCATTGCTAAGAGATGTCCAGCTGGTACTGTTCACCTTCACCATCACAGGAGTGGTAAATGTTGCACAACTTGTTTTTATCTGCAGACATCCCTTATCAGCATAGGCATTTTTTGGGGTAAAGGTGCACTATGCAGTTAAGATTCTTGTATGTCTGAATATTTTGATACATTGGCAGGTCTCCTTATAGGGAGAAGTCTGGAGAGAATCGTGTGTGTTAGGCACGGGGCAGATTAAAAGCACATACACACATTCATTACTATTATTAAAGTCTCATATGCTGACAGTCAATTTGCAATCACAATATACTGAAACATGCATTATTTGGTGAAATAAATTACTGTTTCACAAAGTGTGTGGCTGGATTTGAATGTGTTCCCAAACTCAGGTTCAGTAATTGATAATCTGATACTAATAGCTGCTATTTGTGGCTAAAAAAAATTGAGTACATGAATGTTTTTTTTTCATTTTCAGCACACCACTAAGACATCTGTTGACATTCATCACATACTTGGCAGTCACACGCACTATATTTTTAGTACAATAAGGCTGTACCTGGTGGATATGATAGTCTGTGAATGGTGAGTAAATGTCACTTGTACAGTAAGCTGCTATATCAGTTTAAAATCCAGCTGGTGAGCTGTCCATAGTGCTGAAACATTATGTATAATTTTACAATTAAGTGTAGGTCTAGTTCATTTTTTTTTTTTTTTTGGTCTTAATCGTACAGTACATGACACAGTCAGAATATTCATACACCATGGCTTAGAAGCGTGTACCTTCAGGTGACTGGATGCTGGCGAAGCAGGCGCCTATCCTGTACTCCACTCTGTGAGTCCTCAGTTTTGTGCTAGTGTCTGAAGGTGATCCTTCACAGAAATAATCAACCTTAGCCTAACTAGTTTATTATTTGTCTTTATTATTTTCCTTTATTATGTTATCCTCCGACTCTTCATTCAAACATACACTGTCTTCTAATGCCAGCATAGAAGCCGTGTATCTGGATTGGCTCAACCTCGGTAAAACCTCAGACATCAGTGGGGACAGCCTATAATATTGCTTTGGCCACTGAATCCTGCATGGGTGCTCACCTTGGAACTTGATGCAATGAGTTAAGTTAGCTTCAAAGTGTATACAGATCCAGGGCTGTGGTCCATTACTGTGAAACCCAGTCCCTGAAGACCCCTTTGGGGGTATGCCCACTGTGATTGGAGCAAAGCCTGGACTTTATATAGTCTAGCAACATGGACAGGTAAGACAGGATCACCCTGCTATGTTTGTAATGCATTTACTTCAGAGTACAAACTTTTTGAACTTGGTGCTAAAACTTTAACCACTCAGAGTCCAGTCTCAGGTGGATGACAAGGCGTTACATCGCACCACTGGTTGCACACTTTTTATTTTTAAACAAGGATTTCTTTATTGTTACACATGATAGAAAGACACCAAACAACTAAGCAGTATGGCCACAATGATAAGGCAAGAAACATAATGCACTACAGAGAGGAGTTACACAAAGCTAAATTGGTCAGTTCAAAGATATCATCCATACAAACAGTGGTCGCACACTTTAACGCCACTTCTATCTAGACCCTTTATAAGGTATTAGGGTACTTTCTCCTTCCGTTCACCATGAAGATTTCGTGCAGGATGGTCTGCACCTGGATTGCAACATTCTGCTCATGGACACACGTACCCTATACTCCACAACCTATTCTGTGAATACCCCATGCTGAAGGCCCGCACAACACTCATATTGACGACGCATCCCTTGGAACTAAGCAAGAACCGACTCTAAAAACCTGTCTTAGGATCCGATTCTAGCTCTATTCCAGGGACACAACAAGCAGCCTATTTGACTAAAACAGAATTCTCTGCATCTACAGTATGTCACATTTCCTCAGATTATGGCCTTCTTACAGACATCTTTGTCCAGGGCCTACAAATGTCACACCTCTTCCCCCACTTCTGTTTCTAAACCAGAGTTGGATACCAATATGCAAGTCCTAGAGGACATGAACACTGAAGTAAATGAAGAGGATATTGAGGCAATATTGGCGGAAGCTGAAGAAGATCTTTCTCCCCCAGATTGTCACTGTATTGAAGGAGGACACTTTACAAAACATGCTTACTAATGTTGAAAAGCTCATTGCCTCTGTCCACAAAGCCTTTGCATTTATTTTTACAAAGATTTTTATTATAGAAAAGATCTTGACACAGGGTACTTACAATGAGATATAATAGAGGTGGAAGAACAAATTTTGAGTTCACATAGATGTGGAGTATACCATGAGGGATATGACAAATCTTTTAGCAATGAATGGGCAATGCATTTTCAGACATACAGAATTACAGCCGTAAAGCATTTAGAAACAGAGTATCTGTAAAAAGCATCATTCCAATAGAGATATTTCCCATGGTGTCCATATTTTCTTATATATATGCATAGTGTCATAAAGTGTGTGATGCATACGTTCTGATAATTTTATATTTACCATACGGTTTATTACCTGAGGCCAAGGGATGGTAGAAGAGTGCCAGTTGAATGCTATAGTCCAGTGGATAGATAAACAAGGTATGTATTAATCTAGAACAGGCTATAGGTATATCTGGTATGGGTGTAAATAAAAGGCATATCCGTAGTGTTAAAGGTATTTTTCTTCCTGTTATTTGTTCTATCCTGAGATTTGCATTATGCCATATGGTTTTTAGATGTATGCAGTCCCAAAAGGTATGCAATAATGTTCCTTGTGTGGGGCAACCCCTAAAACAAAGGGGGGATGTTAATGGATAAAATAAATTTATTCTGTGGGGGTAAGATACCATCTGTAATGTAGCTTTATAGCTGACTCTCTATTGGAAGTTGTTTTGGTGCATTTTTGCAAATGTCCTATCATAGCATCCCATTGTTCAGGTGAGAAAGATTTGTCCAGGTTGGACTCCCATTAGGTTGTGATTTATCTGGCATGTTGAATTCATTTAGGCTTTTGTAAATTCTGGATATTAATCCTCTATCAAGTGGTGATGAGGATAAACACATTTTTTTTTGTGAGAAGGGAGTGTGAAGAGTGAATGAATAGTGTTTTTTGTTATCAATGAAAACCACACGCAGATTTACTGAACCACTTAAGTAATTTACTGCAATACATGTTGAAGATAAAAGAAAATACAATTCAGTGTAAACAATAAGTAACAATGCATAACATTAATTATAAACTTGAGAATTGTAGATCAAATAGTTACCATAATGAGTGTATACAGACAGGTGACCAATGGGATAAACGTCCAATATACTAAAAAAAAATGTATATTAAGCGCCTTCCCACTGACCTCAAAGCATACACACCAAATCTGCAGTAAATTTTATGCAAATGCAATAGTACAATACAATATATATATATATATATATATATATATATATATATATATATATATATATATATATATATGTATATATATATATATATATATATATGTATATATATATATATATATATGTATATATATATATATATATATATATATGTATATATATATATATGTATATATATATATATATATATATATATATATATATATATATTTATCCTGTACTCAAGTGCTCCCCCTAGACTGTAATGCAATGTTCCAAATGCAAAGCGAACTGTGGTGCTTTGTAGAAGATGATAAAAGTCCCTTATCTTCTTGATTTTCAGCTAGCTTATAGTATTAGACTGCAGTATTTGGAAATCCAAACAGGGAAACAGGTAGACAGCAGACTGTAGGATAAGTGATGCACTGGTAATTGTGTACTTGCAAATATAAGGCACTTATAATACTTTCTCCTTAGCAGTGGATGTGCTTCAATATGGACTTTATAGCACAGGGAAACAAATCCTAAAGTACAACTGTATGCAGCCTGTGGATAAGTGAGATCACTTCTGTGGGACTACAAGTCTCACCAGCAGTCTGTAACTAACTCACACCGCAACAGTGCGCTATATTGATCTGGGCAAGTGCCCGCTCACCACAGGCCCAGATGTTTGTAAGGCTCTTTTCCTGATATCTCAGTCCGTTCCAAAGCTGGCGCCGTCACATTGCACCGTCTGATGGCTGATGACTGTAATGCAGGAAACCTCCAGAAATCTTGGGTCCTCCGGTCCATTCACACACTGGTCCAGCTGGCTGTGCTCTGGAACGCCTCAGAAGCCAATCGATTCCACTCCGTGCCTCACAGTCCTCAGTCTCACAGTCACACACACAGACCTCATTGCAGGCAGATATTAAATGGCTTCCCAAGAGACCGAAATATGGCCGCGCTGTTCCTTTTATTACTGCTCCCAGCATGCAGTGCAGTAACTTGGCCTTGTGGGTCTGTGACTTGGCATTGAGGGTTTAGTAGTTCCCACATTAAGTTAACACAAGCATGGCTACATAGCATTAGCATCTCAACATGCAGTCCCAGAGAGAAGGGTCATAGGTGTGCTCACAGCCCAGCTCACGTCCCGATTCCTAGTTTATTTCCTTTTTTGGGTACTTCTCACCCCCCATTGATCTGTGCCATAACATGACTTGACAAAGCACTGGATGTGAAACATGTCGTCACAGTGACGGGACTACAAACATGGAATGCCTCCCTGTGCCTCCCTCTTCCTCCACCTCTCCGATTGGTCTTCACCTGGTCCCTTGGCGCAGGCGAGTGACGTCATCGCCAGAAGCCGTGACTGTACGGTACTTCAGCAGGAACACTAGTGGAGCCCCCGGCTGGGTTAACATCATCCTCAGAATGGAGCAGAGGCCCCTTAGGCTCCCCAGTTACTATCCACCCTTCCGTTGGGGCACAACATTGTTGGGTTCCTCTGTGACACACCGAGGTCCCTTCCATCCAAGTACAGGCATGGCTGTATGGCTAATTGTGATCTGTGGACAGATTATTGGCTCTAGGAGATGGCAGTTCCCATGTAAGTTTGCAATTTTTGTGTCAATAAATTACTTTTATCAATTCAGTTACACAGACTGTTTAAATCATTAAGACTGAGCTCCAATTTCTTTCACTGCCACGGAGCAATACACCTGAGTCCAAGAGGTTCATAGTCCACCTTTGTGGCCATGTTTATTAGTCCAAATAGTAGAGTTCTTCTCATTGCAGCATTCTATATTCTTTCGAATTTGGCACAGCTGTACGTGACTCTGCCCTTACAGTCACATCATCCATTTACAGTTCCTTTTGTTTTTTTTGGGGATCTGTGACAAGAAGGAGTCATTCCCAGCTGCTAAGACTTTCAGGACGGTAACTAATCACCCCATATAAGGTTCTTAGCAAGCACCTGATCTCTTTTTTTGTTGTTACAAAGCTGGACTATGCCTTTTTTACATTCTATACTTTGGATATGATTTTTATTTTGATTGTGTTACTCAAAATTTTTAATGCAGCAACGCTTCTCCTTTTGATCGAAGGAAACATCTGTAAATGCATAAGACTTTTAACTGTGCCATACTGACTGGAAGGCACACATAGCAATATATGTGACCACTGACCTGTCAGATTGTTGTGCTGATGCTATCAACATCAGCCTTGCAAAGAGCAGTTGCATACAATATTGACAAAGCGGCTTGCTCAGCTCACAGAATGTTTAATCCTTTTCCCTTTATCTTCATAATAAAATATGTCAGTTGTGCCTCCAGTAGCCAGATTAATTTATGCCCACTTTAATATCTTTAATTACTCTAGTAAATCTCATTTTCCCAGGAGAAAATACAGAATTAACAAAATGAATAATAGTACTGTCTAGATAGTTCAAAATATTAAATTTCACTGTACGTTTAACACCTGTTGTATTTATGTACAAAATATAAAGACTTTGATTTGGTAAAGGAAAACATGTTATTAACTTCACGTGTAGAAACCTATGGAGGTTTTCCAAAGAATATGGACCTTTTTCAACAATATGAAGACATACACTATATTGCCAAATGTATTGGGACACCTGCCTTTACACGCACATGAGCTTTACAGGCAGTTCGTAGGGTTTAATATTGAGTCGGCCCACCCTTTGCGGTTACTGTATAACAACTTTAATTCTGGGAAGGCTGTCCACGAGGTTTAGGAGTGTGTCTATGGGAATGTTTGATCATTCTTCCAGAAGCACATTTGTGAGGTCAGGCACTGATGTGGACGAGAAGGCCTGGCTCGCAGTCTCTGCTCTAATATATCCCAATGGTGTTCTATCGGGTTAAGGTCAGGACTCTGTGCAGGCCGGTCAAGTCCCTCCACCCCAAACTCGCTCATCCATGTCATTATGGACCTTGTTTGTGCACTGGTGCGCAGTCATATTGGAACAGGAAGGGGCCATCCCCAAACTGTTCCCACAAAGTTGGGACCCCTGAAAAACAACCCCACATCATAACACCCCCTCCGCCAAATGATTTGGAGGGGTGGCCCAATACTTTTGGCAATATAGTGCAGATGAGCGAGTTTGGGGTGGAGGAACTTGACTGGCCTGCACAGAGTCCTGACCTCAACCCAATAGAAAACCTTTGGGATGAATTAGAGCGGAGACTGCATCTAGGCCTTCTCGTCCACGATCAGTGACTGACTCACAAATGTGCTTCTGGAAGAATGGTTAAACATTCCCATAGACACACTCTTAAAGCTTGTGGACAACCTTCCCAGAAGAGTTTAAGCTGTTATAACTGCAAAGGGTGGGCCAAATCAATATTGAATCCTACGGACTAAGACTGGGATGCCATTAAAATTCATGTGCATATAAAGGCAGACGTCCCAATACTTTTTGCAATATAGTTTAGATTTGACTTCATAGAACTACAAAGAGACTTGTGTATTAACCACTTGGCATCCGTGCTATAGCCGAATGACGGCCACAGCGCGGACCTGAATTTCCGGGAGGCCGTCATATGACGTCTTCCCCTTTGCACGCTCCCCACACGCCCTGCAGGGTACACGCGGCGCGTGCTGTGATCACCGAGTCACTGAGACTCGGTGATCACAGATCCGAGTAAGGGGCCGCTCCCGGCCCCTTACCAGGTGACAGCTGTCAGCCAATGACAGCTGATCACATGATGTGAACAAAAGCTTGGTAAATGTCTTTTTTCTCCTCACGCTGTTAGCTGATGACCGGCTTATGTGCAAGGGACATCGGTCCTGAAGAGGAAGAGGCAATTCTGCCTCATCTGTGCCCACCAGTACCCCCTGCCAGTGCCACCTGCCATTGCCACCTGCCAGTGCCCACAGTGACCACCAGTGCCACCTATCAATGCCCATTAGTGCCACCTATCAATGTCCACAAGTGCCACCTAACAATGCCCACCAGTGGTGCCAATCAGTGCCACTTAGCAGTGCTGTCTATCAGTGTAACCAACCAGTGCCGATCAGTGCCCATTATTGTCACCCATCAGTGCCAATCACTGCCACCCATCAGTTCCCATCACTGCCACCTATCGGTGCCCATCAGTGCTGCCTCATCAGCGTACATCAATGAAGGAGAAAAATTACCAATATTTTATAACAAAATATAAAAATTTTTTTTTTTAAATGTTAAAAATGCAATCTTTTTAAATTTTTTTAACAAAAATAAAAAACGCAGAGGTGACCAAATACCACCAAAAGAAAGCGCTATTTGTGGGAACAAAATGATAAAAATATAATTTGGGTACAGTGTTATATGACTGCTCAATTGTCATTCTACGTGCATCAGTGCTGAAAGCTGAAAATTGGTCTGGACAGGAGGGGGGTTTAAGTGCCCAGTAAGCAAGTGGTTAATAACAAAGATAATTTTCCTACTAGTAGCATTGTGTGCTCTACACTGAATCAAGATAGCTCCTCATAGACATGATTATTATTATTATTGTTTTTATTATTAATATACTACAGTAATTATATAGTGTCTACAGTTTGTGCAGCACTTTACAATATAAAGGGAGACGCTGCCGCATGTGCAATACAGATACAATACAAGAGGGTTAGGAGGGTCTTACTCATAAGTGCTTACAGTCTAATAAATATGGATTGGTATGTCCTTTTACCTAGCAGCTTATCCATTTTGCACCTTGGACATTAGGGTGGCTTCCTGTATAACAGACATGCCAAGGTGACCATGTTGATGTTAACAATGAAGGATTCCAATGGGAGGTGGAGATCAGGACAGCTGTGGCCTTAGAGAGACTAAAATATTACAATCTGCTTATACACCTATTTTGGCATTTCCCAAAACTTCACAGATACTGGAATATAATTGTGACAACTATTGGTAGTAAACTGCTGAAGTAAAAAAACAAAAAAACATGCAAGACAATGGCATAATGTGCTAGTATGCATCCCATACTAGCACATTATCACATTATAAAATACCTTAGAACAAAGCTCCCGCAGCCTGACCCGGTCAGCACTGAGGGGGCTGGCATGTTGTCTCGTCATTTCTTCCGGGGGCGCAGGCCCTGTCGCTGTGAGTGGCGCATGTGCTGGACCTTCACTGCGCATGTGCTGCTGACTTCAGAGGCTGAATGCAGGGTGAATATTTCCTAAACCACGTAGGTTTAGGAGATATTCATTTTACCTAATACAGGTAAGCCTTATTATAGGCTTACCTGTAGGTCAAAATCTCCAAGCGCAGTATACAACCGCTTTAACAATACGTTTCATATAGATATACCTCTAGATCCCAAGCCCTGTCCCCTAGGTATTCTTGATCATTTGGTGAAGGATGTGTATATCAGAGAGGCAGCTGGCAGAGCTCTTTTCTAGGCATGTAAACTTATCCTGGTGCACTGGATTTCTCAGACCATACCCACACTGCAGATGTGGGTTGATAATATGGGTACCACACTTAGAACTGATATATAAACATAGAGGCAAGCCATTCAAATTTGAAAAGGTGTGGGGGAGTTGGTTGGCCATTCCGGGCCTGGCCCCTGTAGACTTGATACTGGACAGACTCTTAATGTTATGTTTTATGCTCCCAGTCAAAGGGCCTAATTTACTATAATGCCTAGTTGGTGAATGTGCATACGCATGGTCACAATCGGCTAAAACTGGGTAGATTTACGCGGAAATGGTATTCACTATAGCACTCGCAAAAAAGTGGTCGCAAAGGTAAATTTACTATAGGTCACAGACACAGCAACGGTCTAAATCAGTAGTCATAGTAGAAGCACAAGAATTGGAAATAATGTTTAGAGCATGATATAGTAGCCTAAATGCTTCTTAAACATGTGGTATATTGTTTGAAGATGATCTGCTTTTAAACTGCTTAAAGCGGAGTTCTGGCCACAGATTTAGTTGTTTTTTTTTTTTTTTATAAGCATCCCATCATAATGCTTTAATTACACAATTAAAGTTTATAGATGTTTGCTAATGGGTCTGAATTATATCTTTTTTTATACTTACTATTAATAAAAACCCTCTTCGGGCCGTTGCCATGATGATTGTGGGCATGTGAAGTCCAATCGCAATCTCTTCCTGGATTACCGATGGGTAACCAGCATGCACCTCTCGATATCCCGCATGCGCGATGCTCCGGCAGCCGTATCGCTGATTGTTTAGAAAGTTGCCATAACAACGGGTGGCGACGGAGGAAGGCCCCTCCCTGTTATGGCAACCGCCTTAAATCGCGTCATTTCCTCTTGGGAAATAACACGATTTTTGCTCACGGTATTGCCCACTGACTCCTGAGAAATTACTCACATTTCCCAGGAGCACAGGCGAGGGAGGAAGTGACGAGGAGCTCGGCGGACAAGGAAGTAGCAGATTAGGAGCCACTACATAGCAAGAGGCTGTTTCTGGTAAGTAAGACAATTTTTTTCCCCCAAATGTTTCTTAATACTATTAAAGGTCTGTGAATATGCAAAAAAAATTTCAGGGTGGAATTCCGCTTTAATGACTTGATGTGTAAACAGAAATATAATTGAAAGTCTGAGAGGAGATGAATTCTCCCTCTTTCTACGACTATGTACCAGCACAAGTGCGCATGCTCAGAAAAGAAAAATAGTCACAATCCTTCTCGCATTCAGTTTTTTTGCGAATGTGAAACATACGTTCGCGACCGTGAAATTGTGCATTAGATAGCTAAATGCAAGTTTCAACCATTGATTCTAATTGTACAACTGTTACTTCCACCCAAAAATTCATTTTAATTTTGAAATGAACTGTTTAATTCCTAAAATAAATTGTCCTTGCTGTGTTTTTATGTTGCTTCTTATTCCTTTTTTTGTTGTTAAGAATGCTAGTAATGTGTAATATTTTAATTTTTTTGGAAAATATATTATTCTATCTCTCTTTCACTTGTTGCTCTCCATCTCACATAAATCTAAACCAAAACTCCCACAGCTGTCTTCACAAACCACACACAATACCATTGCTGATGCAAATTTTAAATGAGTAACAATTTTGTGTGTTGGTTAGTATTTCCAAATGACCATCATTTTCACACAAAAATGTGAATATGTGTACCAACATCATAAATCTAAATCAAAATGTCATTCCCAAAATTCAGAGGGTAACATCACTATTCTACACTCACACACCAAGAACCACCAAATATCACAGAATAAATCAAGAAACATAACTCCTAAATGATGTCATTCCACCACCTATAGGTATATGTCCAAAGAAATGCAGTATTTATGTGTATTTATGTGTAGCAGGGTCCCACCGCCATTGAAAATCGTATAAAAACGTTTTTCAGTAGAAAAGGACAATAATCAGCCTTATGAATTCCCCACCAGCACCAATTGCAGCCTCTTATCAAGCAAAAAGCCCCAAAATTAGAGATGGTTCTGTAGCAGTATGCTGACAGTAATCAGCCATACCCAGCCCTCAAAACAGATGGCATATCACAGAAACAGGTTATTCAATGGCTCTCAGGACTTCCGGAGTACATCTGCATTGATTAACTTATTGCACCCCTGGGACTTATATATAGCAGATGGTGCAGTGCTAAAAAGATAATACATGATGAAAGAAATAGTCCATAAACTTCAAGCTTTCATAAGTGATGTGACATCATGCTGAAAACTTTGTGGGTAAAAGTGATCCCTCCACCAACATATGACGTGGCTCCTCACCTCACCAACCGGACCGTTTAGTTATAGAGGGTCAGATGCGCTTTCCCATATGGGTCATATGAAGCAGGTAAGCAGCCGATCCAAATTAGTCAGCAGCGGTAGTGGATAAGCAATATGCATAGTCAATCAATCCCCAAACGTATATGCCATGTAAATATAAAAAGGGGGTAGACCATAGTGCTCTCCGTAAAAAACTTTAATGAGGTAAGATACAAGGTAAAAACTTACAAGCAAGGCACTCATCCAGTGCCAGATGTATGAGCATGGATAGGTGAGTATACAAGATGGAGGCTCCATGCATGTGGCAGCACAGTGGCTAACAGGTTAGCACTTCTGCTTAGCAGCGCTGGGGTCATTGGTTCAAATCCCGAACATGGCACTTCCTGTAGAGACGTTGTCTGTTCTTCCTCTGTTAAACATAATTCCTGACTGACGTTCTTCCACAAATTAGATATAAATGTAGTATTTATGTGGAGGAGGGTTCCACCACCATTGCAAATCTTGCCATATACACTATCTTGCCAAAAGTATTGGGGCACACATGAACTTTAATGGCATCCCAGTCTTAGTCCGTAGGATTCTAATTTGATTTGACCCACTCTTTGCAGCTTGGACAGCTTCAACTCTTCTGGGAAGGCTGTCCACAAGGTTTAGGAGTGTGTCTATGGGAATGTTTCACCATTCTTCCAGAAGAACATTTGTGAGGTCAGGCATGATGTTGGATGAGAAGGCCTGCCTCGGCAGCCATCACTCTAATTCATCCCAAAAGAGTTCTTTTCACTGGAACTAAGAAGCCAAGCCCAACTCCTGAAAAACAACCCCACACCATATTCCCCACCTCCACCAAATATTTTGGACCAGTGCACAAAGCAAGGTCCATAAAGATATGGATGAGCGAGTTTGGCGTGGAGGAACTTGACTGGCATGAGTCCTGACCTCAACCCAATAGAACACCTTTAGTAAGGAATTCAAGCGGAGACTGTGCAAGACAGGCCTTCTTGTCCATCATCAGTGACTTACCTCACAGAATTGGTTTGGGAAGAATGGTCAAACATTCCCATAGACGCACTCCCAAACCTTGTGGACAGCCTTCCCAGTAGAATTGAAGCTGTTATAGCTGCAAAGGGTGGGCCAACTCAATATTGAACCCTACAGACTAAAACTGGGATGGCATTACAGTTCAAATACGTGTTAAGGCAGGTGTCCCAATACTTAGGACAATATATTGTATATTGCTTGTGACACTGAGCATGGCTAGAAGATGCAGTCTACATGTGTGAGGCTGCCCACTGACTAAGTGGCTAGCACTAGCAGCGACTGGGGTTGTTGGTTCAAATCCCCAACATGCCAATCTTTGCATTTAAGTTCATATGTTCTCCCTGTGTCTGTGTGGGTTTCTTGGCACAATCCAAAGACATGCTGGCATTTTATTTGACTCTTGTCTAAATTGTCTCTACTGTAAGAAAGTTCGTTTTGGGCTTTAGATTGGAAGAATAAGTGAAAAAAGGTGCGCAACCTAAAGTATACAAATACATATGTGAAAAATCAGTGAAAATAAATATCAACCTAATATGCAAACTGGACAATAGTTCATTTAAATATAAATGTGAAATCCATCAGAGGGCTTAATATTGTCTTTATACCACCTAGAAGATATATATAAGACTTCATCAGAGAAAAGTCTTTCAGTAAACTGGGAATATTATCTTCATCAAGTATTCTCCCGAGCGGAGCTATAATGGTGTTAAAAAGGGGCAGCTTACCAGATAAGTAGGACCCCCACTACAGAGATCTTATGGGCTCAGACAAACCAGATATCTAGGACAGGGACGGCTGCTTCCGACATCCACCTGGATTCCCTCTTCACCAGGCACTTCGGAATAATATCGGTTCAAAAGGCTGCAGTGTTCTCCCTGTGTTCCTTGTTAACATAGGATCATTCGTGAGGTATGGTATAGTATTTAGGGGAGGAAAGAAAAGCGCCTCATGGTGCAGTAGATTAAAAAATCCTTTTATTCCATATCATGGACAGCTGACATCATGCAGGCATTTAGCAGAAAAACATTCAAACGAAAGTCACAGCCGCAGCATAGGCCAGTCAGCTGGAACGTGGTGACGTCAGGTCCTAAGGCTCCACCCGACGCTGCGTTTCTCCGTAATAGGCATCGACTGGGAAAGGAGGCTCCTGGCCTCTGGTGGAGCAGACCAAAGAAGTTGAGTGCACATGCCCAGGGTCATATCCAGAGGTTAGATATAAAATAGACAGTGCAGCGCTGGATATATGACACAAAAATTGTGAACAGTGATAAATCAATGAATCAAACAACCTACAAATAACATCCAATAAAATATCATTAATATCAGATCGGCTAATATATAATAAATTAATTAGGTGCTCATGAAATATTGCAAAGACATAATAAAATGTAATGAAAAATAGTTCATATAATGAAAAAATAGTTCATATGGTGAAAGTGAAGGTGAAAATAAAATCCAAGATTAATGGTATTCCATGCGGGACCCGGGATCAGTATTCCACCGTTAGTGCTGCCCACCACCTGGAGATAAAGTAATGGAGGCTTACCGGAAAGCCTGCGACCACCCTTATTCAGGGGGGTCAGAACAGGCTTAGTAGAAATATATGGATCACAAGGGATGTCCTGCGGGAGACACTGCTGAAAATCCGCCAACCTCTTTCATAGACAGCTACTCAGCACCAACTTGGAGTACTTCACAGGATGTAGTCCCAGGATCACTTCATATAGAGCAGTCAATATATGCTTCCACAGATCCAATGAAGGTGAGCCATAAATGCCAAAAGAAAAAAAGACTCCACTAGTGCAGAGGTCCCTGCTAGGAGTTTTATGTGTAATGTTTTTAAGCTTTAATAAACTAGCCAGAGATTCTCTGCACTAGTGGAGTCTTTTTTTCTTTTGGCATTTATGGCTCACCTTCGTTGGATCTGAGGTTGGCGGATTTTCAGCAGTGTCTACCGCAGGACATGCAGAGGTTGAAGGGGTGGGGGGTCAGCCTGTCAGTGCTTAGTCCATACGTCGCACACTGCATCACATTAGTCTGCATGACTGTAGTCCCAGAAGGAAGCCTCTTCTAAAGATGATGCACAACAAAGCCTGAAAACAGTTTGCTGAAGACAACAGACTAAGGACATGGATTACTGGAACCATGTCCTTTGGTCTGATGAGACCAAGATAAACTTATTTGGTTCAGATGGTGTCAAGCGTGTGTGATGGCAACCAGGTGAGGAGTACAAAGACAAGTGTGTCTTGCCTACAGTCAAGCATGGTGGTGGGAGTGTCATGGCCTGGGGCTGCATGAGTGCTGCCGGCACTGGGGAGCTACAGTTCATTGAGGGAACCATGAATGCCAACATGTACTGTGATATACTGAAGCAGAGCATGATCCCCTTCCTTTGGAGACTGGGCCGCAGGGCAAGATTCCAACATGATAACTACCCCAAACACACCTCCAAGACGACCACTACCTTGCTAAGGAAGCTGAGGGTAAAGGTGATGGACTGGCCAAGCATGTTTCCGGACCTAAACCCTATTGAGCATCTGTGGGGCATGCTCAAATGGAAGGTGGAGGAGCGCCAGGTCTCTAACATCCACCAGCTCTGTGATGTCATCATGGAGGAGTGGAAGAGAACTCCAGTGGCAACCTGTGAAGCTCTGGTGAACTCCATGACCAAGAGGGTTAAGGCAGTGCTGGAAAATAATAGTGGCCACACAAAATATTGACACTTTTTGGTTTATTTACTAAAGGCAAATCCACTTTGTACTACAAGTGCACTTGGAAGTGCAGTCGCTGTAGCTCTGAGGGGGACATGCAAGGAAAATAAAAAACAGCATTTTTGCTTGAACATGATTAGATAATAAAAATCAGCAGAGCTTCCCCTCATTTCATATCTTCCCCTCAGATCTAAAGCAACTGCACTTCCAAGTGCACTTGCAATGCACTTGCAGCGCAAAGTGGATTTGCCTTTCATAAATCAACCCCTTTGGGCCCAATTTGGACATTTTTACTGTGACTGTTACGTACCTAAAGGGTGAGCCCGAATTGCAGAGGATGGCCTCTCCTACGCCTCTGACTCGAGGGCCCCTGGTAGTGGTGACAGGGGTGCAGGAGTGCAGAGTGGTATGAGTGCCTGGCAGGATCAACAGCAGAAGGATCAGATGGCCGGCACAGCTGACAGGATGGATCAGTAGACAGGAACTGCAGACTGGACAACTCAGCAGACTGGACAGCAGACTGGATGGATCAGCAGACAGGTGAGCAGCCTGGATGTCTCAGCAGACAGGCCCAGCAGACTGGATGGATCAGCAGAGAGGTGAACAGCCTGGATGGCTCAGCAGACAGGTGAACATCCTGGATGGCTCAGCAGACAGACTCAGCAGACTGGATGGAAGTCCAGGAATGTCAGACAGGCCGGGTCGGAAAGCAGGCTGGCAGCAGAGGTACAAAAGGAGCAGGCAGAGGGATCGTCAAACAAGCCAAGGATCAGGTACAGGCGGATAACAGGAACAGTCTCAAAGCAAGCCGGGTCAAAACAGGAGCAGATATCAGGTTTTTAGGGAACACATACAGAGAGCTGCAGAGCAAACAGCAATGATGCAAGTGCCAGACAGGTTTAAATAACCCGCCAGACACTAACCAGTGCATGTGCGCGTGCGCATAGACGCCCGCAATCGTGCACTGATGGGTCTAATTTGCCTGTTACTGGCAGGATCTTCATGACATTGCCCCCCCCAAGGGGCAGCCTATGGATGCCCATCCGAGCCAATTTTTCAGGATGGGACCTTTTGAAGGATTGAACCAGACTCTCAGCATGGATGTTTTCTTCAGGTTCCCATGAATTCTCCTCGGGCCCATATCCCTTCCATTTGATCAGGAATTGAGTTTGATTGTTTCTCCTCCTGCAATCCACTATTGCTTCTACCTCAAACTCCTCTTCCCCATCTACTAATACAGGATCAGGAGGGTCAGAGCTTCGGCCAGGAAAGGGATTAGCAACAGAGGGTTTTAATAGTGTTACATGGAAAACAGGATGAATTTTAAGTGACTCAGGAAGTTCCAACTCGTAAGCCACTTCACAGGAAATGGGCCTATGAATTTAGGACCCAGCTTTTTCGAAGGGCATGCCATCTTCAGGTTCAGTGTAGACAACCAAACTAGATTACCGGGTGCCAGTAACAGTTCTCCACATTTCTTTTTATCAAAAACTTCTTTATTGTGTTCCTGTGTCCTGGCCATAGTTGCTTGCAAGAGCTGATTGTTGAGAGAAAAAAAATTAATTGTTTCATGCACTGCTGGTACAGGACATTCTGGGATGGAGCTGGGCAGGAATGATGGATGGAAGCCATAATTGGCAAAAAATGGGGTTTGTTTTGTAGCAGAGTGTGTAGAATTGTTGTAGGTGAATTCAGCCAGCGGAAGCAAAGAGATCCAGTCATCTTGAGTAAATGAAGAAGAGCAGCGGAGGTATTGTTTGAGGGTTTGGTTGGTCCTCTCTGTTTGCCCATTTGTCTGGGGGTGATAAGCGGAAGAGAAAGATAGCTCGA
This sequence comes from Aquarana catesbeiana, assembly GCF_042186555.1. NCBI lineage: Eukaryota > Metazoa > Chordata > Amphibia > Anura > Ranidae > Aquarana > Aquarana catesbeiana. The sequence goes on from NC_133325.1 coordinate 383,908,070, forward strand.
TCTTCAAGACTTTGCATAAGGACCTCCAGAATCGGGAAGTAAATTGTACCCCCCGATCTGAGACAATGTTGGCCGGTACTCCATGGAGTCTGATGATTTCTCTGATGAATACCTGTGCAGTCTCGGAAGTAGAGGGAGTGCCTTTCATAGGGATAAAGTGTGCCATTTTTGACAACCGGTCTACCACCACAAAGATGGTGGTATGGTCCTCTGCTGGGGGTAACTCTACAATGAAGTCTATGGATAACATCTTCCAGGGTCTATCCGGAACAGGCAGTGGTCTCAATAATCCCCAGGCCTTGGCTCTACTGCTCTTGTTCCTAATGCAAGTGACACAGGATTCCACAAACTTCTTGCAGTCTCTGCCTACCTGAGGCCACCAGAAGGTACATTGTACCAAATCGGTGGTTTTAATTATGCCAAAATGTCCAGCTAGTGCGTGATCGTGACAGAGTTTTAATATAGGGACTCGTACATTTTCAGGTGCAAAAATCTTGTCCCTGTACCAGAACAACCCGTCTTTTGATCGTAGTTCTGATTTAGCGGGGGGCATCCACCCCAGAGTAGCCTGCTTGATCTGGGAGAGCAAATCTTCCTGCAGCAGAAGAAAATTCCCTGGGGAAAGAATGGTATCGGGGGAAGTCATTTCTTTGGATTTGTGAAACATTCTGGATAGGGCGTCAGGTTTTGTATTCTTAGAGCCTGGCCGGTAAGTAACATGAAAAGAGAACCTGGAGAAAAACAACGCCCATCTGGCTTGCCGTGTCTTCAACCCTGTAATGGAAAGGGAGTGTGTTACTCACTTGCGTATACTTTGTCTCAGCAGCTGAAGTCCTCCATTCGGATCTCACGGAGAATGCTGATGATCTTTTAAGGTTTTTTACAAACTCATTTATGTGTTTTCTCCCTAATTCCAGATCCTAAAAGTTTGGAAGGATCTAAAACTAAAGCCAGGTGACTTTTGGATTGTTAAGAGACATTTATATATAAGGAAATGTTTGGAGACTCAATACAGCATCTATTTCATGTACAGTTTTTGCAAAACTTGAAGGAAAAGTCACCTGGATCCACACCAGACACTGCAAAAATGACTTAATTAAAGAAATCTCTGTGTTTGATTTGTTTCCCTCTTGTGATCACAGTCTAGGGTACTTTTTGATTCAATTACTTTATTGTAAGGGATATATATATTTGAAAAATAGTTTAGCCATGTTAAAGTCATATTTGTCTTTTATATGTCTTCCATTTTATGTAGAATTGTCTGTGTTTACATATGCTGATAAGTCAGCATGTCCACAATTCAGCTAGAAGGCCATTCTGGCCACAGGAGTGTACAGCCAGTACTCTGTAAATATGTCTTATCAATCATTTGTTTTTCACAATGAAAAGTCATTTTGTAATGAAAAAGTTGCTCAGCTATTATTTTCTCCACAATGGAGTTTTTTGCCTCTATGGCCAGGACTACCTCCACCTAAGCGTGTGGAGGTTCCAGGTTAAAGGTGATAGCAGGTATGGTTAGTGATCAAAATATTGATCAAAAGAGGGGAGACTGTAATGGAAATTTGTAAGTTCTGTATATAATTGTATTGTATTTTGTATGTATTGCACTCTGCCCTCACTGTGCACACGGCACTAATAATGTTTTCAGTAAATGTTTACATTCTTTCGAGTCCTGATTAGAATTAGCCTGCCTATGTAACGCCCCTTGTTACCATAAATGTACAATTGTAATATTAATGTGATACCTATGTAATCATGTGCATAAAAACCTTCAATTGCGTCATAATAAAGCAGAACAGTAATTTGGAAAGATGCTGAGCGTATCTTTTGTGTCTGTTCCCTACTGCAGTAGTTATTATTAATTTGGAACCACTAATCAATATGAAGATAGGAGTTGCCTATCATCAATTTAACTGAGTCAACCCCTTTGCCGACCTCAAGTACTCTAAGTTCTTACGATCAGTGAAGATCAAGATTGGGTGAGTTGCTCCTTCAAGTAAGTACCGCCATTCTTCAAGTGCAGATTTGATTGCCAGCAGTTCCCGATCCCCCACATCGTAATTCCTTTCGGCAGCCGAAAGTTTGTGGGAGAAGAAGGCTACTGGGTGGAGCAGTGCCTTGGTTCCTTGAGGTTGGGAGAGTACTGCTCCAACAGCGATCTCAGAAGCATCTGCCTCAAGTACAAATGGCAGGGCGGAATCAGGGTGTTTTAGAACGGAGGCAGATGTAAACAATTCTTTGAGAGATACAAAGGCAACTTGAGCTTCTGGGGTCCAATGGAAGCGAACTCCCAGTTTGGTTAGTTGGGTAATAGGGGCAATGATGGCAGAAAACCCCTTAATGAATTTCCGGTAGAAATTAGCGAATCCAACGAAAAGTTGGATTCCTTTTTTGTCAACAGGAACTGGCCAGTCAAGTATTGCAGCGATCTTCTACGGATCCATCTTGATACCTTCTATGGAGATGATTAATCCCAGGAATGGTATACTCTCTTGTTCGAATTCACATTCTTCTGACTTGGCGTACAGGCCATGCTGTCGAAGTCATGTCAAAACACACCTGACGTGTCTGCGATGAGCATCTAGGGAGGAAGAAAAGATTAGAATATCGTCTAAATAGACGATGACAAACAGATCTAAATAATCCCGTTAATAAAAGACTGGAACGTGGCAGGACCGTTACATAACCCGAAGGGTATTACTAGGTACTCAAAGTGCCCAAAACGGGTGTGGGACATCGTTTTCCACTCATCTCCTTCCCTGATGCGGACCAAGTTATAGGCTCCTCGAAGATTAAGTTTAGTAAAGATAGTAGCTGTTCCCAGTCTCTGGAATAACTCGGGGACCAAGGGAAGGGGGTACCGGTTCTTGACGGTAATTTTATTTAGCTCACGGTAGTCTATGCAAGGCTGAAGTGTGTGATCCTTCTTCTCTACAAAAAAAAGATACCCGCACCTGCCGGGAAAGTGGATGGACGAATGAAACCCTTCTTTAAGTTTTCATCGATATAGTCCTTAAGGGCCACCTGTTCTAACTCGGTTAATGGGAAGATTCTTCCGAAGGGAATTTCGGCCCCCGGAAGGAGCTCGATAGGGCAATCATAAGCCTGATGGGGAGGTAGAGTTTCTGCTCCTTTCTTGCTGAACACGTCAGTGAAGTCATGGTAGGCTTACGGGACAGATTGGCATAGCTCAGCTTCAGTGTCCAGACATAGCAAAGGAAAGGGCCCATGGGGGTCCTTTGAGGCACAGAATTGCTGGCAATAAGGAGAGGAAAAGGTGACCTCCCCTGTGGCCCAGTTGACACCAGGATTGTGGGCTTGTAGCCAAGACATTCCAAGAATTACAGGAAACAGAGGTGAGGAGATAATGTCCATACGAAGCAGTTCATGGTGGGCACCGGCAATGGTGACTGGCAAAGGGGAAGTCTCTTGGATAACCGGCCCAGATTTAATAGTGGACCCATCAGCCAGGTGAATGGACAGTCTTTGGGTCCTAGGAAGCAGAGGAATCTGATGTCTTGTTGCAAAAGATGAGTCCATAAAGCAGCTGCAGGTTCCTGAATCAATAATGGCGGGCACTGACAGAGTCTTTCTTGGAAGCTAGAGAGGGCAAGATGAGAAGAGGTCTGGATTCCAGTAAGCACATGTTCAGGAGATTTTCGGAAACACTTACAAAGTTTAGTAAGGCAATTCTTGACATAGTGACCGGGTTCCCCGAAGTAGAGACATAGATTATTTGCCCGGTGGCGTTGGCGCTCTTCCATAGTAAGAGAAGGGCGAAGCATCCCCAACTGCATGGGTTCCGAAGTGTCCATTGTAGAAGTGGACTGAGAGGTAGGGGCCAGATGCAGGTGACTGGGCACTCTAGGTAACATCCAGGTTGGTTGGGAAAATCCAGTTGCTTTTCCCGACCTACGTTCCCTCAGCCGCCGGTCAATCTGTATGGCAAGATTGATTAATGCGTCTAGGGTCTGGGGCACACCAACTCGGGCTAGCTCGTCCTTCAAAGGGTCAGACAGTTCCATGCGAAACTGGTAACGGAGCGCAGCATCATTCCAGTCAGTGTATGCGCTCCACCACCGAAATTCAGCCACATAATCTTCCGCCGCCCGGCGCCCTTGCTGAAGGGCGTGCAGTGCGGCTTCAGCAGTTGCAGAAAGCTGAGGGTCTTCATACAGTTGAGCCATGGCATTGAAGAATGTGGTAAGGTTGGTCAACACATTGGCTTTCTGTTCCAGGAGGCAATGGGCCCAGGTTTGGGGTCGACAAAGCCCACCTTGGTGGCTTCCAAAGAGAAGGTACGTGGCTGGAGGGCGAAGTACAGTTCACAGGAATTGCGAAACACCCTGAATTTTCTACGTTCCTCAGCAAATTTTTCGGATGTGGGGACACGTGGTTCGGGCGGAAGCATCACCACCGTAGGAGAGAATGCGGTGCCTGTAGAAGAGGTAGAGGCTTGAGGGGTTTCTTGGATTCCAGTGGGAGAAGACAGTACTTGGACCCGTTCCTCCAACCGGATGTATCCTTCCTGAAGGCTTTTGACAGCCTGGGTCAGGCCTGCTAAGTGCAAACAAATAGGAGAGGTTCCCTGCTCGGGCTCAGACATGGCTGTTTCTACTGTTATGTACCTAAAGGGTGAGCCCAATTTGCAGAGGATGGCCTCTCCTATGCCTCTGACTCGAGGGCCCCTGGTAGTGGTGACAGGGGTGCTGGAGTGCGGAGTGGTATGAGTGCCTGGCAGGATCAACAGCAGAAGGATCAGATGTCCGGCACAGCTGACAGGATGGATCAGTAGACAGGAACTGCAGACTGGACAACTCAGCAGACAGGACAGCAGACTGGATGGATCAGCAGAGAGGTGAGCAGCCTGGATGGCTCAGCAGATAGGCCCAGCAGACTGGATGGATCAGCAGACAGGTGAACAGCCTGGATGGCTCAGAAGACAGGTGAACAGCCTGGATGGCTCAGCAGACAGGCCCACCAGACTGGATGAATCAGCAAACAGGTGAGCAGCCAGGATGGCTCAGCAGACAGGCCCAGCAGACTGGATGGATCAGCAGACAGGTGAACAGCCTGGATGGCTCAGCAGACAGACTCAGCAGACTGGATGGAGGTCCAGGAACGTCAGACAGGCCGGGTCGGAAAGCAGGCTGGCAGCAGAGGTACAAAAGGAGCAGGCAGAGGGATCATCAAACAAGCCAAGGATCAGGTACAGGCGGATAACAGGAACAGTCTCAAAGCAAGCCGGGTCAAAACAGGAGCAGATATCAGGTTTTCAGGGAACACATACACAGAGCTGCAGAGCAAACAGCAATGATGCAAGTGCCAGACAGGTTTAAATAACCCGCCAGACACTAACGAGTGCATGTGCGCGTGCGCATAGACGCCCTCAATCGTGCACCGATGGGTCTAATCTGCCTGTTACTGGCAGGATCTTCATGACAGTGACGTACTCACTTTTGTTGCCAGCAGTTTAGACATTAATGGCTGTGTGTTGAGTTATTTTGAGGGGACAGCTAATATACGGTGTTATACAATCTGTACACTCCCTACTTTACATTGTAGAAAAGTGTCTTCAGTGTTGTCACATGAAAAGATATAATAAAATATTTACAAAAAAATATGAGGGGTGTACTCACTTTTGTGAGATACTGTACAGATTGAATGACACTGGTGGGCGTGTACTTCCATTGAACGTGTGTCGGTGTGTCGGTGTGCTAACAATTCAACACATGTTATATAACATCTTTTCATTTTTTATCAACACATTTAGCGCTGCACCCACCCCATGTTTTTCACTGATTTGAGTTCAGTATTTAGGAGCCGGCAGCTGTATTTAGCTTTTCATTTTGCATTTTTCACTTATACTGTTTTCAAGCGCAGCGTTAACCATTCGGTTTTTATATTAACATGTTATATAAAGGACTGCAGTAGGGGGTTTGTTTGGCCTGAGAAGAGGCCATGTTATTTGCTGTGATTTTTGGGGGTGATGGAATGATAATGTGCATAATGGCAAACACCCCACTAGGGCTGTTTGGTTGCTGAAATTCTTGTGCATTTTGTCCATCACAAGTGGGTTTTTGTGGCCATGCTGTCAATGTTGTGTGTATTGTTCCTGTCTGACCATGCATTCATGAGTTGGGAGCATTTGCTGACCTACTCTTTGAACCTATTGCTTAATCATGTACACAGAAATGCAGCTTCCAGCAGAACATAGTCACCAATGTATGTGCGTGAAATGTGGGGTGGTGGTGGGTGTTAGCACTGTTATAGTTTGAATATGTGCCTTTTTTAATATTATTTTGTCATTTTTTTTAAGAATAATGACTGATTTGTATTTTTCTATAATCTTGCAGCTAAAAATTTGATGGGGGTTGGTGGGTGGTGAGAGTAGTTGTACTATGAAATGTGTTGCCTGGTATACACTGTGAAAGTAAAGCTGTAGAGCCATTTTAGATTGTAAGCTCCTATGAGCAGGGCCCCTAGAACCCAATTGTAAAATGTTTTGCTAAATGTAGCACCATATATACTGTTGAAGATAGATTTTTTTATATTCATATCTTTTTAATTTTTTGGGGGGGGGGGTGGGGGGTTGGGGAAATGGAATGTCTTACTAAAACCCATATAAATTATAATTAGATACAATGGTACCAAAAAAACTCTTCAGCACACCTGCAAGTAAATGATAAAGGTGTTTTGGTGGAGTTTCTGGAGAATTGCAGGTAATAATGAATTCAGCTGGTGGATAGGCAGAGTGTTGTACGTGTCAAGCTGGGCCTTTGTTTTTGTAATTCACCTGCTTCAATCCCAGGGGCACCATTTCTTGTCATAAACTTTTCACAAAAAATATCTTGTTTGATGTACAAATGTATATTCGCATATACAGTATGCTAATAAATATTCGTGGTCGCGCCTAAAAGTTTGCGACTTAAAAAGTATCTATAATCACACTGAGTTGTATGTAGATCTGTTTATTAACAATCAAGAAATTGCTGGATGGCCGTTCTCTGATGTAACACCTTTATTTGCAGAATCAGTAAAATCCAAGCTGTCAATCCACATGTTACAGAGGTGCAGGAACTAAACAGCTGACATGTTTCACACCATTGGAAGGTGCTTAATCATAGCTGAGGAACACAAACTGATTGTACAATATGTAGTAATACGGGACCAACTAAAATCGAGGTCTATTTCGGTCACTCCCATAAGCAATCAGATGTGAGTTTTGTGCTTTCTATAACCACTGACCACCAGAGGACAATTAAAAATTTAAATAAATTGTCAAAAACTCTCCTTTGGTGTCAGTGGTGTAGAAAATACCCTTTTCTACACCACTGACACCAAAGGAGCGTTTTTGACAATTTAATACAATTTATTTTACTTTGTTTAATTAATTTTAAAAATTATAATTTTAATTGTCCTCCGATGGTCAGTGGTTAGAGAAAGCACAAATCTAATGCATATATGTGTTTTTATTACGTATATAATGTTGTTTACTTATCAATTTTATATTTATTTTTGTTGATTGGTTTGGGAAGTGTCTTGATTTCTAAGGGGATACAATGTTTATTTAGTCTTGGTGTTTTACTTGTTTTTATTTCCTTGATGTCCTTCCCACTTGTGTGTTTTCACTCACATCTGATTGCTTATGGGAGTGTCTGAAATAGACATTGATTTCAGAGATTGGCCATCCAGCAATTTCTCGATTGTTCATCATGTCCTGCAGAGCCAGAAGCTGTATGCCTTAGAGTGGGGTAGGTTGATATGGGATTGCATGCCTGGAGCATTGTGAATTTGTTTTAGATTGTTTACTCTTTAATTATGTTATTCATGGATATTGCAGGTAGAGTTGTATACAGCATAGTGGCTTAGTAGTCTGAGCTCGCACTCAGGTCAGGAGTGCTGTCTAAGTTTCAATGGCAAATCTAGAAATGCATAAGTGAAGAAAAGGTTTTCTTTCTTTTTTATTTATTTTTGATTATTTTAGCAAAACAAACTAGGTTTCAGCCACACAGGGCTCATTACAGAAACAAAAAACTTCCCCAATAAAACTCCCACTCACCCCCCACCCCCCACCACCAGTCACCACCTCAGGAAATCTGTCTGAAGCATCAAATGCTGTGCATCCATCAGGAGTGAAGAACATATTTACAGAATATCAGTATAACCAAAGACATAATGCAGTTCCCTCAATAGAAGCATAAGCAACCACAACTTGTTCCTTCAGGGGAGATCATACCAGAGAGTGAGGCCCCATGGACCAAAGGATCAAATAAGACTGAAAAAGGGTACTATGCAACAGGTGTGAAATAAATTCTAACACAGTTCACCTCAGCAACCACTACCCCATGTATGTAATCATACCCTAATTGTGTCCCTAAATGTCCAGAGTAACGGTTGAAGGGCTATCAAGCCAGATCTGCCAAACTTTCTCAAATTTCTTGGGACAACCCCTGCTTAAGTATGTAGCCCTATAAAGTGTCAATGCTTTATTAACCAATCCTTTCCAGCAGGAAATACTAGGTGTGATCGATGTTTTGCAATGTAAGATCAATTCCATATGGGCATAATACAACAGCAAATTCAACAACGTACGTTGAGCCCTGGTAGCTGCCAAATTCTCCATCAACCCAAGCAGGCAGACCGCCACTGTCATGGGGATGATAGTGGCAGTCTTCTGTTATAGAGGTGACTTCTGTTATACACTGAAGAATAGCAGACCAATAATCCCTGACCACCGGGCAATGTCAAAACACATAACCAAAGGTGATCAGAGAACAGCAGCACCAGTACTCTGCCAATACCCCTGGGTAGATTCTGGCTAGTTTTGCATGCCATTTTCCTATGCAGGAAAGTGGATTAGCCGATCTCTTGCCGAGACCAGATGAGTAAAGGGGAAACTCCACACGTCATCCCAGCCCTTCCCCCCAAGATCCGGAACCTCTTCAACCCATTGCTCTCTACACTTAACCACCGAGGGAGGAGGAGACACAGGGAAAAATTTTTGTATATAATTCAGAGAGTGGTTTCTTCAAAGACTCATCTAGCAAAATGTTTTCTAAGCTTGATTGCTTAATTTTCACCTTAACAGAGCCAAATTGTGAGGTAAAAGCATGTCGTAATTGTAGGTAGGTAGGGTAGGTAGGGATGGGGTGAATGGAATTTCAACTTGAGGACTTCAAAGGACAAATGTTCACTCCTTCTGGTGATATCCCCTAATGTCTTTGTCCATTTAGCTGCCCTTATTATGGGATCTGAAATGGTAAGGAAATTAGGGAGACGGGGGGGGGGGGGTCATCCACAATGGGCAGGCCAGCGAGAAGGGGTCAGAGGCAGGCTGCAGCAGGTCCTGTACACAGTCCCATGCTTTAAGTGTGGCTCTCATAATTATCGTCAGGGGGGTCTCAGATCCTCTTTGCAAGAGTAGGGAGATTGATATCTGTAGATTTCCCTGGCATAAAGCCAGTTTGATCAATATTTACCAGGGCAGAGAGAACCGTGGCTTACCTAGTGGCCAGGATCTTTGTATTTTGAGATCAGCGTTAAGAAGTGCTATTGGCCTATATGACAAGCAATGTGTGGGGTCCTTGCCCGGTTTGAGTGCAGACCACTAAGCCATTGTGCTGAGTACAATTAGACTTCCATAATAGTTTAGTATGATTCAAGAATGAACATAGATAATTAGAACTCTAGTAGTCTCATAAAAGATAAATTTAACATAAAAATAAATTAACATAAACACAGGTATGTAACTGTAAATGTTCAATACATGTAACCTTGCCAAATAGCAGACATTACTCTGTATTAATCATTTGGAACAGCATTTGTTAGCAAAAGAAGAAAACAAACTATGCACAATAATTTTAATATAAATAAATAGCCGCACACAAGGTAGACCACATCCCATATAAGAACAGCTTATTGGCATACATGTACACACATGATTATCGCTAAGTACTGCAGTGCAGTTCCATATAGAAAATTTGTTCACAACTGGCAGTTATGGAACCGCTACTATGCCGATTTGGAATTTACTAATGCATATTCGCGTATTTCTATGCAAATTTCCGTTCGCATGTTCCCCTACTTGAGGTCTTAATTGGTTTAATTGAGAGTGTCTAAATATAGAGCAACAATTTTTTCTCCTTATTCTTTGCGAATTAGGCCCTTAGTGACAAGAACTTTTGGTTTAATGGTGAGGATGGGGAAATGTGAAGCAGGAGTTCCTTAAGTGTGCTGCTGTTCCTTGTAATGTACTATGCGTGAAGCGAATCTTTCATTGTTGAACTATGTACATGTAACTGTCATAATATTGTTATGTAGTCACTCTCTGATGATGAGCGTCACCCTGTATGGACTCTCTGGAATGTTGTTTTTTTTCTTGTTTGGTTTGTTGACTTTTCAATAAACTTTTTACCCTGATTTAAAAAAAAAAATATTACAAGCTGAATGCTTGCTGGTGTTATACTCAATTAGGGTCGGTTCACACTGCGGCAACTTGGGATCCAACTTGTGAGACCCCATGTCGCGTGACATGTGAAATCCCATGTTAGTCATGGAGAGCTGTCTAAATTAGCACTACTGAAGTCGCTCCGACTTTAGAAAAGGTTACTGTACTACTTCAAGGCGACTTATATCATACTTTTGCCCATGGACTTTAATGAACGTCTCCTCAAAGTCGGATCCTCATCTATATTGATGTGATTTGGGACCGACATTACAGGAAGATTACCCAGGCATTCTCTGTGTTGTAGCCCCTCCCTCCCTTCAAAGTCACATCAAGTCACATCAAATTACTCAAGTCGCCAGCAAATCGTCAGAAAGTCACCTGGCAAAGTCACACTGTAAGTAGAGTGACTTTCAGGTTGCAGTAGTGTAAACCGAGCCTCATCCAAAGCCAAAGCATGTAGCCATGCTTTTGAACCCTTGCTCTAAAAGCAACCTGGGGTATATTTAAACAAAACCATTTTGATTTAATCCTTCGAGTCACTTACTAAACCTCTGTAAAGGCTACGTTCTGTACAAGATCAAACCCATTTGTAGTGAGTAATATACTGTAGATTTCATTTTCAATAATTTTTATTAAGTTTTTCACAAAGAAGAAGTACAGAAAAATAGAAGGATAATTTCAATGCCTATTATGCATTAGAACATATAGTAACAGAGAACTACTTGAGTGGTTGCTTTGAAACAACAGAAATTGCACTTAGACTTGTAAAGTAAATGTAATATTCGCATTGATCGATTGGCTGGGGTATTGCCCCCGCCCCCAGACACCCCATCTGGGCGCAAGCTGTGTCATAGGGTAGGAGGCAACACGGCCAGCCCTAACGTTTTTTTACTGTCGTTTCAACGTTTTTATTGGCGTATCCACGTCAGATTTAACAATAACCAAACATGTAAACAATATATCAGTTGCAGAGTACCTGATGTTTGTTTATACGAGGAAGAACACTGGGTACCTCTTTCTTAGCACTCAGATAATACTCGTCAAACTTCTTTTAAATCCCAAAGATATAAAATAGAGATAAAAGAGGAAAGAAAAGAAAAGAGAAAAGAGAAGGGGGGGATGGGGAGGGGAAGACCCCAGGCTCACAGAGCTTGTGTTTAAGTTGGTCAAATGGGATGGCGGCTGATCTCCAGTTTCTGGCTATAGTTATTCTGGCAGAGATAAATATGAAAGTGATTATCCTTCTCTGGGTTTTTTAGGCCGCGTCAACTTTAAGCCCCAGCAGGGCATGTTTGGGGGATTTAGTGAGGTTGATTTGGGTAAGGGTAAAAATAAAGTTATGGACCCTTATCCAGAATCTTCGCACCTTGGGGCATTGCCACCATATGTGGTACATCGTTCCATCTTGCCCACAACCTCTAAAACACTTTGAAGAAGCTTCTGGGACATATGAAGTCAACCTGGACGGCACCATACACCATCTTAAAAGGACCTTGTAATTTGCCTCTATGATGGAGGTATTGATGAGTGATCTGGAAGCTGCTTGGGCAGTTGAGAGTTATTCCTCTAATTCGAGGTTTTCTTGGAGGTCTTGCTCCCATTTGACCATGTAAGCTTGTTTAGCTGAAGTATGTGTTAAAATATTATACAATTCAGAAATATTACTATTAATTTTAACATATTTATGACATATGTATTCCATGGGCGACATAGTCGTCAGGTCACTCTTGCGAGATAAAGTATTGAGGTAATGTTTCAGTTGAACAAACCGGTAGTGTTCTGAGTCTGGCATCTGGTATTTATCTATTAGGGTCTGTTTAGTGAACATACCATTGTGATCGCAGATGTCTGCTATACGCAGGAGACCTTTATTGGTCCACCAATTGAAGTCATGAGGAGTGAGGCCTGGGGTGAATTCTTTCTTTTGTAGCAATGGAGCTAATGGGTTATGTGGGGATTTGAATAATTGAGGTTTAGATAGTCTGTCCCAGATGCTAAACGATAGGGAGAGGGATGGGCATAAAATCGCAGGTCAGTCCCGATCCGGTAACCATATGGTATGAGATATCGATTTGGCTGGACATGATTGTGATTCCATGTGCATCCATAGTGGGTGAGGTTGAGAGGAGTGAAACCTGATGAGTTGGGATAGTTGAGCTGCATAGAAATATTTGAGCGGATCAGGTACTCCCAAACCGCCCCTCATTTTTGGAGTGTATAGTGTACGTCTGTTCACCCTGGGCCTCTTGTCACCCCAGAAAAACTGAAATAGCTTCTTTTGAAACTAATCGGTTCTGACCAGAGCAACAGGCAAAGCGCGAAAAAGATAGAGGGTCCTAGGAAGGATGTTCATTTTTATAGAGTACAACATGCCGAACCACGATGGAGGATTGACCTGCCAGCTAATCAGGTCTGTCGCTAATCTTTTGTGGAGTGCAGGATAGTTTTGGGAGTACAGGATATGAATCGTGCAAGTTAGGTTAATTCCTAAGTAGGAGAGGGCTACGGGTTCCCAAACAAATTTATAGGAGGTTTGGAGGGTTTTTATGGTCCGATCCGGTTGGGAGATGTTTAGCGCTCTAGATTTGTCTTGATTAACAAAGAGGCCAGAGAGCCTAGAGAAGGACTGTAATATACTATGGATATTCGGAAGAGTGGTGATGGGCATGGAAACCATAAGTAGGATTTCCGCAAAAAATGCGGTTTTGTGTTCCCTACCCCCACATTCCATCCCCCTCTGGACACTCACGGATTTTGATAGCTAGCACTTCTATAGGCTTTACAAACAATAAAGGTGAAAATGGGCTTCCCTGTTGAGTCCCCCGTTGAATTGGAAAGAGTAGCCGTTGATCATCATTGATGCTGCAGGGGAACTGTACAGGGCTTTTAGGGTCGACAAAAACTGCGGACCAAATTTATATTTTGATAAGACATAGAAGAGGTAGTCCCACGACAGGGAATTGAAGGCCTTCCGAATATCTAAAGATAACAACATGGCTTGTCTAGGCCCTTTTCCATCCCAATTTGACCGAACAACTGAGATAATGTCTATTATTCTTCTGGTCTGGTCAGACGCCTGGCGGCCAGGAATAAACCCTGCTTGATCCGGGTGTATGTATCGTGCAAGAAAGGTATTCAGTCTAGAGGCCAATATTTTGGACATTATTTTCAAATCTACGTTTATTAAGGATATTGGGCGGTAGTTGGAGCAAGCTCCATGGTCTTTCCCCGGTATTGGTATGACATGAATGTACGCTGTGTTTTCATGAGCTGGGATGCAATTACCCCTGTGGATATCATTGAAGTAAGTGCATAAGTGAGGGATGAGAATTTCTTGATATTTCCGGTAACAATGACCCGAAAAGCCGTCCGGGCCCGGGGCCTTAAATGGGTGTAGGGATTTAATGGCCATTTTAATTTCCGACTCTGTAAAATTCTCCTTCCATAAGCTCGGTATGAGCTTGTAGGAGCTGTGGTAGAGGGATATTTCGAAAAAATTCATCTGTTCTTTCTGTCAAGAATTGAGTCTGTTGGCGGTACAGTGTCGAGTAGAAATCTTGGAATTCTCGTGTTATCAATTGTGGGTTCTGGGTCGGTTGTCCGTTACTCAATTTTAATTTGGGTAGGGTCGGGGAGTATTTCCTGGGTACTAGTTTCCTGGCTAAGAGGGTAGTGGGTTTATCACCCATAGTGTAGTATCTATGTTTTGACCATCGAATGGATTTTTCCGCCTGGGTGGTGAGGGTCAGATTTAGGGCCAATCTAGCTGAATCGATTTTGTGTCTGATGTCTATTGACGGGGTTTTTTTCTGTTCATCTAGGAGGTGTTGTAGCTCTGTTTCTTGCTGTTTGAGGGTGCCGTCTCGATTACGTTTAGATCTAGCTGCCAGCTGAATAAGCTTCCCCCGTATGGCATTCTTATGGGCAGCCCAGTTTATGGCAGGAGACTTCGCTGAAGATAGGTTTTCCTGAAAAAATCCCCGTAATTCAGTTTCTATTTCTGAATACAAAATGGGGTCGTTTAGCATAGAAGCGTTTAAGCGCCATGGGGATGGGGAGGGTTTCGTCCATATACTCGAGAGTGATATTTTAACGGGGGAGTGGTCTGACCAGGGAACAGTCAAGATCTTTGTCAATATCATATATGGTAATAACGCTGTGGAAGTAAATATATGGTCTATACGTGAATACGTTCTATGCACGTGAGAAAAATGGGTGTAGTCCCTGGTGGATAGGTTGTCTTCCTGCCAGGCGTCCGCCAGACCATACAAATGTAACAGTCGGGCTATCTTATTGCTGTTCCTAGCTACTTGTTTGAGGACTGCCCTCACTGGATTGGATCTATCTAAAGTGCGTTCCAGCGGGATGTTACTATCTTCTCCAATAATCACCTGTCCTTAGACCTTAGGCATAAGGATCTGGAGCATGGAGGTGAAGAATTCCACTTGTCCCGAATTAGGGACATAGTAGGAGATAAGGGAAACGAGTTGGTCGTGAATACGGCCAACCACCATAATATATCTCCCAACCTTATCCTTCACTAAAGGGAGTCCTTCTCAAGAAGCATATAGCCACCCCTCTTTTCTTCTCACTGCCTGATGAGAGGTAATATTGCGGATATTTGGCACTAAGATACCTGGGGGTTGAGGTGTTGGAAAAATGTGTCTCCTGTAATAACAGGATATCAATTTTCTGTTTGGAATAATAATGGAAGGCCATGTTCCTCTTGATTGGGGAATTAAATCCATGTATGTTATGGGTGGCAATAGAATATGTGGAATTCTGTGCCATCGTGGTAGGGCAGAGCACTCTTACCTGAATATTGAAGTCTGTGTTTAGGAGCCCATCGTTGGATAGTGACGTCCTCTTCTCCCGTGGTGGTGGGCCATCAATACCAGACCGCGGGGTCAGGGTCCAGTGCGAGGGTGAGGAGGGAGAGATAGAAAGCAGGAAAAAAGATGAAAGCGGAAGGAAGAACGTGTTATTAAGCCAACAGATTATTACGCAAAATAATATGGTCATTAGTTCGTACAAATAGCAAGGGGCCGAGGTCCACCCTGGGATCAAAGCCCAGGGCTCAAAACATGAGGTTGCCTCCATCATCTGGTGAAGGCAAGATCACGGAAGGGGCATGCGTATTCCCCCCGGCTTGACATCAAAGAGCTCTAATTATAAAGTATCAGAGGTAAGGCAGGCATAGATAAGAAAACTAACAAGCCAATTCTGAACAGAAATTTCTCTAATGGTTATGGAATGATCTGGTGTTATTTAAAGACCATCTGGGGTAAACCCAATTCAGGTATTACACATCCTGTAGCTCCCGGGTCAACCAACAAAACCCAAGGGGAGTAACCAGGATTAGTCCATAACCGAGTTATCAGTTAATAAAACAGTGAACGCGTCAACTCTCAACTGGAAAAGAGCGTGTCGAAGTCCGAAGTGGCGGCGGTCACCCCACTGGGATCAGCAGGAGGAGACAATCCCCTACACAGTGTAGAATCACATATTTCCCTGGTACGATGATGGGAGAAGGAGGCGGCAGTTCCTTCAGGTGTCCGGTGGGGATCTTCTAGCTAGTTGCGACCTTTGTGAGGACCACAGTGAAGACAGGGGGCGGTTCATCTGATGTTGTGGGGAAGATGTGAGCGGTTCCCTGGAAATAATACCCAGCTCCAGCAGTAGATCCTCTCCTTCTTGGAACGTGACGAAGGAGTAAGGTTTTCCTTTGTAGTTGAAGGATAGTTTAAACGGGAATGACCATCTATATTTGATCCGTCGGTATAGTAATTGCTATAGTAGTGGCTTCAGGTTTCTTCATTTCTGTACAGTCGAAGGAGCAATGTCGTTGAATAGTTGTATGGGTACATTAAAGAGAAGAAGGTCCTGCTTATTTCTGGCTGCCAGCATCAGTTTTATTTTGTAGTAGTGCGGTTTAGCGATCACATCGCGCGACAGGCCATCCTCTCTAGGAGCCATCAGTGCACAATGGATCCTATCTATCTCCATCTGATGAGGAGAAATATCTGGAATCAGGATCTTCATGAGCGTCTGCATGGCGCCTTCTAGGTCCGTGATGGTTTCGGGGATCCCGGCGCAATCTGTTCTCCAGATCTTCTATTTTTGCGTTAGCGTCCGCCAGCCTATCCTGGAGTTCGGTGAGCATGGTAGAATTTTAATTGACCTGTGCGGAGGTATCATCTACTTTGGTTTCAATGGCCTCAAATCTGTCTCCTATGCTCTGGATATCTCTCTTAAGGTCAGTAGTGATGATGGAACAGGCTGCTGGAGCATGGTAAAGAATCGGGCTAGTAGGACTGCATCTCCAGCATATGGGACCTGTGGGGGATTAGGCTCAGCTTGTTCAGGGCTGGGTTGGCTAAACAGCAGATCTGCCATTTCCGCCATGTTCCTGTCCATTGAGGACGCTGGGGAGTCTGCAATCTCAGCAGCACAGAGTAGATTAGGAGAAGAAGAGGAGGATGACATTGAATATGACTCACCCTGCCTGTTAGCATCCTGCTCCCCAGAGGACTGTGAAGAGAATGGATCTCGCACAGTCTCTCCCTGCTGTCCATATCTGGATGGGTGTGAAGAAGACAGGGACTGAGAGGGGTCTGGTCCAGGGCTGCCTCGTGTCCCCTGTCTGGCTGCCACCATCTTGGAAGGCTGTGAAGGGCCAGGAGGGGGTTGTGCTGCTCTGATTACTTGTTTGTATTGCCGTTTTTTTCCGCTGCCCGGATCCCCGCCGCTGCATCACCCTCCTAGGGTGCTGTGATGGTGCTTGGGTACTTGTCAGCTGTGCCTCTGCCCTCTGTGTGTGCTTCGTTCAGCTCTTTTACAGCATGTCCGATCCCGAGCCTGTGCGCATGCGCACATTAAGCATCACATTTTGTAATGCATTTAAAATGTTTTATCTTCATATGTCAATAGGCAATGTTTTTGGTTTCTGAAAAAAAAGGCAATACTGCAGTATTGAGAAGGGTCCATAAAACAACATGAATGTAATCCAAATAAAATAGATACAATTATTATTGAAACTGTTGCAAAATTTAAACAGATAGCAATATTGTTCAGCCAATTATATGAAACTATCAGTATTTGTCAAAATTATTGTGGGACTCTTTTTCCATGCTTAGTCCTTAGGATATTTTTAAATTTGCATAGGGTGTATAGAAATCCGGAATTTCTGTGTGCTGTTGTCTTAGATGCAGTAATTTGGGGTCTCTGATACACCTATTATGGTGCTGCCCAAAACTCCAAGGGTATTAGGGGGAGATTGTGGGCACACTCAATGGGATTTTAGATGTAAACCTTCGAGTGGATCCTCTTAAATGTTTACTGGGCTATGTTGACTGTTCATTGCTTAAGCCACAAAAGCGGATTACTGTCATACGTGTGCTGTTTGTAGCTCGGATTTCCTCACATTCCCCGACCAAATCTAATTTGGTATTTGATCTTAATAGGTGCATTTCCTATGAGAGACATATTTTCTTTCTTAGAAACTCATCTCTAAAGGTTCAACTCAATCTGGTCACTGTGGCTAGCCCACATGAGTTTGGGATTGAGCTAGGGTATAGGCCAGTTCAAACATAAGTGTGCTGTCAAAATAGGTCCCATCTGCAATGTTTATAATGGTGTTTTTTTTTGTTTGTTTTTTTTTGTTTCAGACCTGATATTATTCTTTGTGAAATGCTTTCTTTGTCTTTTGTTTCTATGTTTATGTGTTTATAAAAAAATCTAAAATAAAATCAGATTTAAAAAAAAAAAGTTCTCTAAAGTGGGTTGCATGTACTAGATCAGGCTTTTTTTAACCATGGTGCCGTACAACCTGCGGGTTCCTCCAGAGTTTGCTAGTGATTCCTTCCAGTGAGAAATTGCCAACTGATCTCTTGACTGCATAGTTCGGGAACCAACATCACATGGCAGAGCCATGCATCTTTTTAGCTGTCTGTAAGGGGGGCATTCTTCCTATTTGCTACCAAAGTAAGTGTATTTTAACCAGTGGCAGCTGGTGTTTTTTGTTTTTTTTGGTGGGGGGCGGCAAACAATCCACCCGCCACCCCCCCCCAGTCGGTCGGGTCACAGATGGCAAGCACACCCCTGTCGGTCACGGGGGTCATGGGCAGCACCCCCTGGGTCAGCCAGTCAGTAGTCGGGGCCCCGCACTTACCCCATCTTGCGGGCAGCGCTGCCTTGCTTCCCCTGCTTCTCCTGCCTCCTCCTACTGGTGGCCAATCTGATGAGATCTCTTTTTAGCCAGTCGGGCGATGGGTCTCAGGACCTGCTTCCTGGTTGGCCTGGGAGGAGAATCAGTGTTACAATAGTGAATATTTATTCGCTATTGTCACACAACTAGGTGGGCTTCAGGCGCAGTGCTCTTCGCCCCGAGCCCACCCTTTTTTTTTAAGCCTTTTAGAGCCCCTGGCTCTAATCATGTGCTTAAAAAAAACCCCGATTGGAATCAATGCGTCCAGCGCCCTGCATGCAGATCAGGGGGCCAGACGCATGGATAGTGGGCATGGTTCCCTTGTGCCCCCTATGGATGGGCCACCACTGATTTTAACTACTGAGCTCCAATGTAATGGGGCATTCTTCTTCGTGAACACCAAGGTCACAAATGTAAGAGGACCCTACTTTACCGACCACCAATGTAAAGTGGCACTTTATTTCTACACTGCCATATAATGTAGGGTGGTGTTTAAAATGCTCGAATCTAGGTGTAAAATTATCTAAATATGCCATTCTTTTATCAATTGTTTTTTTTCTAAAATGTACTCATCAAGCTAATGCATAGTGAGCTGTAGATATAATCATTTTTTTTTTTTTTAGTTAGAGTTCCCTAAGACTTCAAAATTATTTTTTATTTATGTGGTCACTCCATGCATCTCTTAATACAATGCATGTCAAGATAGGTTGTACAAAACATTTGTTAGTGACATATATCCACAATACCAACATTTTCAAAATGAATTTTGAAGGTGATGGTGGGTCAGAAGTGTGGGAAATAATGAGAGCAAAAAAAAAAGGGGGGGGGGGCATATATATATCTAGTGGGAACATTAGTGATAGGTAATAATCCCTTGTCCGGATCTCCTTCTATGTCCTAGAAAGAAAGGTAAGGACTGAACAAAGTATTTAGGGAGAGTATTAAGGAGTGTCTTATATTTCTTTGGAATAAGTGACTGATGATTCTGGGTGAATTTGAAATTGTTCCATTAGAACTATTTGTCCAGGAATTTCTTTTCTTTCTGCTTTAGAAAAACTGTAGGTTTTTCCATACAGTGGAGCTCATTGACCATAGATATCCATTGGCTGATATAGAGAGAATCAGTGCTTTTCAACTTTTGGGGTATGCAGGCCTTGGGGCCATTTAGAAAATGAAAAAGTAAAGAACTTTTTATATGCTTCCTAGGTAATGGAGTGAGATGTAAAAGGTCTGTGGGGTTGTCCTCAAGAGAGATCCCTGTTAAGTGAGTGGTCAATCTTTTAATGTCTTGTCAAAATGGATGTATCACTGGGCATTCCCAAAAACTGTGGAGGATTGTTCCCTGTGCCTTATTCCATCTCTTGCACATGGGAAAGACTGTAGGGTATATTTTATATAGCGCTTTATATTATTAAGCGTAGGCACCCGGTACCATCTGCTCAAAACTTTGTAGCCTGATTTTTAATTTTACTAGAAATAGAAGAATCTTGTGCAAAGAGTAGTAAAGACTACCTCTGTTTCTGTGTAAGGCTTAACCCAATAACGAATTCCTTGTCAGGGCAACTAAGGATGCTATACACAAAGGACAGTGCATACCATATTGTACTTGAGTCCAGACAGAGTTTCCCATAGTCAGTTATACCTGGTGTGTGTAGTTTATTTTGGTCAGAAAATGTTGCAAAGTTTGCCAGAATTTGGATGGATTGAAAACTGGCGACAAGGTTCGAGTTCAGAGGGTGGTGATAAATAGGGAGTACTCTGAATGGTCAGAGGTGGAAAGTGGGGTCCCCCAGGGTTCTGTGCTGGGACCAATTCTATTTAATTTGTTCATAAACGACCTGGAGGATGGGGTAAACAGTTCAATCTCTGTATTTGCGGACAATACTAAGCTAAGCAGGGCAATAACTTCTCTGCAGGATGTGGAAACCTTACAAGAAGATCTGAACAAATTAATGGGGTGAGCAACTAGATGGCAAATGAGGTTTAATGTGTTAAAATGTAAAATAATGCATGTGGGTGGCAAAGATATGAATGCAATCTACTCACTGGGAGTAGAACCTCTGGGGGAATCAAGGATGGAAAAGGACCTGGGGTCCTAGTAGATGATAGGCTCAGCAATAGCATGCAATGCCAAGCTGCTGCTAACAAAGCAAACAGAATATTGGCATGCATTAAAAAGGGGATTAACTCAAGAGATAAAGCGATAATTCTCCCACTCTACAAGATTCTGGTCCGGCCTCACATGGAATATGCTGTCCAGTTCTGGGCGCCAGTCCTCAGGAAGGATGTACTGGAAATGGAGCGAGTACTGAGAAGGGCAACAAAGCTAATAAAGGGACTGGAGGATATTAGTTATAAAGAAAGGTTACGAGCACTGAACTTATTGTCTCTGGAGAAGAGACGCTTGAGTGGGGATATGATTTCAATTTACAAATACCATACTGGTGACCCCACAATAGGGATAAAACTTTTCTGCGGAAGGGGGTTTAATAAGACACGTGGCCACTCATTAAAATTAGAAGAAACACAATATATTACCCAGGATGTGTACAGTAAATGGATACTCAGCATATTAAACTTTAAATCTGTGCCTGCAAAATGTTGACAAACTTCGGTAACCTATATTTTCTATAAGTGACGTTTTAAAAACCCATACAGGTCATCAGTTCAGAGTTAACCATGAATAATGGGCCTAGAATTAACTAGTCGCCCCAGCAGGTGCATTTACGTTCACATGTGTGCATACGTTGGTATTGTGGGCTAAACCTTTTTTGGGGGGGATTTTAGGTGTTTGGGTGTAACTTTGTTTTTTTTTTACTTTTTGTGGGGTTTTTTATTTTTACTAAACTTCAGCTCACGTAGGGGACAAGAAATTCCCTAGGTGATGTAATATTTTTTAAGACAGATTCTCAGATCCTTTTAGATCCCTGATATTTCCATCCATTAAAGGAAATGTAATACAGATTGTGCTCCATCAGCTTCTTCCCTGGCTGCATTGAGTGCTTTCATTAGCTCGGTTGTTGTTATAGGCAGTGGCATAATAAGTAGGGTGTGATCCACACTGGGTGTAGACTGCACTGCACTACATTGAGAGAGGTTGTAGAGGGCCTTAGAAACGTCTCTAAAGCATTCAACTGTTTTCTTTGCTTTCTGTACTATGTGTGGAATATAGGAACAAGGACATTCATCTTTGACTGATTTAACAAGTGGTCTACTGGGTTTATCTAGTTCCGTCTCATACTTGCTTCAGAGCATGCGTAGTTTTTGGTCCGTCGGAACAGCATACAGACGAGCGGTTTTCCCGATAGGAACTGATTCCTTCTGAAAGATTTAAAACATGTTCTATTTCTAGGTCCATCAGAATTTTCGGAAAAAAAAGTCTGATGAGGGCCACACACGATCGAAATGTCCGGTGAAACGATTCCATCGGACTTTTCCTGCCGGAAAGTCCGACCGTGTGTACGCGGCATAAAGATAAAGCTTAGTTTTTAAAAGTTTTTTTTTTTTTTTAAGAAGGAGACTAAGGAGTTGATTTACTAAAACTGGAGAGAGCAAAATCTATTATTGGTTTCTCTGGGCAGAGCTGCACTAGATCTTGCACTCTCCATTTTTAGTAAATCAACTCCTAAGTGTTTGCCGAAAGCTTGCATGTCAAAATATATTCAGTAATCAGTTGGCTAACACAGTACATCACTAGTTAACACTGGCATTTAGGTGTTCCCCATCACTTCAAATAGAGTAGCTCTAATCCTATTCACGCCTCTAAACTGTTATGCTTTCAGATACACCTATCTATGCATTAGATGTTTGATATCTTCAAAGCAGTTTATCAAAAAATGCTCAGGGTATTCACTGTTGTGGTATTTATGTGAAGAATTAATGTTTCTGAGGAAAATGTTATAAACCAATCTTAAAATATAATGAAGTCGCATAGTATCTTAGAATATAACTACTGCACAAAATAAACATTGCTAGTATCTCTCCTTTTTTATTGCAGCAAGAGAGAAAGGAATAACCTAGTAAACACATCACCTTCTAGACCCCATGAAGATAAGTGGTTTGTTTATCCCAAGAAAACATAAAATCCTGCGGTGAAAACAATATAAAGAGTGTCTTGTGCTCAATATGAGGTCATTATAGGCTAATTTTTCAACAAAGACTGAGAGAACAATAAAGGCTTCATCTGTGTTTTGTTGACGTTACATGTAGCTCTTGTACAGATTGCAGAATAAATGGCATTTTAAAACCAAAAGGAGCCATATTGAGCTCTGATGTGCTTCTTTTGATTTCTTTTAAACCAAGATATAACATTATTAATAAACAATATGTTGAAATCTAGCCCAAAACTGTTCTTTAGGTTTTTGGGTAGATATCAACTGAGTGAATTACACTTCAGCTTCTTATATTTCTTGAACAAACCAGGGGTTAAACGTTTGCTCCTGAATCCAGGAAAACAGTCATCTAACATAGCTATTAGCAGTGGAACCCACTCTATTGCTTTTTAATTTAGTTTGTATAACCAGCTACCACCTATATTGAAAGCTTTTTAAATATGTAAATTTGTATCCACAGTTCATGGAAGAAATTAAACCAAATTTTCAATGCACAAGCATAACATTTTACATATTCTGCCTACATGCATTTAGAAAAAGAACATTATATTCCATTCTACAGCCATGGCCAAAAGTTTTGAAAATGACACAAATATTCATTTTCACAAAGTCTATTGCCTCAGTTTTTTTGATGGCAATTTGCATATACTCTAGAATGTTAGGAAGAGCGATCAGATGAATTGCAATTAATTGCAAAGTCCCTCTTTGCCTTGAAAATTAACTTAATCCCATAAAAAAAATTTCCACTGCATTTGTGAAGAAGGCTTCATGGCACTCAAGTAAGTCCAGCAAGCGCTAGGACCATCTCCTACAGTTGTTTTAGCTGCAGGATCGGGGCAGCACCAAAGCAGAGCGTGCTCAGGAATGGTATCAGGCAGGTGTAAGTGTATCTGCATGCACAGTGAGGCAAAGACTTTTGGAGGATGGCCTGGTATCAAGAAGGGCAGCAAAGAAGCCAATTCTCTCCAGGAAAAACATCAGGGGCAAACTGATATTCTGCAAAAAGTACAGGGATTGGACTGCTGAGGACTGGGGTAAAGTCATTTTCTCTGATGAATCCACTTCCCGATTGTTTGGCGCATCCGGAAAAAAACCTTGTCCGAAGAAGAAAAGATGAGCGTTACCATCAGTCCTGTGTCATGCCAACAGTAAAGCATCTTGAGACCATTCATATGTGGGGTTGCTTCTCAGCCAAGGGAGTGGGCTCACTCACAATTTTGCCTAAGACCACAGCCATGGATAAGGGATGGTACAAAAACATCCTCCGAGAGCAACTTCTCCCAACCATCCAAGAACAGTTTAGTGATGAGCAATGTCTTTTCCAGCATGATGGAGCACCTTGCCATAAGTCAAAAGTGATAACCAAGTGGCTTGGGGAACAAAACATCGAAATTTTGGTTCAATAGCCAGGAAACTCCCCAGAACTTAATCCCTTTGAGAACTTGTGTTCAATCCTAAAGAGGCGGGTGAACAAAAAACCCCCCACAAATTCTGACAAACTCCAAGCATTGATTATGCAAGAATGTGCTGCTATCAGTCAGGATGTGGCACAGAAATTGATTGCCAGCATGCCAGGGCGAATTGCAGAGGTCTTGAAAAAGAAGGGTCAACACTGCAAATATTGACTCTTTGCATAAACTTAATGTAATTAAGTTATCAATAAAAGCCTTAGACACTTATGAAATGCTTGTAATTGTACTTCAGTATAGTAACATCTAACAAAAAGATCTAAAAACACTGAACTAGCAGACTTTGTGAAAATTATTATTTGTGTCATTCTCAAAACTTTTGGCCACAGCTGTAAACATATAAATATTTTGCCACCGTTGTTTTTTGTTATCTATAGACTACCCAGTAAATCTTTAACGTGAGTCACTAAAAAAAAAAAAAAAAGCTCCTGTAAGTGTACATATACACCACTGTGTGGTGCATTTTAGTGGTACCCCAAAAGATCTTCAACATATAGGCATTGCAGCACACCACAATTCATAATAATGCACTACTATGTATTGTGGTGTGCTGCTTAGGAAACAATGCTGCAACTCTATTTGGCCACCGAAGAAGCTATATAGTAAGGAAAGGATGGTGCACAAAGCAGACCTGTCAGTTGTTCCCTTGGTGTCCTTAGCTTAGAAGGCTTGAACTTCTTGTTTGGATGGTTACTATGGTGACACGTTTCAGGTTCTACACCATATATATTAGTTTTGGGTCAATATTAATATAATGTAACATGCAACTTTTTTTGTTTTTTGTGCAAAATTCTTTTTATTTGTTTTTATTATGCATTGTACAAAACAAATAAACATTCATAACAACAAGTTAGCACCTGTGACTAACACAGTACGATCCTGGCTGGTTTGAAAGACAAAAAGGTAACCAATAATACAAAAGAAGAAAATAAAAAGGGCACTCCTTGAGATATCCAGATAAGGCGAACCACCACATATATCCCAGTACCAGTAAAGTCCACATCGACTGAAGACATCAAAGTATTCCAAAAGAGATGAGTACACATGGAAATAAGGATGAGTTGAGTCCAGGATCCAGAGATGTAATAAACAGACAGCATAAAGGGCCAAATGTATAACAAGGCATGTAAATATCATATGTGCCTAGTCGGACACAGTGGAAACAGAGCTTGTCCACCTTCTCCAAACTTTATTAAACTCAAACATAAAATCCATTGATTGAAGTGATCACAACGTGGGGAGGTATGCAGGTAGAGGGCAGTAGCAGGGGGGCGGGGCACGTCTGTGTGAGAGAACGTGAGATGTGAGAGGAAGCTAGGGATGGAGCTCTCCTATTGATCCTTCTCCTTATCCTTTGACCGGAATCTTTGAATCACTGAGCTGCGTCATAGCCGCGACAGTCCCAACCAAGTTACGGCTCTGTCTGCCCTGTCTGCTGTCTGTGATGGCTTCTTGTCCCCCATGTACATCTCACTGGCGGCTTCGGCTCGCAGCTCCCGGCTCATGTTCATGTCTGGCTAAACCGCAGCTGTATCCCCCTGCACTCTGGCCACGTGTAGCATCTTGTGTAGCTGACCGGAGAATGGAGCACTATCGTAGTACCTCTAGAGCACTCACGGCCATTACCCGGTTCTTGGATCCCAGCTACGCCTGTCCACTCTGCAGCTCTGTCTCCCTCCTTCCCTGCCACATGCAGTGATTTGTGTACTGGATCGGAGCACTACTGGAGCACTAACCGCCGCTACTAGGCTACCTGTCAGTCCTCTCAAGTCAGCATGCCCTCAAGATCATAAGTGACCTTCATATGGTTCAAGTAAGTCTATACAGTGTATACCTTCTGGCTGATGTATTATACTATCTAGCACTGTTGCCCAAGGTGAAGGAAAACTAGATTAATAAACGTGGAAAAGCGGAGAGAAAGTGGAGAAAAAGTTCTGAATGTGCCTACTAGTGTGAGCTGTGAATCAGTGAGCCAGTGGGAGCCCATCAGCCTGTAAAGATGACACGTAAAGGCAAGAAGGATACGGGGTGTATTGATCATGTTTCTAATGAGTGTTCCTCACAGAACAGTGCAGATAAGAAACACCAGAGCAAATCTCAAGATAAGCAACAAGACATAACTGCTCGGCATGAAAAATTTGCTCATACCTCTGCTACAGCTCAGGCTATAATATCCAATTCAACACAGGGTCCGCAGGGACCAGTTATGGAGGAAACCGCTGTTGGACCAGTTATAGTGGAAGGTGAGGCATCCTTGTGGAATCAGCCAGATTACACATTGAGTAATGCTGCTTCAGAAAGTGACCCACATGATATCTCAGCTAAATCCTTTAATACACTAAACACTTTAAATAGTCCAAATACAGAGAATGTAATCATGCTGACAGATATAATGAAGGCTATTAACACATGCAATAGCTCCGCAAACTCTCTATCTTGCAATCTAGAGGGAATGAAGGAAGATTTAAGTCTGATTAGACAAGATATGCACACCTTAAGGATCCTTTCACACTGGGGTGGTTTGCAGGCACTATTGCGCTAATAATAGTGCCTGCAAATTGACCCGAAAGTGCCGCTGCTTTAATTCCAGTGTGAAAGCCCCGAGGGCTTTCACACTGGAGCGGTACGCTAGCAGGATGGGAAAAAAAGTCCTGCTAGCAGCATCTTCGGAGCGGTGAAGGAGCGGAGTGTATACCGCTCCTTCACCGCTCCTGCCCATTTAAATAAATGGGACGGCGCAGCTATACCGCTGGCAAAGCGCCTCTGCAGAGGCACTTTGCGGTGGTTTTAACCCTTTCTCGGCCGCTAGCAGGGGGGTAAAACTGCCCCGCTAGCGGCCAAATACCGACGGTAAAGCGCCGCTTACAATAGCGGCGCTTTACCGCCGACAACGCCCCCGCCCCAGTGTGAAAGGGGCCTTAAAGAAAGAGAGGAGCAGAGGAAAGAATAAGTACACTTGAAGACTCCTTACAAATAGATATAAAATCTGATCACAACAACTATCTTTACATGAATCTCGTTTGGAGGACATGGAGAACTGCCTCCGACGGAACAATGTTAGGATAGTGGGCCTCCCTGAACGGGTGGAAGGAAATACACCAGTGGAATTTATAGAGAAATGGCTTATAGCCACTATGGGAGCAGAACATTTTACTTCTCTTTTTTCTGTGGAGCGGGCACATAGAGTCCCTGCTAGACCCCCGCCCTTGGGAGAAAAATCAAGATCAGAACTTTTATTTTGAAAATGTTAAATTATAAGGATAGATATATTATATTGCAGAGAACCAGACAATTATCAGATATTCGGGTGGATGGCTCAAAGATACGTTTTTTTCCTGACTTCTCAGCAGCTGTACAGCGCCAGTAGGTGGGATTTATGGAGGTGAAGCGACGATTGAGGCAGATGGAGTTGTCCTACTCTATACTATTTCCAGTCAGGTTAAGAGTAAAGGTCAAGGATAATGCACTCTTTTTTGCATCACCTGACTTAGCGACTCAGTGGATGGATTATATGCGGCCAAATGAATTCCTCAAGACAGTTTGACCTTTTTTTTTCTTCTCCCTGCTCCCTCTACTCTTTTAGGGGAGGGTTGCATAGTGTTTTTGTGGTTAAGAGAAGGTCAAGGAAAAAAGAAGGAAAATATAGAGAGAAATAGGAAGGGAAAAGGGAAATGAAAAGTCAAGGAGAGCACTATTTTTGAGGCTCTCTCACTCATATAGCCCCTATGAATGTATTTATGTTTTACTATGTCAGTTATGTTTGTGTTTATCTGTGTTTGTCTTGTATGTTAGTCTGTGTACACCTATTGGTAGACATTGGCTCATCAACCCCTTCTCCTTGTTTTCTCTTTTTTCTTGTCTCCTTTCCCCTTTTACCCTGTTCAGCCCCCTTATCTCCCTCCTCTGGGATTTTGAGGGTGAGAGGCTTTGGATGGATAAATCTGAAAAAAGATGATATAGCTCGCATCTGGGCTATATCTTTGGTTAAACTATATGTTAATGGTGTTTTATGCTCCCTCTGAGTGATGTAGTAGTCTCATGGAACGTTAGAGGTCTCGGTACCTCTCGTAAATGGCAAGCGATTTTTTTCCTCATTGAAGAGATTCTCGCCTTCAATAATCTGTCTGCAGGAAACCCATCTACTTCCCAATACCCTACATTATTTAAAGAGGAATTAGTTTAAGGTTAAATTTCACTCTACATATACATCATACTTACTCCAGAGGAGTCTCTATACTTATATCTAATAGAATGGATTTCCAATGCAGACAGGTTAAGAAAGATAGTAAAGGCTGCTTAATTTTTTGTATTGCAAACTGGTGGGGCGATCATATGTGTTGGCGAATATTTACATTCCACCGCCCTACTGTTCGGAAATATTGAAGGAATGTATTTGGTTTGCATTAGATATACCAGATAGACCTTGGCTATTAATAGGGGACTTTAACAACTATATGGTCCCCTCAATGGATACATTTCACTTACCGGATAAGCAGTATGCGCCAGGGACTATGGCTTTTGCTAGATATATAGCGGAGATGGGGTTGATCAATTTTTGGAGACAGCGTAATCCTACAAGTAGCCAATTTTCATGTTTCTTGAGTACTCATAAAACTTTATCCAGAATAGATCTGGCCTTGGGAACTCATTCTCTATTACCATATCTCTGTGAAATTAAATATGAGGCCCGAGGTATATCAAACCATTCTAAAAAACAATAAAAGTGCAGCGCAAAAAAATATAAAGTCCCTAAATAAGGAAACACAGTTCTCCTGTAATCCTTCTTCTTAATATGAAAAAACACCGCAAGCTCTTCTCCACTACTGTGCATATGAAAATGCTTACCAGATGGAAGATCATATAGGCGTAGATACCACAGATGCTAGATACACACGGATCGGATGATCTGGTTGTCCTCACTGATGGCCAGCAGCTGTCCAATGCGGCAGATGTATGAATAAACTCCAAAATGCGATGTAGCAAGAAAAGGAGAAAACAAAGGGGACATCTAAGAGCGTTCCGTATGATGCAATCAGCAGCACTTTATTATAAAAAATGGGATACAATCCATTTAAAAGCGCATAAGAATGGCACTAGTAAAACGATAAAATCAGAATCTGGAGCGGAGTAGACACAGACTGTTCGCGTCCGAACAGCTTTTAGATGGCAGCGGGTGACGTGAGACTCCGCCCCCTGTACGCGGCGTTACGTCCACAGGACTTCGTCAGCGGGGGTGGAGTCTAGCTGTCACCCGGGTTCTTAAGTACTTGCCGACTGTCAGCAAGGAATGTGTCATAAGCCGGAATCAGAAGCATGATACAGGATCGGATGATTCCTGAGCAGGGACACTTACTGAGACTGTGGCAATTTGGTAAAGGTTACCAGATCAATTAAAATAATAATAAATAAATTCATGAGTGATTACCGATCTTCATTACGGCCATAGATGCACTATTTACTTCATGAATAATACATACTATCACCCGTGGCCATCTCTTTTATACAATACAATGCAAATAAACATAAGAAAAATGTCATTCAATATACTAAGGCAACAAATGCATTAAAATTGCACAAAAAATGTTTTTTTTTTTTTTTTATAGAACCATTAAGCACAAAAAAGAGAAAAAAATATATACATTTCAAAACACATATGTATGAATCAGTAAAACAATAAGAAATATAAACTTATTTATCGGGAATAAAACAATTAAGGTCAAACTCAATGTTTAACCCTCTAGGGACCGCTACTTTTGTTTCATGAATCCATAGAGATTCTCGGCAGCTAAGTTGCCTAATAAAATTTCCGCCCCTCCAATGTTTCAAGACTTTTTCTATGCCCCAAAACTGCAATTTCCTGGGATCCCTATTGTGGCAAATTCTAAAGTGTTTCGATACATAATGTGTCTTTAAACCTTTTTTGATGTTATTAACATGCTCCGCTATGCGGACTCCCATGGGTCTGGAGGTTCTTCCTACATATTGGAGTCTGCACTCGCACTGAAGCATGTACACTACTCCTACTGTGTCGCAGGTAATTACATTTTTAACCTGGTAGGTTCTATCAGTAGCAGTGGCACGAAAGTCTTTCCTTTTCTTAACATTGGATTTGCATTGCCTGCATGCTGGACATTTACCGCATGCATAGAATCCTGACATAAAATTAAAGATTCTGCTTTCTTTAATTACAGGAGGGTCAACCACACTTGGGGCAATAATATCCCTCAAGGTGGGTGGTCTCCGGTAAACAAATCTGGGGCGGGTAGGAAGGGTGGGACCTAAGATATTGTCTTTTTTTAGAATATCCCAATATTTTAGAATAATCTTTTCAACCTTCTTGTGTTGAATGTTATAGTCTAAAATAATCCTATATTGGGGACCCTGCTGTTCTATGTTCATATTTTTTCTTCTATCAGAGTCTGCTATTAAGGAAGATCGATCCATACTACCCACTTTTTGGACTTCCTCTGCTATGAGGGACCTAGAATATCCTTTTTGTAGGAATTTTTCTGCCATATGATTGGCTTGTGAGAAATAGTCATTGTCCAGATAGCAGTTACGCCGAAGGCGAATAAACTGCCCCCTGGGGATGTTAAGCAACCATGAATTATGATGGCAGCTTTCTAGGGGGATGTACCCGTTCCTATCTGTGGGTTTGCAGTAGTTCTTAGTCCTAAAACACCCTTCATGTTTGAAAATCTCCAAGTCAAGGAAGGCTATGCTGGAAGCATCAGCCTTCCATGCAAGGTGAATATTCTTAGTGTTCCCGTTGAGCCGGGACATAAATAGTTGGAGACTGATCATATCACCCTCCCAGATCAGAAAGATGTCATCTATATATCTTTGGTAACAGACCAGTTGTGCAGGTCTGCTACCAAAGACAAATTCCTCCTCCCAGAGTGCCATTTTCAAATTATGGGGATGTACTGCTACTGCCATGGAGGTGAGCTTTTGATGAATGAAGCAATGATTATTGGGCTTCTGAAACCTGGTAAGGATCCAACCAGCCTTGATGCATATCGTCCAATCTCTTTGTTAACATCAGAAATCAAACTGTTACCAAAGTTATTGGCGACTAGACTGTCAAAGTATATTACAAAACAAATTCATCGTGATCAGTCTGAATTTATCCCTAATAGATCAGATTCTTATTCTTAAATTTACAACTTCCCATAGATAATAGTGGAAACAGAGCCATATTGTCGGCTAAAGCATTTGATAGTATAGAATGGGATTTCTTGTGGAACTATTTAAAATGCTTCAGATTTGGGCCGAGATATATAAAATGGATACAATTTTTATATGGTAATCCGAGTGCAAGAGTACAGATAAACAGATATACCTCGGCCCCTTTCTTATTGAATAGAGGAACAAGGCAGGGTTGTCCCTTGTCTCCACTCCTTTTTGCATTAGCCGTAGAACCTCTGGTGGAAGCTGTCTGTTGCCGCACAGATATTGTGGGGTTTCGGAGGTATTCAGGTAAAGAAAAAATAGCACTCTACGCAGACGATGTTACCCCAAATGTCAATGAATACATAGATAAGAATGTACTTCCCCTTGTCGATAAATTTAGACAACAAAATAAAACCTGGTGTAGATTCCCGTTGACTATGAAAGGGAGAGCGAATTTGGTGAAGATGGTGTGGATGCCCCAATCGTTATATGCACTACAAAACTGCCCTGTTTGGTTGACACCAAAACTATTTAGGACTATAGACGCGGTTTCCAGAGACTTTATATGGAAATGTGGGAAACCTAGAATAAGACTTGGAATATTGAAACAGGCGAAAGGATAGAGGGGGAATTGCGATACCCAACTCAACACTATATTTTATAGCAGCACAACTTCAACATTGGCATGGTTGGGAAGAGGTAGACATGCAGGACCCTATACAGAATATTATAATCTCTCAATTTAAGATATCTCCACTAGTACAAAATAGTATCATAGTATAATAGTATCTCATCATTTTTATAAGAAGAGAAGGTTTCCTAACTTCCATCTAACTCATAGGTTATGGGAGTCAGTACGCACCATCACTTAGCATAAGGGTTATAAAAGACATATGCCTATATAGGATAATTACTGTTTAAGTGAGTTGAAGAAATTGCCAGAATTATTAGAATGGAAAAAATCCGGCATAATATTCTTATATCAGTTATATGAAAGGGATATCTTATTGCCCTTTAATGTACTGAAAGACCATTTTCAATTACTAAACAGTAATTTCTTTCAGTATCTCCAAATACGCCACGCATTACAAAGTCAGACCTCAAAATTCCAATTACAATATGACCCCTCTGAGATATTATTGAAGGCAACCTCACTACAGTCTATGAAATGAGGGCTAATAGAGCTTATTCTACAAACTGCAGAGAGCACAGAGAGACAGATAAATCGTTTTACCCATTGGCAAAAAGATATAGATTTAAATGAAGAAGAATGGATATGGGCAATGGAGATTCTAACTGAGATATCTCTCTCACCATCTCAGAAATTGTCTCAGCTTTTTTAATTTTACATAGAGCGCATTACAACCCCACAAAATCTCTATACCTGGGAAAAATATACATTACCTTTATGTCCTCGTTGTTCTTTATCCAATGGTTCTCTTATTCATATGCTTTGGCGTTGTCCCAAGCTTCATTGGTATAGGGAAAGAGTGTTTTCAACTCTGAACTCACTATGTTTGACAGAAATAATAGGAACCCCTAAGTTTGCAATACTGGGAATAATCCCGGATGGAGAACTACCAGCAGAGATGTCCACCATGTGGACTAGGTTCTTATATCTAGCACGTAAACTTATCCTACAAAAATGGATGGTCACCAGTCATCTCTATGACCATCGGAGGCCCGGGCACGACATTATGATGTCACGATGGGTCTGCGGTTGTAAACAAAGCCACACATAAGTCCCGCTCACATATGTAAACGCCGTTCAAACCAAACATGTGAGGTATTGCCATAAAGCGTCGCCTATGGAGATTTTTAAGTACCAAAGTTTAGCGCCATTCCGTGAGTGTGTGCAATTTTAAAGCATGACATGTTGGGTATCTATTTACTCGGCGTAACATCATCTTTCACATTAAACAAAAAAATTGGGCTAACTTTACTGTTTCGCTATTTTTTAATTCACGAAACTGTTTTTTTCCCCAAAAATTGTGTTTGAAAAATTGTTGCACAAATACTGTGCAAGATAAAAAGTTGCAATGACCACCATTTTATTCCCTAGGGCGTCTGCTAAAAAAAACATATATAATGTTTGGGGGTTCTAAGTAATTTTCTAGCAAAAAAATTATGATTTTTACATGTAGGAGAGGAGTGCCAGAATAGGCCCGGTATGGAAGTGGTTAAAAAGAGAAAGGTTAGCGTACAAACACAGAGGAATACCCCAAAAATTTTTAAAAATATGGTCCTATTGGCTTAACCATAACAACACATTATATGCTGGCTCATTTAGCAGAGAGGAGGGGAGGGAAAGGGACAGGGGAGGAGAGATGAGTTCATAAGAGACGAGATGCTGCTACACAATCAAAGTAGTCAAATAGAGTGGAGAAAGGTTGAGGGGAGTCTTTGACTCACGGCAATACTATCTACTGCTTACTGAAATTCAGTTATCCTAATCTGAGAGGTGTTAGTTTGGTGTTGTCTGTCTTGTTAGTTGTTCTTTTTTTTTCTCTTTTTTTTTGTATATTTTAATTTACTTTATTTCATGTATACCATAATGTGATTTACTCCTTCTGCTTACCTAGGGGGATTCCCCCTATAATGTTTAAGATATGGTTGGAGTTAGCTTGCTTTTCTTGTCTTATCCTAGTATGTAACAAGCAATAACAAAAATAAAAAAAATTATTTGATAAAAATACAAAAACTCAGCTGTTGTTCTTCTACTGGAATATGTAGGTATGTAATAGGATAATGTTGCATTGACTAAAGCCTTACCGAATAGGTAAAGTATGAATAGCAATAGTAGGAGCTAGTGCATCCATCAAGCCAAACTTCTAGAAGGGTTAATAGATAAATAGATTTAATGGTGAGTGCTATAACAGGTTATAACACCCCTCCAGTACAGTTGTATAGCAGGGAATTCCCAAAATATGTGTATAAAGTTTTCATGTAATTGCAAACAGCTCCAACACACCGAAGACTGATCTCTTAATCTCTAAATATTTTAGGTAAGTTTAGCTGTCCCTGGCTTTAAGGTTAACAAATTCATGTTGAATCAGGTGATTCCTAGCTGGTACCAGCCTTGGAGGGCTTCCTAAAGTTCTTCCTAGTCATCATCATCTAAATTTGGAACATTAATTACCCATGCTGATCAACAGGACTGTAAGAGCCTACTGGTTTCTGAACACAATTGCTTGTAATTAGTGGATAAAGTCTTAGTAAGATCAGCATTCTGCAGTAGAGATTCAGGTCTAATTGACTGGATGGGCAAATGGAATATACTAAACTGCACATAGAAAGCATGCCAAAATTATATATAACAAAAAAATGGGAATTAGGTATCTGGTGCAAATTTTTCAACTCATCAAATGACATCAAACTTACCTCTCTCACTACATCCTGGAGAAGTTTCACCCTATATTTGGTCCTTATGAAGGGATCAAGATAGCAAAAAAATTAGATAAGGAAGGCTTCTTCAATAGTGGCGTGTTAGGAGATATGGCAGTAGGGCCACTTGGATTTAACCCAGTGTTTCTCAACTCCAGTCCTCAAGGCACGCCAACAGGTCATGTTTTCAGGCTTCCCATTATTTTGCACAGGTGATGTGATCAGTTTCACTGCCTTAGTAATTAACACAGCCGAAAACATGACCTGTTGGGGCGCCTTGAGGACTGGAGTTGAGAAACACTGATCTAACCCATAATACATTTTCCAAGCTTTCCAATCATGTGAGTAGTGGGAGTCATTGGCTTATGTTCAGTGAGAAGGGAGCAGGGACGAGCCTTGCTGTGTGTGTCTGTGGAGGCACACAGCATGGCTTGGGATCGAGGCTGCATGAGTGACCCACTTAAAATGGGTGCACTCAGAGAAGAGCAGGAGCCAGCAGGTGGCACAATCGGCAAACCACATGCTCACAACTAAGCCAGGCATTTGATTTATACTTAAGAAACAGGAACAGAAGTAGTCATTTAGAGAAATAAAATCTAATACAGAGTTGGTGAGCACTATACCAAAGTATTTAATCTTAGTAACCCACTGCAAAGAAGGTATAGAAAAGTTAGGAGAAGGACACGTGTCAGTCAGTGATACGATTTGTTCTAATTGTCTTGTAGACCCAAAAAGGCAACAAAATTATATTTTGTACACAATATTTTGTACTTTTTGCTATATTATATCCCAAAATTTAAAAAAAAAAGTTTTTTTTTCCTTAGTTTAGGGCGATATGCATTCTTCGATATATTTTTGGTAAAAAAAATTGCAATAAGCGTATATTGATTGGTTTGCGCAAAAGTTATAGGGTCTACAAAATAGGGGATAGATTTATGTAATTTTAATTATTATTATTATTTTTTTTACTAGTAATGGCGGCAATTAGTGATTTTTAGCGTGACTGTGACATTGCGGCAGACAAATCTGACCCTAAGTGACACTTTTTGGGGACCAGTGACACCAATACAGCGATCAGTGCACCGAACCCTGTATAAATGACACTGGCAAGGAAGGAGATAACACCAGGAGTCATTAAGGGGATAAGTGTGTCCTAGGGTGTCCTAGTCGCTACATTGATACACTAGCTGAGTTATATATTGTCCACACTGGGTATCTCTGTAATATTTTATTAATGTTTTATAACTTGCAATTATTTCTTCATCAGTTCTAATTGTATTTTATCAATCATATTTTTTAAATATATTCTACTCTGCCTAAATGCATTTGTAGTTAGATTGTGAGCAGTCCCAAGTTAATAGCAGGTAAATTAATGTTATTGGCTACACTATAACACGCGATCTATGTTGAGGGTATTTATGCCCTTAACTAAAATGGCGGAATTGTAACTTCCTGAAGATGGCAATCTCATAGGCCGAAATGCATAGAGGTTGAGTCACGTGATCGTGACAACTTCCACCCATACCCGTAAATCGAGCCCCTCAAAAAAGTTATTTTTAAACGGTACTGCGCAATGAGGTTTTCTCTATTATATCCATCTATATGAGGAACATTCATCATAGTCAACCAACGGTCCAGAGGATATCTACTGGGGTCGCCCCACACACCCATTTGACCTAACTAGCGATAGTTGGTCCAATCCCAAGGGTGAGTGCACATCCATTATCTTGCACATCTATTAAGCACATAAAGAAAGTGAGTTTTTCATCATTGTTCCAAAAGCACTTTTCACTGGGGACTGTTTTATTTTTTGATTGTTTTCAGTATTTCACATTTATCTTTCTGTATGTAGCAATATATTGCATATAGCATTTAGCTTGGTATATTTATTTTTCATTATCAATTGTTTACACCAATTTTACACTGCAGCTGCTTAAATCATGTGGTAATTTTTATTTTTATTTGTATCCATGATATTAATACATACATGAGGTGATATATATATATATATATATATATATATATATATATATATATATATATATATTTTTTTTTTTTTTTGTTATTTATAAGGTAACACTTGGAACATATTCCATAAAGACATAGAAAGGTCATCTGTAATTCAAAAAAGTTTGAGAGTGTTGCTTGAATCTGCTGTCTGAATACTTATTATGCTGAAAACGTACAATGTGTGGTCTAAACAATCATTAACGTCCTTGATCTTTTAATATTAATTTCTATGAATGCACTGAAGTATATGTAGAGGTACAGAAAAAGACTTTTACTGCAATAACTTAATCATATACAACCATGCTTTTGAAGCCACTGAAAGCTCTTATAATATCATAAAAGCATGTTATCTAACAGGTTTGGTGCATCTAAGAGAAATCCAATGAGCTGGTCCAGATACATAATCAGGGTTCATGTACCCAAGGTTATAATTTACATATATATCTCAATCGCACTCTTTTAAGGATTTTTCAAGCAAGATATTATTTGACACTTTGACACTTATTTGACACTTTTTTTTATAAAATCGTGTATTTGGTATAGACCTGTAAATCAATTACATTAAAGCTGTTATTTCTTAAACTGGATAACCTGATGAGAAAACACAAACAGCACCATGCAACATCAGTATATGTTATGCCAGATAAATAACTCCTGTTTGGACTGGCAAGATAATGCTAGTAAAGCTAGGGAAACACGCATCAAGATAAACGACTACAGCGTGTCTTTAATAGAAAGAAAAGAAAAAGACAAAAATGTACTTCTAATGCCTTCTTGCTGTGTGAGGTAATGGCAAGTATTACTGAGCGATTTATTGGCTGCTTACCCCATGTAGTTTTCCTTGTCTCCTTAGGGCAAATATAAAATGCCGGATCTGAACAAATCTATCACCTAGTTCCAAGCCAACCAACACAGTCAAAACAAACTAAAATGCTTAAGATGTTTATAACTAATATTTAGCAGCTTATTGTAGCTTTGTTTATTTAGTAAAAAAAAAAAAAGGAAAAGTAGCTAGAGATTTTTGTATGACTTTTTTTATTTTTTTTTTAAATATATACTGCAGGAATTTATATTTTTAATACTGTAGCTATCAAGGTATACAAGTTAATAGAGATTTCTTCTGTATGTGGAGTGGACCATCTAAGATGACGTGAGAATCATAAAAAGGTATAGTTCATTAGGGGAATTAAGAGCGGCAAAGCTATGCTTGAATCTCCCACTAATTGAACCTGCCATTGTTTTCCACAACCTGACTAAACCTAAAATTTCCCAACAATGTGCAGTGCCTTGGAAAAGTATTCATACCTCTTGAAATGTTCCACATTTTGTCATGTTACAACCAAAAATGCAAATGTATTTTATTGGGATGTGATACACCAACACAAAGTGGCACATAATTGTGAAGTGGAGGGAAAATGATAAATGGTTTCCAAATTTTTTACAAATAAATATGTGAAAAGTGTGGCGTGCATTTGTATTCAGCCCCCCTGAGTCATTACTTTGTAGAACAACCTTTCATTGCAATTACAGCTACAAGTCTTTTTGGGTATGTCTCTACCAGCTTTGCAAATCTGGAGAGTGACATTTTCGCCCATTCTTCTTTGCAAAATAGCTCAAGCTCTGTCAGATTGGATGAGGAGCATCTGTGAACAGCATTTTTCAAGTCTTGCCACAGATTCTCAATTGGATTTAGGTCTGGACTTTGACTGGGCCATTCTTATGCCTCTGGCTGTATGTTTAGGGTCATTGTCCTGCTGGAAGGTGAACCTCCACCCAAGTCTCAAGTCTTTTGCAAACTATAATGCCGCATACACACGACCGGTTTTTCCGTCAAAATAAACTCTGACGGTTTTTCTGACGGAGTTCCGACGGAGTTCTGCTGAAACGGACTTGCGTACACACGATCACACCAAAGTCCAAACGTTTAGAACGAGGTGACGTACAACACGTACGACGGAACTAGAAAAAGGAAGTTAAATAGCTAGTAGCCAATAGCTGCCCTTGCCTCGTTTTTGGTCCCTCGGAATAGCATACAGATAGATGAACTGTTTTCCTGATAGGAATTGATTCCGTCGGAAAGATTTAAAACATTTTCTATTTCTAGGTCCGTCAGAATTTTCTAAAGAAAAAGTCAGATGAAGCCCACACACGATCGGAATATCCGATGAAATGATTCCGTCTGACCTTTTCTGCCAGAAAGTCCGGTCGTGTGTACGTGGCATTACAGGTTTTCTTCTAAGATTGCCCTATATTTAGCTCCATCCATCTTCCCATCAACTCTGACCAGCTTTCCTGTTCCTGCTGAAGAAAAGCATCCCCACAAAATGATGCTGCCACCACCATGTTTCAAGGTAGCGATGGTGTGTTCAGGGTGATGTGCAGTGTTGGTTTCCGCCACACATAGCATTTTGCTTTCAGGCCAAAAAGTTTAATTTTGCTCTGATCTGACCAGAGCACCTTCTTCCACATGTTTGCTCTGTCCCCCACATGGCTTCTCGCAAACTGCAAATGGGACTTCTTATGGCTTTCTTTCAACAATGGCTTTCTTCTTGCCACTCTTCCATAAAGGCCAGATTTGTGGAGTGCACCACTTGCAATAGTTGTCCTGTGGACAGATTCTCCCATCTGAGCTGTGGATCTCTGCAGCTTCTCCAGAGTTACCATGGGCATTTTGGCTGCATCTCTGATTAATGCTCTCCTTGCCCAGCCTGTCAGTTTAGGTGGATGGCCATGTCTTGGTAGGTTTGCAGTTGTGCCATACTCTTTCCATTTTCAGATGATGAATTGAACAGTGCTCCGTGATATGTTCAAATGCTTAGGATATTTTTTTAAAACCTAACTCTGCTTCAAACTTCTACACAACTTTATTGCTGACCTGTCTGGTGATTTCCTAGGTCTTCATGATGCTGTTTGTCCACTAAGGTTCTCTAACAAACCTCTGAGGGCTTCACAGAACAGCTGTATTTATACTGAGATTAAATTACACACAGGTGGACTCTATTTACTAGTTAGGTGACTTCTGAAGGTAAATGGTTCCACTAGATTTTGGTTAGGGGTATCAGAGTAAAGGGGGCTGAATATAAATGCACGCCACACTTTTCAGATATTTATTTTTAAAAAATTTTGAAAAACATTTATCATTTTCCTTGCACTTCCTAATTATGTGCCACTTTTTGTTGGTCTAAAACATAAAATGTTTTTGGTTGTAACATGACAAAATGTGGAAAATTTCAAGGGGTGTGAATACTTTTTCAAGGCACTGTATAGTGATGAGTGTTCATTTTAAAGGTAATGATGGAACATTAGTTACGTAGAATTATATCAGTAAAACATAAAATCTTTGTAAGCCATTGTGAGACTGTTCATGATCATTTTAATATTAGCCTGTGTACATTATGTAAGAGTCTAGAATAATTTGCACGTTTGCTGCCATTAAGTTGTTCATGGCTACCCTCATATAATTCTGCACCTGATCCATATAGGAGTGGAAACATGGAGCACATAAAAAAGTTATGTCACACAGTTTGCCAAAAAATATTGAAATCCTTAGAGATTATGTTTGTGACTGGAGAAATGTATGTGTGAACTGGACTAGTCAGCATTTAAGCCCTATTAGGAGTTGAATGAGTGAAATGGTGGTACTAATGATGAACAATGAAAAGTTAAGAGGGTGATCAAATGAATGGCAAATATGAAGGGGCATATAGGACTTACTAGCTCCAGTCTCTATGGCTTTCTCTCTTGAAATTTCCAGCATTACCTAAAAAGGTTCCCCAGAAATGTTATATAGTTATTGCTTGATCCTTCATATTTAGTTAAGAGTAGGAAGCAATAATGCTACCCTCCCTCTGACTACAGCACACAATCCCAATGACTATCCATGGGAAAACGCAGGGATTTTGAGACTAATAGGCTGTTCACCTAATACAAACATGTGATGTGGCTGCATGCTTCATATACTATCTTACATGTGTATATAAATTGTGTGTACATGCTGATTTTTTTTCCCATCATCTATCTGCCCTTTATTTCACTCGCTGATCATCTCTCGCCTCGACTACTGCAACTCCCTTCTCATTGGCTTACCTCTACATAGTCTATTACCTCTTCAATCCATCATGAATGCTGCTGCCAGACTCATCCACCTTACCATTCGCTCTGTGCCTGCTACTCCTCTCTGTCAATCCCTCCACTGGCTTCCACTCGGCCGAAGAATTTAATTCAAAATACTAACAACTACGTACAAAGCCATCCACAATTTCGCCCCCAGCTACATCACTAGCCTAGTTTCTAAATACCAACCCACTCGTTCTCTTTGTTCCTCTCAAGACCTCCTGCTCTCTAGCTCCCTCGTCACCTCCTCCAATGCTCGTCTCCAGGACTTTTCCAAAGCCTCTCCAATCCTATGGAATGCCCTACCCCAATCTGTCTGCTTATCTCCTACTTTGTTAGCTTTTAGCTGATCCCTGAAAACCCATCTCTTCAGAGAAGCCTACCCTACCCACACCTAACAGCTGTATATTCATTTTTTCAATTTTTTCCCTCTGATCCCTCCTGTATTGATTTGTATTGTAAGTGTACTGTCTGCCCTCATGTTGTAAAGCTCTGCGCAAACTGTTGGCGCTATATAAATCCTGTATAATAATAATAATAATAATATAATAATAATATTTGGTCAGTATAATATACATGCATAAGAACAGTACACATAGGGGGAACTGTAGTGGTTAATAACAAATCAACAATTAGTCAAAGGGAAAATTACAACAGTGTAATAAATGTTTTTCTGTGAATGATTTTGCCATTAAATATGCTGTACAGAAGTCAGTTTTCTACTAATGAGTGAACATAATGAACTACAGTTGTAAGGAATGACTAATGATAAATAACCACAGGGTTGCCTAAGGACTTTGTATTAGTTTGCTCTTTTTCCATAAGTATTGTTATAACCATATTGTTGTAACTCATAGCATTGTTTGGTGATCATGTCTCCATTCTACTGTGTCACAGCTCATTTCATGCTTTCTCTCTTCATTTCTCCCTGTCCCATTTGTCTCCTCCCATCCACTTGCTCACATTTCACCCTTACCATGTGCTCTTTGATGCGGGAAGCTGCCAAACGTTTGCTACAAAAAGGTAAGGGACATGACTTTGTTCCCTTAAGGAAAGTAGAAACGTGTATTAGAAGGTTGTATAAGTGACTGCCTCAATGGTGGATAAGTTTAAAGTGTTACTAAACCCATAACAGTAAATCAGTCTGTATATGCAGTAAAGCATGCTTGTTATACTCACTGTGGAACCTAAGGGATTAATCATCCGCACTGTGTAAAAAGGCTGTTTGATCCTGTCTTCTCTGATCGTCTCTTTCTTCCACTGACTCCAATACATGTCCGGATAAGACAGAGTTACTGGAGTCAGGCTGCACATGCTCAGTTTGGTGTATATTGCTAGAGATATGTTTTTTTCTTGGGAAATTGCATGTGATCAGCACAGGGCCAATCAGCACTGTCTAGACAGAGG
Organism: Aquarana catesbeiana; assembly: GCF_042186555.1. Classification (NCBI taxonomy): domain Eukaryota; kingdom Metazoa; phylum Chordata; class Amphibia; order Anura; family Ranidae; genus Aquarana; species Aquarana catesbeiana. The sequence goes on from NC_133325.1 coordinate 383,950,394, forward strand.
GTCAGGGGTCCTGCATTCTCATAGGGCAATCGTGGGAGAATGAAAACTCCTCCTACAAGCTTTAACCAGACAGTCATAGAAGTCACAAGACTGCTCTAACTACTGATGGAAAAAAAGGTATTTAGCAGTTTATATTTACTAAAATAATTGTATTTCCATGTTTGGTGTACTGTGAGAGACCAGCTATAGTGAATGCAGGGTCCTGGGTTCAGTAACACTTTAAGTCAAAAATATCATTAATATCTTTTGAGGGCTCATGCAGACAGGATGTTTTTACAGTTGCTGTTAGGGGCGTTTGACGTTTTTTTGACTGCCTCTAAAGCCTCTCTGTGTCCATGCACATATAAACTGTCAGAGGTGTTTGGAGGCATAAGTGTTTAGCGGCAGTAGAAAAAAACAGCTTCCAGGAGCAGTAAAAACGAGCTGTAAAAGCGAAAACAACAAAAAACACAGCTAAATGCATCAAGCCGCGTTTAGCTGAATTTTTGACGTTTTTAGGTGTTTTTATAGTACAGGGAGTGTTTTTAAAGAAAAAACGTCCCAAAACGCTAATGTCAAAAAACGTGGCCAAACGAGCAATAACGCTAATGTAAAAATGCGGCTAAATGCGAAAAAATGGGCGGTTTTAGTGCCGTTGTAGCACTGGCATTTTTAAAACGTCCTGTGTGCATGAGCCCTTTTATGTATTTCTGGCTTATTATAATATAATGTGAAAATACATTTAGGCATGCAGTCTGAAGGGAATTTCTCTGTAGAGACTTTTACCTGTTCTCCATTGGAATTAGAAGAGGAGTTGAAGTTGTCCTGTTTATGACCAGGCCTCAAGGAAGAAAGAGCCTGTTCTGTGAAAAAAAGATGTATTTTTTTTGCATGTTTACTAGGATGCCTTAAAGTGCAAAGCTGAATTGTAAACTACAGTAACTCACAGCAGGCTTGTAGTTACAAATTTTAGTATATACAAACATTTACCATATTTATCGGCGTATAGCATGTGCCGGCGTATAACATGCACCCCAATTTAAGAGGGAAGTTTCAGGAAAAAAAACTTTTTTTTTAAATAAACCACTTTGAAGCAAACTAATGGTCAGTGAGAATCAATGCAGCCTGATTAGTGCCCATCTGCAGCCTCAATGCAGCCTAATCTGTGCCTAATCTGCAGCTTCAGTGCAGACTGATCTGTGCCCATCTGCAGCCTATTCTGCGGCCATCTGCCCCATCAATGCAGCTCACCATCTCTCATAGGACATCACCGAGCCGTCTGTTTCCTCGGCTCTCAGTCGGCAGTCACATACACAGTCCCGCCTCCGCCATCGGCATTGGACCAGCTCCTGTGATAGACAGAACACTGGTCCAATGCCGGGACTGTGTGTGTGTGACGTGCGAGCCGAGCGTAGAGCCGAGTGGAGTGGAGATAATGCCTCGGTGATTTCCGGCGGCACTCGTCCCCCTACTTACCCTCCGAGGTACGCTGTCGGCGTATAACTCGCACCCGCAATTTTCCCCCTATTTTCCAGGAAAAAAAGTGCGTGTTATACCGATAAATATGGTAGGTTATACGGGGAAAGTGTGAATGAATATAAAAAATCATCCACTACATCAGAATCTGGAGTAAGGTGAACTCTACGGTATATTTACAGAAAAAAATCTATTGTCACAATATTGTCACAATAATCAAACTTTTCAATGTTTACATTGGCTCTAGCTGTCATCCATTAAAGAGGAATAGGCACCAATGAAGGATCAAAGAAAAGAGAGGCTAAGTTTGCTATAGTCATTCCACTGGTAGGGCCAACTCCATAATTTTTATCCTTGTATGGTGTCCCCACCTGGATGTATGTTTTCCAGAGCAGAAGTAAAGACTATGAGGCCAGGGAGGCCAGGCAATGTGATGAAGGATTTCTGCTGAAGGCAGATACTAAGCTACACTGACAAAACACACTTTTGTGGTAATGCTACACTATTGTAGTTCTACACATTTAAAGAAAACCTTTCATTAGAGAAACATGGAGCCTTCCATCGCTGACCTTTCCTAAAAATCCTACTTACCTATTATGCTGACTTTTACTTAACCACTTCAATACCAGGCACTTTCGCCCCTTCCTGCCCAGGACAATTTTGAGCTTTCAGTGCTGTCGCACTCTGAATGACAATTGCGCAGTCATACAACACTGTACCCAAACTAAATTTTTATCATTTTCTTCCCATAAATAGAGCTTTCTTTTGGTGGTATTTGATCACCTCTGCAATTTTTATTTTTTGCTAAACAAACGTTTAAAAAAAAAAGTTTTTCTTTGTTTCTGTTGTTTTCTCCTTCACTGATGGGCACTGATGAGTCAGCATTGATGGGCACTGATGAGGCGGCAGCAATGGGCACTGATGAGTTGGCACTGACAAGGTGGCACTGATGAGGAGGCACTGATATGTAGAATTGATGGGCACCGATAGGCGGCACTGACATGCAGCACTGATGGGCACCGATAGGTGGCACTGATATGCAGCATTGATGGGCACTGACAGGTGGCACTGATGGGCACTGACAGGTGGCACTGATGGGCACTGACAGGCGGCACTGATGGGCACTGACAAGCGGCACTGACAGGCGGCACTGATGGGCACTAACTGGTGGCACTGATGGGCACTAACCAGTGGCACTGATTGGCACTGATAGGCGACACTGATTGGCACTGACAGGTGGCATTGATGGACACTAATAGATGGCACTGATGGGCAGCACTGATTGGGCAGGTAATGACAGGTGTTAATGCTATGCACTGATTGGCACTGTGATGGACACTGATTGGCACTATGGTGGGCACTGATTTGCACTATGGTGGGCACTGATTGGCACTTTATTGGGCACTGGCAGGGGGTTATGATGGGGCTCTGACTGGGAACCGATTGGCAGCTTATTGGTACATTTGATGGGGGCTGTGCTGATAATCAGTGTGCTAATTATCAGCACAGACCCCCCTCTGACAGGGAGAGCCACCGATCGGCTCTCCCTGTCAGCACAAACTGTTTACCGGCACTTCCTGGTTCACACGATGAGCAGCTGTGATTGGTCACAGCTGATCACGTGGTAAGAAGCCTCTGTCAGAGGCTTCTTATCACTATCGGAGATGCGGTGTGTCAGACTGACGCGCCGCACTCGCGATTGCCGCGCTGCGTGCCCCCGCGGGCACGCGCCGGCTTGTTATCCTGCTGGACATCATACAACACCCAGTCAGGATAACAGAACCACTTCCCGGCCATCATTCTGTTATAGGCTGGGCGGGAAGTGGTTAAGGAACTCATTTGGAGCAAATGGAAAATCAGGAGTTCTGAATTCAGTCTCACTTCACTTGTGACTATTGAGCCAGTGGGTCAGAATAACAGCCAAGTCACTCGCATTATAAAAAGTAGGTCAGCCATGGCAGCCCCTGTAACTCTCGCATGGCAGGCTTATTTTAAACCTTTTTGTTTTGTAAGACATTACTAGTACATTGCACAAAATAGTTTTAAGGGTCTATGAAAGTATTTTGATAAAACTTTAGAGGCAAGGGTGCCAATCTGCAAAATTATCTTAATAAATTGTTAGACTTTTACAGTATGTATATACATACTACAGTGCCAATGACAAAAGGAGACACTCAAGGGAGTACAGACAAAAGGGCTGTGCACCCCACAAAATGCATAGGGAAACACGAAATCAAATTCATATTGTGTACCAATAAAGTTACTTTTGATTATCCATTCACTTCTGAATTCGATATTACTGGCTGCATTAAAGCCCCGTTAGGACATACTACAGTGCCTTGAAAAAGTGTTCATACCCTTTGAAATTTTCCACATTTTGTCATTTTACAACCAAAAACGTAAATGTATTCTATTGGGATTTTATGTGATAGACCAACACAAAGTGGCACATAATTGTGAAGTGGAAGGAAAGTTATAAACGGTTTTCCAAATTTTTTCCAAATAAATATGTAAAAAGTGTGGTGTGCATTTGTATTCAGCCCCCTTTACTCTGATACCCCTAACTAAAATCTAGTGGAACCATTTGCCTTCAGAAGTCACTTAACTAGTAAATAGAGTCCACCTGTGTGTAATTTAATCTCAGTATAAATACAGCTGTTCTGTGAAGCCCTCAGAGGTTTGTTAGAGACCTTAGTGAACAAACAGCATAAGGAATGCCAAGGAACACACCATACATGTCAGGGATAAATTTGTGGAGAAGTTTAAAGCAGGGTTAGGTTATATAAAATATCTGTCAGAAACCATTAATCAGACCGAGACAGAAGTACAGTTAAATCACACTTGTTTAATAATAAAAGTAAATAGAATAAACGTAGTCACAACATAACCAAAGTTCGGTAACCAAAACGGTTAGTCAGACAAGCCAGAGAGTCAGGAAGCCAGGGATCAACGTAGTGGAACAGCAAGCAGGATCTGGAGCCAGAAGGAATGTCATCCAAGCAAATCTTTAACAGGAATGTAGGAGATAGTCTCTGTGATGTTGACCAAGGCGAAGGCATAGATCATCTGGGCTGGATGACTTAAGTAGGCAGGAGTGACGAGCAGGATATCATCAACAGGTGAGTCACTGTGGAGAGATAGGAGCTGGCAATTAGCCGACAGCTGAGCGGCCAGCTCAGAGAAGGAAGGGCTGAGCCCAGCCCTGACAGTACCCCTTCCTCAATGACCCCTCCCCCTCAGAGGACCACCAGGCTTGAGGGGAAAATGTCTATGGAAATCACGGAGGAGAACAGGGGCATGTATGTCCGAGAATGAGACCCAAGAGTGTTCCTCCGTCCAGGACCCTTTCCAATGCACCAGGAACTGTATGGGCCCACGGAACCTACGGGAGTCAACAATGGACTGTACTTCATACTCCTCATAGTTCTCAACCTGTACAGGGTGAGGATGTGGCACCAAGGTGGTAAAGCGGTTACAGACCAAATAAGGGTTTTAATAAGGAGACATGAAATACATTTGAGATACGCATATTAGAAGGAAGGTCTAATGCGTAAGCCACTGGATTAATCCTGCAAAGAATACGGAAAGGCCCAATAAACCGAGATGCGAACTTCAAAGAAGGAACACTAAGTCAGAGGTTGCGAGATAGCAGCCAGACCCTGTCCCCCACCTGGTAAGAAGGTGCAGACAGGCATCTGCGGTCAGCATGGAGTCTGTACCTATCATTAGCATGTCGCAAAGCCTCCTGGACTTGTGCCCAAGTCGAACGAAGACCACAGAGATGCTCCTCTAATGCAGAAATGCTCTGCAAAACAAAAGCGTCAGGCAACATGGAAGGTTGGAAACCATAGTTTCGGGGACAATCGGGAAGCAGAATTCAAGGTACTATTGTGAGCAAACTCCGCCCACGGTAAGAGGTCTGACCAGTTGTTATGATAGTCAGAAATATAGCAATGTAGGAAGGAACCAAGGACTGATTGGCTCGTTCTGCAGCCTCATTAGATCGCAGTGATAATCAGAGGAGAAAGCAAGCTGAATTCCCAACTGACAAGGATGCTAGAGAACAGGAGATCTTGAGAATGGCAAAGTGGACAGGCTGGGGTATATGTAGACAAGGTTTGTGATGTAGCAAGGGACAGAATTGTGGTTAGTTTCATGTGATGTTTTGAATTGTATGATAGACTGATGGGAGATACCTTGTGTAGAGGTAGGCCAAGGAGAAGGAAGTTAGAATAGTTCAGGTGAGATAATAATTACGTGAATTAGTGATTTGTTGGCAAACAACCCCAAAAAGCTTATTTATAGGTGTACATTTTAGCATTGTTTTGCTAAGATAGAAGTTTGGTACATATGAACATGATGGGCGAATCTGCTTGCTTTCACGGGCACATTTGCCAACATGTACTAAAAATCCACAAATTGCTAACTTTAATATGAACCCCACTGAAGTCAACTGAAGGAAAACCTTGAAAATGAGTTCTTTCCATTTTTATAGCTAATAAACCACAAATTGACATACAGAGAAAGGAGGAGCTGTGCACTGCTGGGGGGACATGTACCATTGCAAACAATTTTTTTTTTTTAAATTACCTACAGCAAGTGGGAGCAGATATTTTAATAAGGTTTAAAGTGAATCATTAAAAATGCACAATTACTTTTAAAAGGGGCAACCGCATTCCAGTAGGTTCCCCCTCCCCTCCAGCAGACCCCCACATCCACCGGACCAAGGATATGTGGAAGATGATCTTGTCCCCGTGGTCCCCTGGCAAGGTTCTCTCCCCATGTTGAGGGCATGTGGCCTGGTATGGTTCAGGGGGAGGGGACGCATCCTCGTTGCCCCTCCTTCCCTTCCGTGCCAGCCAGGCTGCATGCCCAGAGAAAGGTCTGTTATAGATTTTTGTTTGTTTGTTCTGCATGTTGTCTCCCTTTAAAATGCATGTCAGACCTCTTTCTAGGATAAGGGTCCGGTATGGATTTTTAAGGGAACTCTATATATTTTTTTTTGTTTTGTTTTCTATTTATGCACAGCATAACCCCTTAACGCCGACTGTACGCACATATCTGGCCTCGGCTTTAAGGGGTTATACCGGGATGAGGCCAGCAGCTGCAGGCATTATCCTGGTACAGTTTTTTTAGAGCGGGCGGTTATCTCTTCTCCCGCCACTCATGGTATTATTATGCTTGATTGGTGAGCAAACTCACCTGACCTATACCCTGTAGAGAATCTTTGGGGTATTGTCAAGAGGAAGATGAGAGACACCAGACACATCAATGCAGACGAGCTGAAGGCTGCTATCAAAGCAACCTGGCACAGCTCCAAGTCGCTTTGGATAAGTCTCTGTGAGCTTGCCACATCTTATCACTGGGATTTTTGCCCATTCCTCCTTGCAAAACCTCTCCAGCTCCTTCAAGTAGCATGGTTTGCGCTTGTGAACAGCAATATTTAAGACTGACCACAGATTTTCTATTGGATTGAGGTCTGGGCTTTGACTTGGCCATTCCAGCACATTTACATGTTTCCCCTTAAACCACTCAAGTGTTGCTTTAGCAGTGTGTTTGGGGTCATTGTCCTGCTGAAAGGTGAACCTCCGTCCTAGCCTCAAATCACACACAGAGTGGTACAGGTTTTGCTCAAGAATATCTCTGTATTTAGCAACATCCATCTTTCCCTCAACTCTGACCAGTTTCCAAGTCCCGACTGTTGAAAAACATCCCCACAGCATGATGCTGCCACCACCATGTTTCACTGTGGGGATGGTCTTCTTTGGGTGATGTGATGTGTTGGGTTTGCGCCAGACATAGCGTTTTCTTTGATGGCCAAAAAGTTAAATTTTAGTCTTATCAGACCAGAGCACCTTCCTCCATACATTTTGGGAGTCTCCCACATGCCTTTTCGCAAACTCAAAACGTGCCATTTTGTTTTTTGCTGAAAGTAATGGCTTTCTTCTGGCCACTCTGCCATAAAGCCCAACTCTATGGAGTGTATGGCTTATTGTCATCCTATGTACAGATACTCCAGTCTCTGCTGTGGAACTCTGCAGCTCCTCCAGGGTTGCCTTAGGACTCTGTGCTGCCTCTCTGATTAATACCCTCCTTGTCCGGTCCGTGAGTTGTGGTGTGCGGCCGTCTCTCGGCAGGTCTGCTGTTGTGCCGTGTTCTTTCCATTTGGTTCTGATAGATTTGATGATGCTCCTAGGGATCATCAAAGCTTTGGATATTTTTTTATAACCTAACCCTGACTTGTACTTCTCAACAACATTGTCCCTTACTTGTTTGTAGAGTTCCTTGATCTTCATGGCAGTGTTTGGTTAGTGGTGCCCCTTGCTTAGGTGTTGCAGCCACTGGGGCCTTTCAAAAAGGTGTGTATATGTAATGACAGATCATGTGACACTTAGATTGCACACAGATGGACATCATTTTACTAATTATATGACTTCTGAAGGTCATTGCACCAGAGCTTTTTATGGGCTTCATAACAAAGGGGGTAAATACATACGCACATGCAAATTATCATTTTTTTATTTCTGAAAAATAGTTTTATGTATATAATTTTCTAATTTTACTTCACCAACTTAGACTATTGTGTTCTGATCCATCACATACAGTATCTCACAAAAGTGAGTACACCCCTCACGTATTTGTAAATATATTGTTCTACAGTTTGAGTACAGCTTGTATAACAATGTAAATTTGCTGTCCCCTCAAAATAACTCAACACACAGCCATTATTGTCTAAACCGCTGGCAACAAAAGTGAGTACACCCCTAAGTGAAAATGTCCATATTGGTCCCAATTAGCCATTTTCCCTCCCCGGAGTCATGTGACTCGTTAGTGCTACAAGGTCTCAGGCTATCACTCTCTCATACTGGTCACTGGAAGTTCAACATGGCACCTCATGGCAAAGAACTCTCTGAGGATCTGAAAAAAAGAATTGTTGCTCTACATAAAGATGGCCTAGGCTATAAGAAGATTGCTCAGACCCTAAAACTGAGCTGCAGCACAGTGACCAAGACCATACAGTGGCTTAACAGGACAGGTTCCACTCAGAACAGGCCTCGCTATGGTGGACCAAAGAAGTTAAGTGCATGTGCTCAGTTTCATATCCAGAGGTTGTATTTGGGAAATAGATGTATGGGTGCTGCCAGCATTGCTGCAGAGGTTGAAGGGGTGAGGGGTCAGTCTGTCAGTGCTCAGACCATACGCCGCACACTGCATCTAATTGGTCTGCATGGCTGTCATCCCAGAAGGAAGCCTCTTCTAAAGATGATGCACAAGAAAGTCCGCAAACAGTTTGCTGAGGAACAAGCAGACTAAGGACTTGGATTACTGGAACCATGTCCTGTGGTCTGATGAGACCAAGATAAACTGATTTGTTTGAGATGGTGTCAAGCATGTGTGGCAGCCTCCAGTTGAGGAGTACAAAGACAAGAGTGTCTTGCCTACAGTCAAGCATGGTGGTGGGAGTGTCATGGTCTGGGGCTGCATGAGTGCTGCCGACACTGGGGAGCTACAGTTCATTGAGGGAACCATGAATGCCAACATGTACTGTGACATATTAAAGCAGAGCATGATCCCCTACCTTTGGAGACTGGGCCGGAGGGCAGTATTCCAACGTGAAAACCCCAAACTCACCTCCAGGATGACTACTGCCTTGCTAAAGAAGCTGAGGGTAAAGGTGATGGACTGACCAAGCATGTCTCCAGACCTAAACCCTATTGAGCATCTGTGGGGCATCCTCAAATGGAAGGTGGAGGAGCGCAAGGTTTCTAACATCCAACAGCTCCGTGATGTTGTCATGGAGGAGTGGAAGAGAACTCCAGTGGCAACCTGTGAAGCTCTGGTAAACTCCATGTCCAAGAGGGTTAAGGCAGTGCTGGAAAATAATGGTGGCCACACAAAATATTGAAATGGAAATATTGAAATATTGAAATGTCCAATTTGGACATTTTCACTTAGGGGTGTACTCATTTTTGTTGCCAGTGGTTTAAACATTAATGGCTGTGTGTTTAGTTATTTTGAGGGGACAGCAAATTTACACTGTTATACAAGCTGTACACTTATTACTTTACTTTGTAGCAAAGTGTAATTTCTTCAGTGTTGTCACATGAAAAGGTAGAATAAAATATTTACAAAAATGTGAGGGGTGTACTCACTTTTGTGAGATACTGTATAATTCAGATTAAAAAAACATTGAACTAAAGGCTGTAATGTAACAAAATAGGTAAAAAGCCAAGGGGGGGTGAAAATTTTGCAAGGCACTGTATATCACTCTGTGTGTAATGCATCTATATAAAATGTATGCGTTTCACTTTTTGAATAGAATTACTGAAATAAATTAACTTTTTGATGTAATTCTAATTTTGTGAGATGCACCTGTATATAAATGATATACATGGCTCTGCAAATATGAATTTTTACGAAGACTTGTGTGCTGCATACCAATTACAGAAGTTTGCTAAAATTGAAATGTAATAATACAGGCACATTTCCTAAATACATTGAATAATTACACACAGAAAAGAAGTTATGGACTTGAGGGAAAGTGGTATTAGTCACAGGCCCACAGATAAAAGAATGAGACAGGCAGTTTGTTAGAGCTTGTTACAAACTGATCACTGACAAAGTAAAATATTCGCTCAATAAATTCCTGCAAACAGCACAAATCATTCCATGATTTGTCTTCATTCTATCAGGAAGAAGAAACATCCACTCAGCTAAACAAGCTCTTTTATGTGTATACACATATTAACCATACAAGCTCATTGTTTTTATGCTGAGACCCGGGTGTATTTTGAAATCATACCAGATATAAGATAAAATATACATATACTATAATAGGTATGCTCTTGCTCTAATGTCAGCCAGTAGATATGTACTTATATTAAAGGGTTTGTAAATGTTATGTCGATTATCAAAATAATTACTCCTTTAAGTGAGCCTGTAAGGAAAAAAGCTGCTTGTAAAAAAAAAAAAAAAAAAAAAAGGGGGACTGTCATCCTTATCCTGGCTTTGCGATCTAGTAATTCCCAGACCTAGAGCAAGTTTTTGGGATGAGGAGTTCAGACATTTCAGACTTTACTAAGGGCATGCTTGTTCTAAATCAGTGGTTCTCTAGGTCATAAATCCAGGATCAGGCTGACAGACTTGGAATCTGAGCGGCAGTAGCACCCACATTTCTGTCCTCCCAGGTACAGTGAGGAATATCACAGTGTTGTACAACAGTCTGAGACACCCCAGAAGTCCTTTTGTTTTTTTTTGTTTTTTTTATTTAGATTGGTATCAAACCCAAAACCGAAAATGTAATATATTGCAGCTTACCAATCATTAGATGTGGTGGCTGCATTGCTTTTCTTTGTTTAGGCTTTTTTCCCCTCTGTTTTCACCTGGTGATCTGGCCAGTAACACACCTCCTGTATTAGAGTGCCCCCACTCTGGGTTAATGAGCACAGGGGGCACTTTTGTACAGCAGCATTGTCAGTCTGGGGGGAGGGAGTGTTAGATGTACTAGCAGATTTAAATACACTGACAAATTAAAGCCAAATTCCAGATAACACTGCACTTAAACAAGCAGTTACAGCAACAGCTTTTTTTTCTTTTGGGTTAAAGGTTTTACATCAATAAATAAATGCTAATCATTGTAAGCAACCTTGTCAGCAGGGCCCGGGACAAAGGGCGGGCAGGAGGGGCGGCTGCCCTGGGCACTGTTATATCATGTGCGGTGGGGGGGACCACAACGAGATTGGGGGAAGGAGGTTTATGTTGGAAGGGGTGAATTTGAGGGGTGGCGGGGGGGTAAGTATTGTTCTAGGAGGGGAAATTTGGGGGGGTGCTAAGAGTGATGATTTCGGGGGATTTGTGTTGGGAGGGGGAAGCTTTTTTCCAGGAGGGGGGATTTGGGGGGAAATTTGTGCTGGGAGGGGGGATTTGAAGTGTACTAGGAGGGGAAATTTTAGGGGTAGAGGATTTGTGCTAGGAGGGGTGAATTTTTTTCAAGGGGGAATTTTAGCTCAGGGGATTTGGGGGCAAAGTTTTGTGCTGAAAGGGGGTATTTCAGCAAGGGGGCAGCTTTATACTGGGTGGAGGGGGAAATTATGCCTAGGGGGTAAGCATACAGATTAGTGCTCAGTGTTTTTGTGAGGGGATTTTTGCTAACACATAATGCTCATACATCTTGGGGTGGGGTGGGGAGGCGCAGTTTGCCCTGGGCTCAATTGGTATTGGTTTATGTCAAACCTGTAACTGCTACATCTGCAGGACAGTGTGTTTTGTTGAAAAACAGCAGACTTACGGGCCAAATCGGCCAAATCAGCAGGTTACAATAAAAGAAAGAAAGCCTAAACGAAAGAAAACAAATGCAGCCACCACATCTTAGAAATGGTAAGCTGCAATATAATAAATGTTTGCATTTGCGTTTAATACCGCTTAAGGTATCCTTTACTAATAATCAAGCAGTGGTAAATCTGTGACTTTAGTACTTTTTAACAAAGCATTTATGTGCTTCTTAGAATTGATTTTATTCCTTGCAGCATAAAAAATGAAAATATTAAAAATAATTTAATAATTTAATTTAATAGTTTTCGTTTTTTGAAGCTGACTTATGCCGTGTACACATGGGCTGACTTTCGACGAACTGAACTCCGAAGGACTTTTTGACTGACTTTCGACGGAGTTGCGACGCAACGGACTTGCCTATACACGATCACACCAAAGTCAGACTGATTCGAACGTGATGACGTACAACCGGACTAGAATAAGGAAGTTCATAGCCAGTAGCCAATAGCTGCCCTTGCGTCGTTGTTCGTCGGACTAGCATACAGATGAACTGATTTTTCGACAGGACTCGAGTCCGTCGGAAAGATTTGAAACATGTTCTGTTTCTAAGGTCCGTCTGATTTTGCGACAGCAAAGGTCCGATGAAGCCAACACACGATCGAATTGTCCGGCTGATTCGTTCCGTCGGAGCTTTGCTGTTGAAAAGTCCTACACGGCATAACTGCTACACTGTGTATAGCTTGTGTGTTAAATTGAAATGAATAGCATTAGATTTTAAATACACAGCAGAACCAAAGGAGGGACATGCCCCCTCCCTTTTACTTAGCAGAAAAAGCAAAGTCTTTTCAGTTTACCTAAAGTAGGTAGACAAAAATCAAGTAGGTTGTCTTCTGTAAACTATGTGTCTAGAAGCATTCTGTAATATTTTTTTTGTTTTTGTTGAAGGAAATATGTTATACAAATAGATCAAAAAGATCCAAACCTATGATTCGTCTCCATTTCTGTGCCTGGATACTGCAGATAATTAGTTGAATGCTCCCACAGTGAATTTTGTATCACATTGTAATTAGTCCGAAAACTGACATAACTGAGAAAATGTTCTTTGGTCTATTATTATCTGTATGCTAGTTCTCGGCATTTCAAAGCCAGTGTCTTACATTATGGATGCACGTATTTCAACACAAATAGCAAATGTGAATTTCACTGTACTTAAATGTCACCTATCACTAACACTATTACTCATCCTAACCTTATTTACTTATCTTCTAAAATTGACTCCTAACACTAATGCCGCGTACACACGGTCGGACTTTTCGTCTACAAAAGTCCAACGGACGCCGACGGACTAAAGCTGGCTGGTAATCCGATTGTGTGTGGGCTTCTCCGGACTTTCAGCAGACTTTTTCAGCCTCAAATCCGACGGACTTTAGATTTGAAACATGCTTCAAATCTTTACGTCGTAACTACGACGGACCCCGAAATCCGCTCGTCTGTGTGCTAGTCCGACGGACAAAAACCCATGCTAGGGCAGCTATTGGCTACTGGCTATGAACTTCCTTATTTTAGTCCGGTGTACGTCATCACGTACGAATCCGTCGGACTTTTGTGTGGTCGTGTGTAGGCAAGTCCGTTCGTTAGAAAGTCTGCTGCAAGTCCGCCGAAAGTCCGCCGGAAGTCTGTCGGACAGGCTGTCGGACTTTTGTAGACGAAAAGTCCGACCGTGTGTACGCGGCATTAGCCTTCCTATTAACACTGGAAATTCACCTATTATATACAACTAATACTTAACCTACTCTTATGCCGCGTACAGACGATTGGAATTTCCGACAACGTATGTTGGATGTGAGCTTGTTGTCGGAAATTCCGACCGTGTGTATGCTCCATCGGACATTTACTGTCGGAATTCCCGACAACAAAGGTTTGGGAGCAGGTTCTCAAATTTTCCGACAAGAAGACTTCTCGGAAATTCCGAACGTGTGTACACAATTGCAACGCACAAGAGTTCACGCGTGCTAGGAATCAAGCAGAAGAGCCGCACTGGCTATTGAACTTCATTTTTCTCAGCTTGTCGTATGTGTTGTACGTCACCGCGTTCTTGACGTTTGGAATTTCTGACAAGATTTGTGTGACCGTGGGTATGCAAGACAAGTTTGAGCCAACATCCGAAGGAAAAAAATTCACGGTTTTGTTGTCAGAATGTCCGATCGTGTGTATGTGACATAACACTTAAAGCCCCACTCTGGATCACTCTAGGTAACCTCTTACCTTTTTTCTGTCCTTTTACCACAGTTTTTAGAAGTATTCCTTGTTTAGCCTTAGACCATGTGAGCATTCAGAGACTTTCTCTACCCCATTTCCTGTCTAAGGGTCCTGACGCATGGTCCTGCCCTGTGGGAAACCCTTCAATGCCACTTTGTAGTTATAACAAATCATGCTAATGTAACCACATCAGCATGAACTGAACAACTGGCATGTTAACTGTAATGTTTCTTCACACCTGTCTCCAACCAGTTTAACCCACTGCATCCCAGCTTCACTCACATCGACCCATTTTTTCTTCTTCCCTCAGCACAACATCAGTAGTCACTGCCCACTCCAGTCTAGCCCTGCAGAGAGGTGGTTGATGATTTCTCAACCACTGACTCAGCCAACCAGAGAAAGCTTTGTATTTATTGATACAAAGCACCGCTGAGCTGAGCACCGCTGTGATAGACTCTACTGTGTTTTGGATATGAGACTGGAAGTCTTGTCTCAAACCCAGAACACAGTGCGGTATGCTGCATGTAGCTACATATAGTTTATACTGCACATCCAGTGGCCTTACATGTTAGTGAGTGGCATAGTTCATTTGGGCCAAGCAGTGGCGGCTGGTGCTCAAAATTTTTGGGGAGGGCGCAAACAAACGAAAAATTCTGAAAAATACAAATTGCAGCCTCACTGTGCCTATCAAATTCAGCCATCCTGCCCATCAAATGCAGCCACTGTGCCATCAAATGAAGCCACTGTGCCATCTTATGCAGCCACTGTGTCCAGCAAATACATCCACTGTACCCATCAAATACAGCCACTGTGCCCAGCAAATACAGCCACTGTGCCATCAATTACAGCCACTGTGTCCATCATATTCAGCCACTGTGCCCAGCAAATACAGCCACTGTGCCATCAGTTACAGCCACTGCGCCCATCATATGCAGCCACTGTGTCCAGCAAATACAGCCACTGTGCCATCAATTACAGCTACTGTGCCCATTATATGCAGCCACTGTGCCATCAGTTACAGCCACTGTGCCCATCATATGCAGCTACTGTGCCTAGCAAATACAGCCACTGTGCCCATAAAATACAGCCACTGTGCCCATCATATGCAGCCACTGTGTCCAACAAATACAGCCACTGTGCCATCAATTACAGCCACTGTGCCCATGAAATACAGCCGCTGTGCCCATCCAATGCAGCCACTGTGCCCATCATATGCAGCCACTGCGCCCAGCAAATACAGCCACTGTGCCATCAATTACAGCCACTGTGCCCATCAAATACAGCCGCTGTGCCCATCCAATGCAGCCACTGTGTCCAGCAAATACAGCCACTGTGCCATCAATTACAGCCACTGTGCCCATCATATCCAGCCACTGCACCCAGCAAATACAGCCACTGTGCCCATCAAATACAGCCATTGTGCCATCAATTACAGCCACTGTTGCCCATCATATGCAGCCACTGTGCCTAGCAAATACAGCCACTGTGCCCATCAAATACAGCCACTGTGCCCATCATATGCAGCCACTGTGTCACGCAAATACAGCCACTGTGCCATAAATTACAGCCACTGTGCCCATTATATGCAGCCACTGTACCCAGCAAATACAGCCACTGTGCCCATCATATGCAGCCACTGTACCCAGCAAATACAGCCACTGTGCCCATCATATGCAGCCACTGTGTCCAGCAAATACAGCCACTGTGCCATAAATTACAGCCACTGTGCCCATTATATGCAGCCACTGTACCCAGCAAATACAGCCACTGTGCCCATCATATGCAGCCAGGCGCATCCCCCGGCTGTCACTTCACCAACCCCCCCCACCCCCCTGCAGCTGGTCCAGCAGCACTTACCGCTCATGTGGTGGGACTCTGCTCCTCTCCTGGAGTAACGGGGCTCCTACTCTTCTGCAGTGGCGGGAAGCGGCTGTTCCGGTGTCCGCTCGACACCTCAGGCCTTCTCTGCCGTGTCTCCTCCTCTTCCGCCAAAGCGCTAGACATCCAATAGGATTGCCTAATGCTTTGGCCAATCGGAGACAGGTCTCACTGCCTGATTGGCAGGGAGGAACGTTAGCGTGAAAATAGCAAAAATTAATTTGCTATGTCACACAACAGGGTGGGATTGGAATGCAGTGCCCTGCGCCCCGATCCCACCCTGTTTTGAAGCCTCTGGCTCTAATCATGTGCTTCAAGATACACACCCCCCGCCTATCCCCACCATAGTATTTCATGTGTCCGGCGTCCTGAAAGGGGTCGAGCACATGAATAGGGAGGGCGGCGGAGGTGTTGGGGGGGGTGACGCCCATGCGCCCACAATTCACAGGCTGCCACTGGAGCCAAGTATATCAAAAGATAGAGTTCAGCTGTAAGGAGAGCTCTGTGGAGTATGGTTAGAAAATACAGTGGGAGTTGAGTGTAATTCTTTAAAGCAAAGGCTGTGAAAAGCTAGACATTTTTTCCTTTATGCATTCCCTGCATTAAGGTAAAAAATGTCCAGGTATTTGTATCACGCCCCTCTACATACTTACCTTGATCCAGCACTGTGCCCATCTGTAGTGGTTCTCTCCCTGCATTCACAGGACAGATCCAGCAGCAGGAGACATTGGCTCCTGCTGTTGTCAATTAAATCCAATGAGGGGGGAGCAGGGACAAGCTATGCTGCTTGTATCAGTGGGCGCACAGGGCCTGGTTCGTGAGTGAGCCCGCAGGTGTGAGTCAAGAGAAAGCTGCTTCCTATGGTGGCGCACAAAGAAGAGGAGGAGCGAAGATCACCGGTGGAGGCCACAAAAGGGGAGAATTAGGGTCAGGCTAAGCAATACTGTTGCACAGAGAAGGTACGGCTAATATAACATGTTTATTATAAAAAAATATGTAGACTTTACAACCACTTTATTTCAATTCTGCCTATAGAGGAAGTGGACCTTTCATTCATACACCCATCTTCCATTCATAGAGCACTTTTCATTGTGAGTGAAAAAAGGATTTTAAAAAGTATACATTTTATTCAGTAATTTGCCCTTTGATTTGATTTAAAATCAAATTATGATACTGTTAAAACGCATTGCAACGTTTACATATTAAATATAGCATTTTCATTTTCAATGCTGCCCTCTTCTAAATGACGCTAAAAATATAACTAACAAAACAAATTAAAAAGAAAATAAATGTTTAAATATTAATGGTTAAAGCGGAGTTCCACCCAAAAGTGGAACTTCCGCTCATTTGTCTCCTCTCCCCCTGCGGTGCCACAATTGGCACCTTTCGGAGTGGAGGGGGGACAGGATACTTGCCTTTGACAGGTATCCTGTTCCCACTTCCGAGAGTCTGGGCCGCGGCCTGTGACATCACCGCGGGGCTTCCTCCTCCTCCCTCCTCCTCTCCTTGTCGCTGGGCCAGTAGGAGAGAGGAGCGGGGCCTCATGCATGCGCAGTAGGGTTCCCGGTGTGAAGCCATAAGGCTACACTGCTGGGCACCCTTGCCCGCAATGGCGGCGGCAGCACCTGACAGCTGATGGAAACATCAACTGCGGTGCCGACATCGCTGGACTCCAGGACAGGTAAGTGTCCTATTGTTAAAAGCCAGCAGCTGCAGTATGTGTAGCTGCTGGCTTTTATTTATTTTTATTTTTTTGGGGGACGAAACACTGCTTTAATAAAATAGAAATAAACAGAAAAAGCGGGAAATTATTGGTGGAAGGGAGAAAGAGATTAAGACGTTAATTAGGGCTGATTAGGCTAAACTTTAGATTAAGAAATGGTAAAACAAAGAAAATTTTTAATGAAAAAAAAATGTTATTTTTAACTTTATTTTTGTTAGGTTGCATGAACTGACACACCTACACATCAAAGCTCATCCCTTTGAATTGCAGATGAATGAAACAGAGTAGATAAAAAGTAACAATGTTACTTCTTTGCTTCCCTTTATTTTGCTTAGCTGTGTTGATCGAAAGTCAGAGTCAGAATCTTTTTTTTTTTTAAAGCTGGAGCTGCTCTATATTTACAGCAAATCCCAGCTTTGATTAATCGCAGCCAAGAATCGATGGGGAATAGAAGAGGGGGGCACAGCAGCAGGGCAGAAGGATTGGGTGTAGACCACCTGCCCTGTCTACTTTGATGTAGTTTGGGTGCGTGTAGCATGCTCAGTGTCCTTAACTAGCTAATTTTACAAAAGAATCACAAAGTAGAGTACAACACAGTGGGGTTGACTTACCAAAGGCAAAAAGACTGCACTTTGCAAAGTGCAGTTGCACTCTGCAAGTGCAGTTACCCCAGAGCTTCATAAATGAGGGAGAGCTCTGCTGACTAACATCATCCAATCATGTGCAAGCAAAAATGCTGTTTTTAAATTTTCCTTGCATGTGATTGGGTATTCTTTGCAAAGTGAAGCTTTATCTCATTTACTAAGCTCTGAAGCAACTGTACTTGTAGAGTGCAATTGCACAGTCTATTTGCCTTTAGTAAATCAACCCCAGTGGGTCACTTCACAAATGTAACTAGGTTACATTGATAACATGAATCATTTACATATGTTGGTTTGTTTTCCCTGAAGAATGAAGTAGGAGCTAAGGTGGTGCAGAACGAGAGGATATATATTGCAGGATTATCATAGACTATCCAAAAATAGGGGACAATAAATTAGCAGGAGAGATTTAGGGGAACTTGAGAGGAAAAAGAACAGAAGAAGAAACTTAGGTTTTCTGTGGGTTTACCCTCCATCTTACCTCACCCTACCCTGTCCCACCCTGCCCTATCTCATCCTATTTATTTGCTGACTACCAAATTAATGCTCCATGGTTGTCTAGGCCTGGTGAGAAAGATAGTAAGAGTTATAGGGCGTACACACGGTCGGACTTTGTTAGGACATTCCGACAACAAAATCCTAGGATTTTTTCCAACGGATGTTGGCTCAAACTTGTTTTGTCTACACACGGTCGCACAAAGTTGTCGGAAAATCCGATCGTTCTAAACGCGGTGACGTAAAACACGTACATCGGGACTATAAACAGGGCTGTGGCCAATAGTTTTCATCTCTTTATTTATTCTGAGCATGCGTGGCACTTTGTCCGTCGGATTTGTGTACACACGATCAGAATTTCCGACAACGGATTTTGTTGTCGGAAAATTTTATCTCCTGCTCTCCAACTTTGTGTGTCGGAAAATCCGATGGAAAATGTCCGATGGAGCCCACACACGGTCGGAATTTCCGACAACCTGCTCCGATCGGACATTTTCCATCGGAAAATCCGACCGTGTGTACGGGGCATTAGAGGGGGCTTTCAGATGATTTTTTTAAGTCTTATATTCTTAGGTTATGTTTTAACCTCCCTGGCGGTATGATTATTTCAGATTTTAGGTGCTGAAAGCAGTACAATTATTTTGCATGGCAATTTGGCGTTTTATATTGTAGGCCTGTAATTCTTAGGACTAATTCAATTAAATCTGTCCAAACCAGAGTCTAGTAGACATCCCTGGTATAATAACGTTTGAAAAATGAAATTATAAATTATAATATAATAAATAACTATAAATAATTATACCAAATAATAATATAATAATACAAATTATTCAATAATGTAATCAAATCAAAAACACTGAAATTTGCTCAGTTGCAGAATTGTCACATTGTTACATTTCAGTGTTTGATGACAAATTTCCCCACAAATCACTATCGCTCAATTCTGCGAGTGATTCTAATTTATTATCGCTGTTTTCTAGCTGGTCTAAAGCCACTTTTGATGTAAAGGAACGGTTTTGGTTGCTATGGACAATCTCCAGTTTCCAGGCAGAAAGAACAGTTTTCATAATATAAAACTGCATGCAGGGCACTGGACCAACCACTAGGGACAAAGGGGATGTGTAATTATTTCATACAGTACTGTAATCTGTAAGATTACAGTATACTGTATCTATACTGTGTGTTTTACTTTTTGAATTTGGCGCCGAACTCCGTCCCCGTGCGTCGCAACGCTCGCAGGGAACGGAGCTCGGCACTGTGACTCGAGTGAGACACGGCGGCTCACCGATCACAGCGGGGAGACATTGCAGGATCCAGGGGACAAGGTAAGTAACCTCTACATGGATCCTGTGATGCGATCCCGAGTCTGGCTTGGGGATACCGCTTTTGGTATTGAAAATCCACCCCGAGCCAGACTCGGGAATACCGCTAGGGGGGTTAAAAGAGCTTAGGTCAGTCTGCCTGTTGGGTGGATGCAGCTACAATATGGCCTGTATAGTGGTAGAGTTGCAGTTAGGTAATTCTAAAAGTTCTAAAAGAGTCCAAAGCAGGGCATGGTTGTGGACATGATAGCAGTAGTGGTGGCCGGTAATTTTTTTTGCGAGGGCGGCAATCAGTAACACCCCCCACTTGGTCAGGTCTGGAGCACTTACCCCATTTATGTTGGGCAGCACTTCTCCCGGGCTTCACCAGTGGCTTCTTCTGCTCGGCGGCGTCGGCGGCTTCCCCTTCCCCTGCTCTCCACAGGCATTGATACAAAAAGACGCCACTTGCTCACATTTATAGCTGGCTATCGCAGTAATGCCCCATACACACGGTCGGACTTTGTTCGGACATTCCGACAACAAAATCCTAGGATTTTTTCCAACGGATGTTGGCTCAAACTTGTCTTGCATACACACGGTCACACAAAATTGTCGGAAAATCCGATCGTTCTAAACGCGGTGACGTAAAACACGTACGTCAGGACTATAAACGGGGCAGTGGCCAATAGCTTTCATCTCTTTATTTATTCTGAGCATGTGTGGCACTTTGTGCGTCGGATTTGTGTACACACGGTTGGAATTTCCGACAACGGATTTTGTTGTCGGAAAAATTTATATCCTGCTCTCAAACTTTGTGTGTTGGAAAATCCGATGGAAAATGTGTGATGGAGCCTACACACGGTCGGAATTTCCGACAACAAAGTCCTATTACACATTTTCTGTCGGAAAATCCGACCGTGTGTACGGGGCATAAGAGGCATTGGAGGGCTAACAACAAGTACAAACAGGGCCATGGATAAATCCATGGAAAAAAACAAGCTTTACTTACCACCAGCTCGCAGACAACCAAATAACCTGTCTAACAGTATGCGTTAAAAGCAGGGGTTTAGTCTGCACACATTTACAAATGCATGCGTAAGCCACAGAGCCTCATCAAGGCACCCCGTTATCTGTGGTACCTAACACTAACTTATGAGTGTCCCCACACTGGAGGCACATGCATTCTGATGGATAGGTGGAGGGCAGATGGTCTGAAGGGGAGCCCCACCCCTTCTTAAAGGTACAGGAGCACACTGAGCACCCAGCATGTAGCACAATGGCAGCAAAGGTGTAAGTGCATTGCCTGACCAAAAAACACGACAGTGATACAAAAAGACGCCACTTGCTAACATCTATAGCTGGCTATCGCAGTAAGAAGCATTGGAGGCCTAACAATAAGTACAAACAGGGCCATGGATAAATCCATGGAAAAAAACAAGCTTTACTTATCACCAGCTCGCAGACAACCAAATAACCTGTCTAACCCTATGCGTTAAAAGCAGATTTGCAAATGTGTGCAGACTAAACCCCTGCTTTTAATGCGTACTGTTAGGTTATTTGGTTGTCTGTGAGCTGGTGGTAAGTAAAGCTTGGTTTTTTCCATGGATTTATCCATGGCCTTGTTTGTACTCTCCACAGGCATTGCGGCAGCTTCCCTTTCCTCCCTCCGCCTCAGCGGCCAGTTCTTTTTTTGGCCAATCGGAAAATGAACTCGGACCCGCTTCTGATTGGCTGGATTGAGGATCAGTGTTTCAATAGTGAATATTAATTTGCTGTTGTAACACCTGGGCTTGTAGCGCAATGCTCTGTTCCACGAGCCTGTCCTATTTTGAAGCCTATTAGAGCCTCTGGCTCTAATCAGGTGCTTCAAAAAAACAACCCCGCCGCTGTAATTCAGGTGCCCGGCGTCCTGAAAGGGGCCGGATGAATGAATAGGGGGTGATGGCCATAGATAGAGCATGAATAGGCGGCCATGGATAGAGGGGGCGGCGCTTGGGCGCCCTTAATGGACGGGCCGCCACTGATGATTTGTATAGCTTGGTAGTTTTTTATGTTTTGTTTGGTAGTTCAATTTGAATGTAAGGTTTATCCCAATAAAGGTACCAATACTGGAAGTTCTGTTTAGGAAGTGATACGGTATGTCGCAGCAGATTTAAATTTGGAGCTTTGGACATCTCCGGGTTAATTGTTAGCCCAGATATATTGGAAAATTCTGTGCAGTAGATTGGGTAAAGTAGTATGCAGTCGGGTTATTGTTAAGAGAATAATGTCTACAGATAAATGCATTCATTTTTAATACACAATACACACATCTCCTGTATAGCATTCTCTTGTGGGAAAAGTAATCTAAAACCGCCTAAAATGAAAATTTTAACCAAACATTTCTGGCCTAGAGCCTTGATAATCAAATGCATATAAACATTAAAGTAAATGTGGAACGAAAAAAGGGTTTGAGTTATTCAACCCTCAATTAATATATGACCATCTTCTGATAAGGGTAGTTGACTTGTGTTGGGAGAAACCTAGAGGCCAGCATTAAGATAAAGATACTCACCTGTAGCGCCACATAATCATAGTACAACAATTAATTACAAAGTGCAACATTAGTCACATATCTATATAAAGTGCAAAAATCAACATGAATATAAATGCATCAATACTAAAGTGCAGTATGATTTCACAATAAAAATAAAGTATATGAGTATGAATCCCATGAGTAAGTCCTTGTGACGAAACATGTCGGGGGCGTGGCTGTACGGCAATCAACATCATTGAGGCAGGACGTTGCTTGACACACCAGCAAGTTGACGAGCAGGTTTAGATCCAGGTCCAAGGGAGGGGTGAGATTCAACCTTATGCCTGCACACGTTGGGTCCGCTGTGGCCATTTTATCCGCTGCTCTGGAGGCTTTGAAAGGCTTACCTTAGTCACTTTTGCTGTCTTTTAACTTGTACCATGTGAGTTTAAATCTTGAAGGCTGTTTAGTGTTTTCATTAAAGCTTTGTTTGTTTGTATTACACTATTGGTACACTTTTTTATTCACATGTGGAGATTATATGAGACGCACGGCTGGAGTTTGGATGCTTGCTCTAAAACCCTATCCATGTGGTTTAAATGCGCTTTACCCTAACATGAGAATGTAGGTATTGGAATTCGTTGAGTGTGTTTCTTTAGGGGAGTGGAATCACAGACACATTGGTGTGGTGAATGGATTAAAAGATCTTCACATCGACTATAGAACTTCTTCAATATTTTATGGACTTTATTTTTTATATTTTGGATACATTTTTTTTTTTTTCTTTTGTAGCTTCACTAGCTACATCATATCACTTCACTTGTCACAGGGTGTTTAGTGCTATTTGTCAATTTACTGCTTTAGCATTTATTATATTTTAGCACATGTCAGTTATATTCTCATTTGTAAATTGTGAGTCACTTATCACTTTAGGGGATTTAATACTCCTTGTGCACAAACATTTAGCGCCGCTATTTTGACTTTGTGTCATTATCCCAGATTGACCAGTAGTTAAAATTCAGCTTTCATATTTGATCCTTTTAAGTGGCAGCTTCCACATACTCTATATCTATCCAGAGACGCAGTAGCGGTATTTTGAGTAGTGGCGCCTTTTTCTCAATTATACCTACAGGATTACAGGGTCCTGTGATACTTTAGAACTCTTCCGGTTTAATATTAGGAGCATAATAAAATCATACTGTTAAACAACACTGAAAACAAGTTCATATTTTCATTTCGGCTCAATTGATTTTCAGCTGTCAGCCACTCTACCAAAGTGTATTAATAATTGAGTTTTGA
The DNA here is from genome assembly GCF_042186555.1 of Aquarana catesbeiana. Lineage (NCBI taxonomy): Eukaryota > Metazoa > Chordata > Amphibia > Anura > Ranidae > Aquarana > Aquarana catesbeiana. The sequence continues at coordinate 383,974,235 of NC_133325.1, forward strand.
TTAATCATAAAAAAAACTTTATAGTTATTTGTGCAGATTTTAATATAAGGTTGATTGTCAGTTTACTCAAGAGATTAAAAGCTTTTCCCGAAAATTGTAGGGGAGCTTTCAGACACTCCTGGGCTGAGTGTATTTGGAAAAAATGGTCTGTGCATAGGATCTTGTGCCCATATGCTAAATTATTGATCTGTTATTCAGATATATAGATAAAGCTTTAGATATCGATGTTAGCTGGGAAATAAGTCAGAGCTGCATTTTTGCCTAGCAAAGATTTCCTGCTTACTCTATTACTGGTCGTATTTCCAACCCAGTAAGACTGCTAACAAAGTTTTTTTGTTAAAGCCCAACTCCAGGCAAATAAAAAATGTTCCCTTGCAGTGGGGCTGTGCCCATATGCAAGGGATAATTGCTTGTTTTGGTCTAGGGCAGGGGTCTCCAAACTTCTTAAACAAAGGGCCAGTTTCCTGTGTTTCACACTTTAGGTGGGCTGGATTGTTGCCAATAGTAGAAAATGCCTGAGCATCGATGGGAGTTCAGGCCTGGTGGTCAGTAGTATTTAAAAAAATATGGTCAGTAGGAGGTGGAATAATGTGCCATCATTGGTATTAGTGGCAGGAACAGTGCCCCAACATTGGTTTCAGTGAGAGGAATGACTCCCCATCATTGGTATCAGTGGGAGGAATAGTGCCCTACTGTTGGTGTCAGTGAAAGCAATGGTGCCTTATCATTGTTGTCAGTGAAATCAATGGTTCCTCATCATTAGTGTCAGTAGAAGGAATAGTGCCTCAAGGGCCAGACAAGGCATGCAAAGAGCCACATTTGGCCTTCGGGCTGCAGTTAGAAGACCACTGGTCAAGGGGAACAAAAAAAGGAAATATACTAGACCGGTCACCGCAGATTCTGCTACCCAGCACTCTAGCAATCTAGAGTCCTGGCATCATCAACGCCAGCACCCTGTTTTGGATGAAAGGACATCAAGGGAAAGTCCAGCACTGGATCTTAGGGGAGCGCCATCTGCTGGGGGAGTGGAGGATCAGGTAAGTAAAACTGTTTCTCCTCTCTAATGGAAAAAAAAAACAAGCTGTTAACTCTTGCATTGCAAGCACAGCCCCACTGGAAGGGATCTTTTTTTTCTGCTCGAGTTGGACTTTGACATTTGAGCATGGGTTCATGTCAATTAGTAGATCGTCTTTTTAAATATGGAATTCCTGATCATATTGCAACTCTGGCAGTATGCCCCATCAGACACATCCTTGGCATCTTAGCCTATATGATTCTAAGTGGAGATGTGTAGTTTGGTTTGCTGTGAAGCATAACTAACAGCAAAGCTGGAGTTTGCTTAGATGCTGCATTTTGCTTTATTTTGAATATAACCCCAGTGCATCTCCAAAACGCAGCTGTGTTACAACATTCTACAATGCACAATGTATGTTCCAATGCTCTGTGATGCAAAAAATGGAGCAGGAGCAATTGTTCTTGGGGTATGGGCCCATTCAAAATGTGAAGTGCATTGCGGCATGTGTGTCACAACAAGGCAAGTATGTGTGAATGGGCCCTACGTTTTTTTAAATCACAGCTTTTATAAATTCACTATTTCCTGGGAATTGAATAGTTTCCAAGGATGAGAAATAAAAGCTAATTTGGTGCATTTGATTTAATTTATTCATTCTTCTCTATTCATAATCTATAATTCTGGATTTATATGTAGTGTAGGAATAACAATAAAAAAACAAAAAAAAAAAACAGCATTGTGATTTCATCATAGAATATATTGTACATCTTAGCCCTGATCTCTTACATTTAAGAGGATCCAATGCACAAGATAATCTTGTAGTGTAATTGGGGTTATATGTGAAATTACATAAGACCACCTGGGAAAAGTCAACCGGAAAGGAATCAGGAGATAAGAATGAATATGCCTTTTGTAAGTTGAGCATCCTGTTCCATTTTGCAGGTGTAACAATTCAATTAGATCTCCGGAGCCCTCTTGCTGGAATACTGATTGAGGTTATAGCCTACTTGTGATAAACACGTTGGGCTTGAATCATATATTCATTTTCTAAGCTCCAGAAAGGCAGCATTATTGTTTATACAGTGACATTTTTTTTTAGCTACACATCACCATTGTACAGCCATGAAAATAAACATTTATTTTAACTAGAGGGTGAAGCTTCCAAATCATTTTAAAATAACTGCATATATGAGGTACAAGCTAAGAAAGAATAAAGCTTAAAAACATTCCCCATGTATTTATTTTTTTATTTCATTTCTGCCCTTTAATGTTTAGATGTTTTTAATGCATAGTTCATCTTCTCCTTGCTTGCACGTCAGTCTTTGCAGATCTGTGGGAAGGCAAAACTGGCATTCTATCTGCTGCTGGCAGTTGTAAAAGGTTTGCTGAAAAAGCAAGTGGTTTTCATCATTGGATGCAACTGAATAGACAGCAATTGAAATCAACTTATTTCATTAAAAATATTATAGAAACCTGACACATGGAATACTCTTTGCAGTAACATTTTACATTATAAGTTAGAAAAGTACAGTTATTTCTTAGGCTCTGACATTAAAATATATCATTATGTTCCAGCCACCTTACTTTAGAAATATATACTAGACATATCATTTTCTGATATACTGTACTTTCCTATTACTGTATGAATACATTTTTGGAACTCCGACTACAGTGAGTGCTTTCTGGAGCTCTGGCTGGAATATATCCCTCCAAAATCCTGGCTTTTCCCCATCATTGCCACGTTAATTTTATCTTATTTTTTATTCTTAGCAGTTACTAGTTAAAAGCAATTTGGCTGGGTTCGAATTGCATGCCGTTCACTGAACCCAGCCTGACATCCGCGAACCTCAAACAGAGCACACGAACCCCATTAAAGGCTTCTTGAGCCAAATCTCTTTTTTTTCTTTTTCAAGGCAAGTTTGCAGGTTTTCTGGAAAGAAGGGCATAGATAGCTGGGCACTGCTATTGTAGATATGTACCAATGCAAAAAATAAATAAGTAAACATTCAGTGGGGAATAGTTTTTTTAATAAAAGACTTAAAATAGAATCAAACCTTCCTGTACTTTACAGCCAAGGTAGCTGCCATCTTAGCCTGTTTACTGGTTTGACAGTTTGGTGGAGAGCACAAGGAAATGCACCAGTTAGCATTTATAGCATGCCTTGAATTTAAATGTTTTAGAAAACCTTTCAATCATTGGGTTTAGTGCTGCTTTGAAATTAAACATTAACCTCTCCCACCCATGTTATAGCCGATTGACGGCTACACCGTAGGCTTACTTTCCCAGTCCCAACAGTGTCCACCAGTACTGCCAATCAGTGCCCGTCTTTGCTGCCAATCGGTGCCCACCAATGCTGTCAATCAGTGCCCACCAGTGCTGCCTATCAGTGCCCATCAGTGCCACCTACCAGTGCCTATCAGTTCCCACCTATCAGTGCCACCTATCAAAGCCCATCAGTTCCACCTATCAGTGCCCATCAGTGCCTCTTCATCAGTGTTCACCAGTGCCGCCTCATCAGTGCCACCTATCAGTGCCCATCAGTGCAGCCTATCAGTTCCCATCAGTGCAGCCTCATCAGTGCACATCAGTAAAAGAGAAAAATTACCTGTTTCCAAAATTTTATAACAAACTCTGAAAAATGTTTTTGTTTTTTTTTCAAAATTTGGATATGGCACAGTTAAACTGCAGCAGTTTAACTGTCTGGAAGCTGTCTATCTTGACTGCAGTGAGCCAGAGATAGGGGGCAGTGCGGTGCGGGTTTTAGCACATCACACAGCTCCCTTTTTTCATATTTTTTTCAAATAAACTTGTAAATAAAGTGCACAAAAGTTACACTTGTTTTATGTCACTGTACAGCAGTGCAATGTGCTGCACTGCTGTACAGTGACATGCGATCCTGTCCAGTGTACTGCAATAAAATGCAGCAAGTCTGTAGCTCCAGGAAGCTTTTCAGTGTGAACAGGACACACAGAAAACACTTGTTTTCTGTGTGTCCTAGCCGTGACTGACATTTTAGAGTGAGGTAAAACACCAGTCGATGCACTAATATAAATTTACCCTTAAGCTGCACATAGAGTGAGGGGTACGAGGCAGGGGTGCCCGCTATCCCCGTTTCTATTTGCCTTGATGATGGAGCCCATGGCTAGGGCACTAAGACAATCTGAGACAGTGGGTGCAATTCAGGTTGGGAACATTAAAGAATGTGTAGCGCTGTATGCAGACGACCTGCTCATGTTCCTTAGGGACCCAGGGCCCTCCCTAAGAGCAGCCTTGTCGATCTTGGACAGGTTTGCCTCTTTTTCGGGTCTACGAGCAAACTGGAGCAAGTCTTCAATTCTGCCATTAGGCCCGGAGGCTTGAACCCTTATGGATGACACATTGCCTTTACAGTGGGTCTCCTCAATTACCTACCTTGGAGTCAAAATAATCGCCAATATTCAGGACTATATGTCATTAAACCTCCTTCCGCTTGTGAATAGACTAAAATTAAAGACTCAAGCTTGGCAGAAGTTACCCCTCTCTTTAATAGGGCGAGTTAGCCTCATAAAAATGAAGTTTTTATCAGTAATATTGTACTTCCTACATCACTCTCCCCTATGGATCCCAAAATCCTTTTTTAGAACACTGAACAGTATAATAGGCTCTTTTATATGGTCCCCGCAGTCACCTCGTATAAGTATCAAAATACTCCAAGAGCCATGGGGACAGGGGGGTTTAGCTCTACCTGACTGGCAAAAATTTTATCTGGCCAGCCAGATGGTGTTTGCTAGGCGGTGGCTGTTGGTGGATGACGGGGACTCTGCCACTGTCATGGAAGCGGCACATTTGGGGTCTTATGAGAGTTTGAGGCTGGCCCTTTATAGAGGACCGAAATCATGCCTACCTTTGACTGACTCGATGAAAGCGACCATTAAGGCATGGGAAACCACCACCACTCTAATGTCCCCTAGCTATTTAGGAGTCATGCCGTTGGCCCCATTGTGGATGAACCCGACTCTCCCTCACTTCTACTCACTCCCTGATCCCATGATTTGGGTGTGCGGGGGTGTTAAGGTGTTGGGAGACATCACTAGAGAAGGAGAGCTTTGTACATTCGACCATTTAAAGGCCAGGCATAACTTACCCAACTCCTCCTTCTTTCGCTATTTGCAGCTGCGCCACGCATTTCAGGCGCAGTTCATTGGCCAAAGAACTGAGTCCCTGCCGTCAGCTCTGGAGACTCTTCTGTCTGAGGAGGAGTTGGTTAAACCTCTGTCAACTGTTTATAAATCTCTCTTCAAAAAGACACCACCGGGAATATCCAAATGCAGGGAACGTTGGGAGAGGGAAATTACAGATATACAGGGGGAGGACTGGGAGGATATGTGGGATCACCATCTCCAATATTTAGTGTCCGCGAGGGACCGCCTGTTTCATTTCAAGTTCTCCATCGCATTTATTTTACTCCTGCCAGGATATCCCGCATATACCCATCTGTTAGCAATCAGTGCTGGAGATGCTCCTCCCACTCCCCAGCTGATTCAGAGCATGTCTTTTGAAGCTGCACGCAGATTCAAACTTTCGGGTCTGGTATTACTGAGTGCCTCTCCGAGGTACTCAGCATACCTGTTCCTGCAACTCCCAGAGTCTGTCTATTAGGGTTGGTGGAGGAAGTAGTTCCATATAAGGTGCACCGCGCCATGAATATTGTGCTGTTTTATGGTAGAAAGGCTATACTATTAAACTGGAAAAAATCAGCTGCAACCACACTATCGTACTGGAAAGGTCTGGTTAACTCTGTAATACCTCTGTATAAGGCTACATACAGATCCAGAGGCTGTGAAAAGAAATTCAAAAAGATATGGCAAGCTTGGCTTGACACTTCAGATACAGTGGGGTGAATAAGAAAGAATATGGTTGTTTATACAAAAGAATATGGCACTGAGAGAATATAGACTATTCTTAAGTGTTAGATTCCCCTCATGAGAAATAGAATGCTTTTCCGCTTCCATGATTAAGCAAATACCTATTCTATAGGGGGCATGTTATGAATGTATACAATTTCAAGGTGCACATATGTAAGTTTATCAAACATGGCACTTGGTTGGGCAAGGGGGGTGGATGGAATAGTTGAACTCTGTTAGTTCCTTGTTGATGGCCCTGCGTGGCCGAATTCGGACGGCATCTTGCCTTCCGGATTAGTGTTTGTTTTTTGTGTTAATGTACTATATTGTACTATTAAAAAAACAAAACAAAAAAAAAGTTGCACAGAGTGGCGCACCTGTACTATGTACAACTAAAGCAAAAGTGACAATTGGAAAAATAAAAATGAGGCGAAACTACATTTCCCAGCCTCTGCGTTCCATTTGTAAAGCAGCCAGGGAATTAAACTCAACATCCATACTAGACCCTTACCCTTAATAAGAGCGTGTTAAAGATTTAAGAAGGAACCCCACACAAAGCAAAACATTCCAGGGGACTCTTATCATTGATAAGAAACTAATATGGATTAAAAAAATGTTTAGTGCCACTGCCCCTAAAATCCATGCCAGATCCTTATCCAAGCATGTCACTTAGCTGGTCAGGAAATGCCCCTCTTCCTGAACCATACTGTGTCACATGCCTCATACATACAATGGATGGGTACCCTGCCACTATTAATGAAGGCAAGGGCCTCTTCCCTACACCACTGGCCTTGTAGACATGAGGGTCTGTGGGGGGAGAAATAATGGAATCTGGAAAGAAGGCCCCCAGATATCTGTCCCACCTATATAAATAAGGGGTACATATTACCCCTGGTAACTCATTCACAAAACAAAAAAAAATAGTAAATAAAAACACAGACACATTAAAAAAAAAATGTTATAAAAAAATCCTCAAATAATGTTCTACAATGCACTGTACATCTAATGTCACTGACATTTTCCAGTGACGGAGATCCATTGGCAATCACAATTTTATGATACCCCACAACACAAACATGACAATCAGCGCCAATGGCTTGCTTCTGCCAATACTCTTGCCATTAATGACATTTCTTTGGGTAGCAGCTGAATAAGAAGAGAACCAGATATTCTAGCTGATATAATTGATCAAACGCTGTTTGCTCATAAGCAACCTAGCCAACAATGACATTAATTGGGGAGATTTACTAAAACTAGTGCACACAGAATGTGGTGCAACTGTGCATAGCAACCAATTAGCTTCTAAGTTTCAGCCTGGGTTCACACTTGTACGACAAATGCTCCGACATTGGGGCTGGGTTCACACTGGTACAACACGACAGTCATACCACTATCATCCTACTCAGGGCCACCATCAGGGGGGTACAGCCCATACACCTGTATGGGGCCCAGACGTCCCTAGGGGCCCGGGCAGAGTTTTATTCTCTAGGCACCTTTCCTGCATATCATCTGAGGACCGGCGCCGCAATGAAGCACTCTGTGGCAGGTGTCTGGTGCTTATCACAACAGCACACCTAGCGAATTGAGCCTAGGCTCCTCCTCCATTCTGACCAGGGGCAGACTGAGGGCCCAGGGTAAGTGGGGGGGTATACTTGCCACTGTGGGGACAGCAGCAGAACCATTGCTTCTAAATACATACACTGTGCTGGGAGTGTATGCATTTAGAATGTCCAAAGCTCCTCTCTCCCCCGTCTCCTGCACTGTGAGATCTCTGCCCCGAACCCCTCCTTCCTCCGATCACCAGTGTGGTGTACTAAGGGGGAGCACACTGTAGCTACTGCTGACCGGGAGGGCTGCTTACACTACAGGGAGGAGGTGAGAGGAGTTTTTTCTCAGTAAAGTCTCCTTGGATGCCAAAATTTTTGTTAGAGGATTTGTCTTGTAGGTATTTCAGTGATAAGAAGACTAGGAGAGTGAAGAGACAGCAGTGTGACAGATATCTCCCAAGCAGCACACAACCCTATCTATATAAACATCCCCAACCACTCTATCCACATAATGTGAAAGTAATTTATGACCATTTATGTAACCCTGTGTTTATGTGGTGAGTTTACACTTTTGATTGAGCCTGGATAACACAGGGTTACATGAATGGTCATAACTTAATTTCACATTATCTGGACATACAGAGTGCTAGGGGCTGGATGATATAGATACATATTTACATCTTATAACAGGACAATATTTTCTTTGAGTGCTAATGTTGTGTTATGTATTGTTGTATATATTAGTAGATGAGCACAGTCGTTTTTTTTATTATAAACATCACTATCTGACCACATCTCAGCCCCCTACTCCCCCCAGCTTGCATCACCCCCAGCCCACTGCATACATCCAGCTGACGGACATCACTCGGACCCTTATCTGCCCAAAATCACTCCCTGGTCACCCCACAGGCTGCCATTAAAATAAATCCTTCCCCATTCTGCCACTGTCATACCCTCCACACTCCTGTCCTCTTCATACTGGAGGGATTAAACTGGACTGGTTTTGGGCTGTACTGAGGGCACAGAAGGGATTGAAGGACTACAGAGGGAGGACACTCCAAGAGAGAATCGACATAGAAGGGAGATGGGACTGGAGAAGGATGACATGGGATGGAGGAGGAGGACATAGAATGGAGGAGGACATGGGATGGAGGAGAAGGACATGAGATGGAGAAGGAGATCATAGAATGGAGAAAGAGGAAGAGGACATAGAATGGAGGAGGAGGAGGACATAGAATGGAGAAGGGGGAGGACATGGGATGGAGGAGGAGAAGGACATGGGATGGCAAAGATGGGACTGCAGAAGGTGGGGGACATGGGATGGAGGAGATGAGAATGGAGAAGGAAGAGGACATGGGATGAAGGAGATGGAACTGGAGGAGCAGGAAGACATGGGATGGAGGAGATGGGAATGGAGAAGGAAGAGGACATGGGATGGAGGATATGGGAATGGAGAAGGAAGAGGACATGGGATAGAGGAGATGGAACTAGAGGAGGAGGACATGGGATGGAGAAGATGGGAATGGAGGAGCAGGAAAACATGGGATGGAGGAGATGGGAATGGAGAAGGAAGAGGACATGAGATGGAGGAGATGGGAATGGAGAAGGAAGAGGACATGGGATGGAGGAGATGGAACTGGAGAAGGACCTGGGATAGAGTAGATGGGACTGGAGAAGGAGGAGGATGTTTGATTGAGAAGATGGGACTGGAGGAGCAGGAGGACATGGGAAGGAGGAGATGGGACTGGAGAAGGAAGAGGACATGGGATGGGTGAGATGGGACTGGAGAAGGAACAGGACATGGGATGGGGGAGATGGGATTGGAAGAGGAGCACATGGGATGGAGACAGAGGAGGACATGAGATGGAGGATATGGGAGTGGGGGAGGAAGAGGACATGGGATGGAGGATATATTGGGTTGTAAGATTATTACAATAAAAGTGGGTGCACTGAAAGCTTGGTGGGGTGGCCAGTGAGTGGACTTGGTGGGACAGCCAGTGGGCAGGCCTGGATGAATGTTTGTGGTCAGGCCCGGAGGGGGGTTGGGCAGACCTAAAGCTGTGTGAGGGGCCCCAAAATTTCTAATGGCTGCCCAGATCCTGCTCTGCGACATCAGTCCTACATTAATCCTACATTGGTCCTACATCAATCCCACTTCAATGAACAGGGATCTGACTTTGATCCCCGACGATACCAGGCACTGTGTCTGGTATGAATCTTTAGGGGAAACTCCACGCCAAATTTAACAAAACAAAACAGCATGGGTTCCCCCTCCAAGAGCATACCAGGCCCTTCGGTCTGGTATGGATTTTAAGGGGAACCCCCACGCAAAAAAACGGCATTGGGTTCCCCCCAAAATCCCTACCAGACCCTTATCCGAGCATACAGCCCGGCAGGTCAGGAAAGGGGGTGGGGACAAGCGAGCGCCCCCCCCCCCTGAACCGTACCAGGCCGCATGCCCTAAACATGGAGGGGGGGTTCTTTGAGGCAGGGGGGCCTGTGCCCCCCCAGCCCAAAGCACCTTGCCCCATGTTGATGGGGACAAGGGCCTCTTCCCAACAACCCTGGCTGTTGGTTGTCGGGGGCGGGGAGCTAATCGGAATCTGGAAGCCCACTTTAACAAGGGGGCCCCCGGATCCCGGATCCTGGCCCCCCACCCTGTGTGAATGAGTATATAAATCTCCCCTCATGCAACCATCTGCAATTTAACAACCAATGGCACTTGCTGAGAACTACACATCAACATTGGTTTAAAGAAAACTACCCAAATATTGATGTATTGCTGATGTATGCTGTGAAGCTAGCTGTTCTGATGCATTTTAATTTTGCATCATATAGCTTACCCTTTTTAACTTTTTTGAAATTTCACAAAATGGGATTTTATTCAGCTTTATGCACTGTAGTGCATTGCAGTGTGAAAAATGCAGCATGTCCCACTTTTTTTAGCTAACACCACACAGAGCAATTCATAGAACTCAAATTGTCAAGGCTGGGCAAGGCTGTCCAATGCCACCCAATGCAATTGGTGTGAATGGGCCCTAAGAGATTATAGCTGCTGGTACATGCTAAAATAGTGTATTCTTTAATATCTATGGAACAATAAAATATAGTCAAAGCATCCTGGAAATAGGCAGTAGTGCATTTTACTACAGAATAGTTATGAAATAGCATAAACTTGTATAAAACTGTTAAAATGTAATACCCTTCTAAAGTGGATAAGAAGCTGTAATTTTTATGTATAAGAGGAGTCATACTTGAAAGAAGTGGCACAAGCCTCAGCAGACTAAATGTTACATTTTTTACTCTTACATTTGGCAGGACACATTAGCAATGAATGATACAAGTCTTGTTTTGTAATTCTCTCAGGTACCATCGAGATAATTAGTTTCATTTAAGTGAATTGTGCTGCTGAATTAACAATTCATAGGAGAATTATAGAGCTCAGTTAACCCCAGTATATGATATATACTGTACACTGCTATAGTAAATAAAGATACCATAACCATTCAAATTAATAAATGAGTTTGAGTCTTTGGGGAGGTTCAGGCAAATATCACAATTTAAACATAAATAGACCAATTAGTAGTTTTTCAGCTTAACTTTGTGTAACATTCATGTGGATTTAGAGCATGTCCAATCAAGATAGCTGCAAGCTAAAATCAAAGTTGTCTCTGGCTTTTAGAAACATGCTGCACTGATTCTGCCATGTTTTTTCATTCTGACAAAGCACATGTGTGTTTGCAGGTGAAACATGTCAACGTCATCATGTCAGATGTCAGACTGATCATGCCCACTAAATTATAAAAACTTAGTGCTATACTTAGAGCAATAGTGGGGATGCACAGGAGCAGTGTTTGACACCATATGTGAACTGACCTGGCAACTTTGAGTAACCCCACATAAAGCCACCAGGGTGAAATTTTTCATGTCAGCCTGTAATGAACATTCCAAAAGTGGTTCAATTGTAAGAGGAGGCAACTAACCTTGCAATCAGCTGTTTATGACACAAAGGGTTAGCTGCTTAGCTGAACCTGTAAAAGGCAAAACACACACACATATATATATATATATACTGCTCCAAAAAAATAAAGGGACACTTTTTAATCAGAGTGTAGCATCAAGTTAATTAAACTCCTGGGTTAAGTAGCAGAGGGGGTTGTTAATCAGTTTCAGCTGCTTTGGTGTTAATGAAATTAAGAGGTGTACTAGCATGGTTTTACAGGTGGAGGTCACTGACATTTTTTTCCCTACTCATCGTTTCTGACTGTTTTTCACTAGTTTTGCATTTGGCTAGGGTCAGCGTCACTACTGGTAGCATGAGGGGATATCTGGACTTAGAGGTTGCACAGGCAATCCAACTCCTCCAGGATGACACATCAATACGTGCCATTTCCAGAAGGTTTGCTGTGTCTCCCAGCACAGTCTCAAGAGCATGGAGGAGAATCCAGGAGACAGGCAGTTACCCTAGGAGAGCTGGACAGGGCCGTAGAAGGTCCTTAACCCATCAGCAGGACTGGTATCTGGTCCTTTGTGCAAGGAGGAACAGGATGAGCACTGCCAGAGCCCTACAAAATGACTTCAGCAGGCCACTGATGTGAATGTCTCTGAACAACAATCAGAAACAGACTTCATGAGAAGTGGCCTGAGGGCTCGACATGCTCTAGTGGGCCCTGTGCTCACTGCCTGGCACCGTAGAGCCCGATTGGCATTTGCCATTAAACACCAGAATCTACGCTGGTGCAGTGGGTCCTGGATTCCTCCTGGGGCACAACAATGCCCAGCCCCATGTGGTGAGAGTATGCAGCCAGGTCCTGGAGGATGAAGGAATTGATACTATTGCCTGGTCCCCACGCTCGTCTGACCTAAATCCAATAGAACACCTCTGGGACATTATGTTTCGGTCCATCCGACACCACCAGGTTGCACCTCAGTCTGTTCAGGAGCTCAGTGATGCCCTGGTCCAGATCTGGGAGGAAATACCCCAGGACACCATCCGTTGTCTCATTAGGAGCATGCTCCAATGTTGTTATGCGTGCATACAAGCACATGGGGGCCATACAAACTGCTGAGTACCATTTTGAGTTGCTGCAATGAAATTTCAGCAAAATGGACTAGCCTGCTGCATCATTTTTTCACTTTGATTTTATGGGTGTCTTTTAATTCAGCCCTCTGTAGGTTAATAATTTTCATTTCCATCAAATGATGTGGCATCCTTTCGTTCCTAACACTTTACCCAATCCATATCAGTATAGATATCCAGCATGATATTTTTCATTATTATATTTGTAATTAAACTCTCCTGTATCAATTAACAGTTGCTGACAATATAGAAGTCACACGGCAACCAGTTAAAATGGTGAAAAATAGACTCAACTTTTCTGTTTTATGTCTCTGTGTGCCACACGGAGCATGTAGAACAGAAAGAGCAGAAAATATTTTTCTGAGGATTTGAGAACAAAAATTGTGGAAAAGCATGGACAATCTCAAGGTTACAAATCCATCTCCAGAGAACTTAATGTTCCTGTGTCCACTGTGCACAACATTTTCAAGAAGTTTACAGCCCATTGCATACCTGGATGTGGACAAAAGAGGAAAATTGATCAAAAACTGAAACAAAGGATTGTCCGAATGGTGGATAAAGAACTTTGAGAAACTTCGAGACAAATTCAAGCTGACCTTCAGGCACAGGGTACAACTGTGTCAGCTCGCATTATATGTCACCATCTGAATGAAAAGGGACGCTATGGTAGGAGACCCAGGAGGACCCCACTGCTGACGCAAAAACATAAATAATCCAGATTGGAGTTTGCCAGAACTTACCTGAGGAAGCCAAAATCCTTTTGGGAGAATGTGCTGTGGATAGATGAAACAAAATTAAAGCTTTTTGGTAATTCTCATTCATCATTCTACTGTTTTCAGAAAAAATAAATGAGGCCTTTAAAGAAAGAATGCAGTCCCTATAGTCAAACATAGAGGAGGTTCACTGATGCTTTGGGGTTGCTTTGTTGATTCAGGCACTGGATGTCTTGAACGTGTGCATGGCATTATGAAATCTGAAGACTACCAAAGAATTCTGGGGTGCAATGTAGGGCCCGGTGTCAGAAAGTTGGGTCTGCGTTAGAGGTCATGGGTCTTACAGCAGGACAATGTCCCAAAGCACACGTCAAAAAGCACAGATAAATGGTTTAAGACAAATTGCTGGAGAGTACTGAACTGCCTTAACCCCTCCTGTTTAAAGTTCTTCAAGCAATACAGTTCAAAAAGGTATCCACTAAACTGAGTTATAGCAGCCAGTGTGTATGGATTTGTGCCTGTGGGGACGGGCGGGCCTCTGTACTGTTTGGGAAGAACCAGCTATTACCACCGGACACTACAGGGATAGCGCTGCATTGTTACACATTTTTTGTGTTTTTTTATCTTTACCATCATCTCATCAACATTTATAGCAGTTTTGCAAATTGCTGCTATTTTCAGATGGAAATTTTCAGATTTTCAGATGGAAAAGGATAGACAATTATGAAGAACAAATCATAGTGGAGTTTTCCTTCCAAGATTATGTTCAAAACACAGTTCCATCATTTTCACTGTGAAGCCTGTGGCCACCACAAATAGTTTTTAGAAAAACAATATGGTGTGTAACCCAACATGACTATATTCTTTATACAAATAGTAAGAATGTGTCTGAGTGAATTGGTATATACTAAAGATATGCAGAAAATACATAGAATAAATTGTACTCATGGTGACAAATATACAGTAGGGCAGTTTTCCATCCACAGTAAGAATGTAAAACTAAAATGCCAACCCAAACCATATAACTGCATCAGACAAAGAAGGGAAAACACATTTTAGGAGAACTGGATACTTCAACACAACTGATGATGATGATGATGATGTACAGTATTGCTGCGTACACACGATCGGACAACAAAATCCTGGATTTATTTCCGACGGATGTTGGCTCAAACTTGCCTTGCATACACACGATCGCACAAATGTTGTCGGAAATTCAAGATTCAAGAAATTCAAGAACGTGGTGACGTACAACACGTACGACAAGCCGAGAAAAATGAAGTTCAATAGCCAGTGCGGCTCTTCTGCTTGATTCTGAGCATGTGTGGTATTTTGTGCGTCGGAATTGTGTACACACGATGGGAATTTCTGACAACGGATATTGTTGCCGGAAAATTTGAGAACCAGCTCTCAAATTTTTGTTATCGGAAATTCCGACAACAAATGTCCGATGGAGCCTACACACGGTCGGAATTTCTGGCAACTAACTCATATCGAACATTTGTTGTCGGAAATTCCGACCGTGTGTACGCGACATATCTCACAAAAGTGAGTACACCCCTCACATTTTTGTAAATATTTTATTATATCTTTTCATGTGACAACACTGAAGAAATGACACTTTGCTACAATGAAAAGTAGTGAGTGTACAACTTGTACATTGTAAATTTGCTGTCCCCTCAAAATAACTCAACACACAGCCATTAATGTCTAAACCGCAGGTAACAAAAGTGAGTACACCCCTAAGTGAAAATGTCCAAATTGGGCCCAAAGTGTCAATATTTTGTGTGGCCACCATTATTTTCCAGCACTGCCTTAACCGTCTTGGGTATAGAGTTCACCAGAGCTTCACAGGTTGCCACTGGAGTCCTCTTCCACTCCTCCATGACAACATCACGGAGCTGGTGGATGTTAGTGACCTTGCGCTCCTCCACCTTCTGTTTGAGAATGCCCCACGGATGCTCAATAGGGTTTAGGTCTGGAGACATTCTTGTCCAGTCCATCACCTTTACCCTCAGCTAGTTTAGCAAGGCAGTGGTCATCTTGGAGGAGTGTTTGGGGTTGTTATCATGTTGGAGTACTGTGCTGCAGCCCAGTCTTCAAAGGGAGGGGAACATGCTCTGCTTCAGTATATCACCGTACATGTTGGCATTCATGTGTCCCTCAATGAACTGTAGCTCCCCAGTGTTGGCGGCACTCCTGCAGCCCCAGACATTGACATTCCCATCACCATGCTTGACTGTAGGCAAGACACACTTGTTTTTGTACTCCACACCTGGTTGCTGCCACACATGCTTGACACCATCTGAACCAAAAACATTTATCCTCATCTCATCAGACCACAGGACATGGTTCCAGTAATCCATGTCTTTAGTCTGCTTGTCTTCAGCAAACTGTTTGCGGGCTTTCTTGTGCATCATCATTAGAAGAGGCTTCCTTCTGGGATGACAGCCATGCAGACCAATTTGATGCAGTGTGTGGCGTATGGTCTGAGCACTGACAGGCTGACACCCCCCACCCCTTCAACCTCTGCAGCAATGCTGGCAGCACTCATACGTCTATTTCCCAAAGACAACCTCTGGATATGACGCTGAGCACATGCACTCAACTTCTTTGGTCGACCATGGCAAGGCTTGTTCTGATTGAAACCCCCATCCTGTTAAACCGCTTAATGGTCTTGGCCACTGTGCTGCAGCTCAGTTTCAGGGTCTTGGCAATCTTCTTATAGGCTATCTTTATGTAGAGTAACAATTCTTTTTTTTCAGATCCTCAGAGAGTTATTTGCCATGAGGTGCCATGTTGAACTTTCAGTAACCAGTATGAGAGAGGGAGAGCGATAACACCAAATTTAACACACCTGCTCCCCATTCACACCTGAGACCCTGTAACACTAACGAGTCACATAACAACGGGGAGGAAAAATGGCTATTTGGACCCAATTTGGACATTTTCACTTAGGGGTGTACTCACTTTTGTTTCCAGCGATTTAGACATTAATGTCTGTGTGTTGAGTTATTTTGAGGGGACAGCAAATTTACACTGTTATGCAAGCTGTACACTCACTACTTTACATTGTAGCAAAGTGTAATTTCTTCAGTTTTGTCACATGAAAAAGTATAATAAAATATTTACAAAAATGTAATATTATTTAATATATTAGAATATTAAAATCAGTCATCCAGACTGAATCCCATTCAGTGTCTTAGAGAAGTCCAAGGACTCTCCAGTATCCAAGTCTTCCCCAGCAGTTTAAAATCTATTACGACTATAGCTTTGTACTTGGTAAAGAAGGGTAGAAGAAGGGTTACAGCACTCTCTTCAGGGACAACTCAATCCATATACCAGGTCCACTCACAGGTTCCGAGGCTCAATGTGTCCCAACACACTCCAATGCAACAGTAATAAGGAGAGCCGGCAAAACTGTAATCCTTAAAGTGTTGTTTATTGGTACATCAGAGTGACAATAAAACAATAAAGCTGACGTGTTTTGGCAATAGCCTTAGTCGTAGCTTATTACTATAGCTTTGTACTTGCAGGAAGATAACTCTAAAAATCTGTGGCATCACTAGGGTTGGTGTCACCTAGTGTGTAAAAAATTGGTGTCACCCCCCCACCACCAACTATATTCCCCCCTCAGTACAGACCCCGCTCAATACAGACCCCCCTCCACTACCTATAGACCCTCTCCTAAGTACAGATCCCCTCCCGCACTCACTAAGTAGGGGGTTTAAACGGAGGGAGGGGGGTCTGTACTGAGTGAAGGGGATCTATTTTGAGTAGTTCCTCAGTAGAGACTCCCCCACTAAGTACAGAACCCCTTTCCTCAATATAGACAAAGCCCCACTAAGTACTGCCCCCCTCCCTCAGTACAGACCCCCCATCAGTATAGACCCCCCTCAGTGAAGACCCCCCATCAATATAGACACCCCCTCAGTGCAGACCCCCCATCAGTATAGACCCCCTCAGTGTAGACCCCCATCAGTATAGGCACCTCCCCCCAGTGCAGACCTCCCTATCAGTATAGACCCCCTCAGTGCAGACCCCCCATCAGTATGGACACCCCCTCTGTGCAGATCCCCCCATGAGTATAGACCCCCCTCAGTGCAGACCACCCCATCAGTATAGACCCCCCTCTCCCCTCCCATAGCGCCCCCCCCCTGCACTAGTCCATCTACATATACTGTAGTAGTGTACAGGCCTCAGAACAGCACAGACGGTATACACAGCGGAGAGTGGTGTGTGTCCCTCGGGTTTCTCCTCTTCCTGTGTGGATGTAAACAGAGAGGAGGGGGAGTCGGCTTCAGTCCGCTCCGCTGAGGGACACAGCCGCGAGATTCAAGAGGCAGATTAGTGTAGAGCAGCGGGCAGTGTTACCGATGCCGCTACCCACGGGTGTCACCCGGGTGCGGCCCGCACCCCCCATCCCCCCTAGCGACGCCTGTGCTAAAAATGCTTGCTAAATTTAATGACTGTGCTTTGTCTTTATTATGATTGGAAATGATTCATGATAGACATAATTTAATGCAGTATCAGATTATTTTTGTTTAATAAAGTAGAATGTTCCACATTTTGTTGTTGATTTAACATTCTTTTCATGCTTGAGACTTCTAAACTGTTGTATTTTCATATATGCTTTTGGGATAATTGCTTAAACTGTCCATACAGTAGATGGATCAAAATTCGGACGGTTCAGCAGGGACCAGTAGAATTTTGATCCATCTATGGCTGTTCCTGTTTGTGAGAAGTCAAACTAATGATCAACTTTTCATGAACAGGCTTGTTGGAAAATTTGTGTTTCATCATCACTGCAGCCAATAAGCTGAAGATTGTATTAGTGTATTCTGATGGCAGAGGAGCCCCACAGTCAGAATATAATAACACAGCGGGAGGATTCCCCCATCCACCTCACTTGTGTGGATGGGGAATTCTATTCAGTTTTTTTTTTAATCAACCTGCTGGCTGTTGGAGCCATATATGGCCAGCTTTAGTAGTTTATTTATGAGTGTTTTCACCCAAGCTTCACATAACTATTACCAAAGATTCTAAACATTTTCCTAATGAATACATTTTAGATGGAAAATGTATGAATCTGGGGAAAAATTTGTGAATTTTGGATGAAAACATTAATAAATGGACCTTTAGTAAGAAGAGCTATCTATAAAATATAATATATTCTCTTCCTCCTTATCCACATACAGTATTTAATAGTTTGATAGCTTTATTTAGATTCAACAGTCTTTAGAGAATAACATCATGGTGTCAGCAAAAGGGTTAAAATGTACTCATCACTAGATATATTCATTGTACTGTCTAGCTCTGGTCCTTTAGGGTGGCATACAGACTATGTCCTGGGGCAGACACAATCATTTCACTGGAGCTCGAAACATTATTTATTAACTATTATTATATCTAAAAGAGGACAATAAAGAAAAGCTTACATTCTTTGTAATATAATAACAGCAACATAGTCAGAATTCCAGTGAGAAATGGCAGTATGCCAAACATCCGCTTTGCTGAATCTATTTTAAAGCCATTTAACAATGGAACTTAAAATTATAATGGAACTCATTATATTCTAAAGCCACATTTCTAAATAAGAGCCTTGATTTGATGTTTCCAAATCCACTTTATTGCCATCCTGTTTACTGAGTCTGCCTTTGAATGTTCCAAAATGTGAAGTTCTCATAACTGATTTTATTCTGAAAGTGAAAAGTATTCTTTGTTTATCCTGATGCCCAGTTATGACAGAAAAGCAGCAAAATCAAATAATATTGTGAAACATATCCGTATGTAAGTTAATGTTTTAACCATTTCGGCCCCAGAAGATTTTACCCCCTTTGTGACCAGAACACTTTTTACAATTTGCACTTTATTGCTTCAACTTAAAATTCCGCGGTAATGCGGCGCTGTACCCAAACGAAATTTGAATCCTTTTTTTCACTAATAGAGCTTTTTTTGGTGGTATTTTTGTTAAAAAAAATAATTTCTTCATCAGTTTAGGCCGAGATGTATTCTTCTACATATTTTTGGTAAAAAAATTGCAATAAGCGTATATTGATTGGTTTGCGCAAAAGTTATAGCATCTACAAAGTATGGGAAAGATTTATGGCATTTTTACTATAATTTTTTTTTTTTACTAATAATGGCAGTGATCTGTGATTTTTAGCGGTACTGCGACATGGCAATGGACAGATCGGACACTTTTGACACATTTTTTATGCACTGATTACTGTATAAATGTCACTGGCAGGGAAGGGGTTAACACTAGGGGACGATCAAGGGGTTAAATGTGTGTTCCCTCACTGTGTTCTAACTATATGGGGATAGGACTGACTAGGGGAGAAGACATATAGTTGTTCCTACTTAGTTGTTCCTCTTCCCTGACAGAACAGGGATTTGTGTGTTGGCCCTCGTACACGCAATCGATCGCGACCGGCGGCCATGCTCATCGGGTCCCCTGCTGTGCAGCGGGCGTGCGCAGGTGCTTCTGGCAGCCCTTAAAGGGAACTCCGTACCCATATGGATTTTCGTGCAGGGGCGCCATTCTGCCCCCCGTAAAAAGACGTGAGCCGATCAGAAACCGGTTAATGAAGGTGGTGAATGGCAAACATCTATTTTGCACCTTGTGAGAAACGTAAAAGCAAAAGTGAACAAATGGGCAAACTTGCAAAAGAAGATCAATACTTACCTGTCCAGTGGGCAGAGAATCCTAACTTTACTTACTTGCAGAGCTTTGATGGCTAATTAGCATCATGCATACTGGATGTTTTTACAGCTACTCCTAGGGGCATCTGGTGTTTTATTCCTGCCTCTAAACTCCTCTGCATGTTAGCCTTTGTGTCCATGCACACATAGGCTTTTATCAGTGTTTAGTGGTAGGGGCTTTTAGAGACACAAAAAACACTTGATTGAATAAATTATTTATTCTGGCTAATGAAATGAAATAACGCCCAAGAGTTTGATGCCTGTAAAAGCTCCTAAAAGCTTTAGACATTTTTACCAGCGTCAGGCATTTTTTCTGCAAAAACGCTGCTGGATCCTGATCTAGCGATGTACACGAGAGCAGAAACTCTCCCGAGCCTCTCCCTCCTCATTGGCTGAGGCACAGCAGGGGGGAGCCAGTGTGAGTGAGTAGGAAATGGGGGCAGGGCCAAGCTCGGGAGGGAGCACACACAAGTGCCCCAAGAGAAAGTAGCTTGCTATGGGGGCATTTAGCAAGGGGAAGGGACCAGGAACACCTTGTTAAAAACCACTTGAGGACCTTGGGCATAGGAGATATGCCCTAAAAACTTAAACACTTCCTGCTACTCTCCCTGCTGGTTGATCCAATTTTACCATCCATACATTCAATGTGGAATGGGGAATCCTTCCCGCTGTAGTAGTGTATTCTGCCAGCAAGGAGCCTTCTCCACCAACAGAATACAATTATCAATACAAGTGTTGTCGGCTATAACCTGTGGCACTGATTGGGAAAAACATGACAGGCTGATTGTACACAAATCACTTGATACATCTATTTGTGTACAGCCAGCCTGCCCATACATGAATCAAAATTCGTCTGGTCCCTGCTGCCGAATTTCAATCCATGTATAGCTGGCTTTAGTGTTATTATAAGCAGGATACATTATAATGTAATTTGTACGCATTTTTATTCACAGTAACACTAGTTGTTTTAAAATTAAACACTAAATTCGAAAAAAAATTTTTTTTACATTTTTTAGATTTAGATTTTACAGTATGTTTTGTCTATTGATGGCATACATTTTCAACAAGAAAGCCTTGTTGTCTTGAAAATATGCCATACTGTATGTATTACTTTGTTATCTTAAAGCTGAGCTTTGGGCACAAACACTTTCATTTAAATATAATCCTAAATAGCCACAAAGGATATAAATACACTTGCACCAAACACCTTTGCAAGCCCAGATATTATCTGGTAAAAGTAGCTGTGACATCATCATGTCCCCATCAACATGGGGACAAGGTGCTTCTTTAACCACTTCTGGACCGCCCACTGACGTTATACGTCGGTACTTTGAAGGAGGGTATTGTTGTTATGGCAGCAGCTAACTGCCATAACACTGGTATCCTCTTCTTCAGTGAGCGGTCCGGTTTAAGATAAAAGTGGTCTCTGCGGCGGATTCGCTGCAAGATCACTTTTATCGGCGGCGGGAGAGGGGCCCCCCTCCCACCACGATCCGGTACCCTCCGCCGCTTACCGGAGCCGTCAGCAGTGGCGGAAGTGATCAGATCCTTCCTGCGGCCTGACATGGGGATGAGTGAGGGGAAGATTTTTTTTTTTTTTTTAATTGCATTTTAGTGTAAATATGAGATCTGAGGTCTTTTTGACCCCATATCTCATGCTTTTTTACATTCCTTGTAATAGGAATAAAAGTGACACATTTTTTTTTTTTTAAACAGTGTAAAAATAAAAAAAAAAGGTAAAATAAATAAGAATAAAAAAAAATTTTTTAAACGTGCCCTGTCCCGATGAGCTCGCGTGCAGAAGCGAACGAATATGTGAGTAGCGCCCGCATATGAAAACGGTGTTCAAACCACACATGTGAGGTATCAACGCGATCCGTAGAGCGAGAGCAATAATTCTAGCTTTAGACCTCTGTAACTTAAAACATGCAACCTGTAGAATTTTTTAAACGTCGCCTATGCAGATTTTTAAGGGTAAAAGTTTGTCGCCATTCCCCGAGCAGACGCAATTTTGAAGCGTGACATGTTGGGTATCAATTTACTCAGTGTAACATTATCTTTCACAGTAAAAAAAAAATTGGGGCTAACTTTACTGTTGTCTTATTTTTTAATTCAAAAAAGTGTATTTTTTTTTACATTTTTCTATTGCTGGGAATGGTATTGTATTGCCAGAAATTTAATTGTCATTTCATGTTTTTTTTTCCTTTATAAATGTAATTTTTGCTGTAGAATGTTCTGTACATGTTACAGATGCACCACTTCACAGGCAGACTAGGGGGACCCCCCAGGTACTATATTTAAATTAATTTTTTATTGTTGCACTTTAAGCATCATTAAAATCACTGCTCCTAAAAAACTTTAAAAAAAAAATGTTTTGCATTGATACATGTCTCCCAAGGCAGTACCCGGACCCCATACACTTTTTATGGCCAATTACTTGCATATAAGCCTTAAATATTGGACTTTTGATTTTTCACGTTTGGGTACCATAGACTTTAATAGGGTTCACCATTCGGGTCAGAACTTATTCTCTGTTCAGGAGTTCTGGTGTGAACCGAACAGGGGGGGTGTTCGGCCCATCTCTACTAGTAAATCCTTGTGCTTTAAAGCCATGATGTATCCCTTGGGCTTTAATGACACATCTGTTTTTGCGCTCCTTCCTCTTCCCTGAAGTTGTACTGGCTGACACAGAGGAGTGAGATCATGTGATCAGACCAGAGTTGCCTGAAAATAGGTAAGTATATACATCTTTCTTACACAGGTTAGTTAGCATAGGTGTTATGCGGGTGCAAGGGGGGTTTAAGTAGTGTAAGGAAAACTTACAGTTCAGTTCCTGATCCTCTTTTAGGATCTGAGACTGCAAGATGTAGCCTGGACCTTGAGTTGAGCCCTCTCACAAAGTGTACAGCTTAGTTCAAAACAAGGCAAATATGTTATAGTGTCACAGTTACCACCGTGATCACATGACCAATCATGGTGATCACGTGATTGGGAATCACACAGAGTGGTTTCTTTCCTTTGCTGCAGTACCTTCTGCTGCTAATAGTAACATGTCCCACAATTGAGTGCTCAGCTGCCACCTAGCAAAAACGGTGTCATGCCACAGGCAATTTGCTGGGAAAATGTTAAATGAACCTGTGGGCAGACTATGGACATTCATCTATTTGCATATGCTCAACAAGCAGACCGCTGTAGCTACAGCCACTGTAAAACAATTCATCTCCACATTTCATAAGAAAGGTTCGCTGATTGGGTTGTATTTAGATTATTAGGTGCCTTATCTGTTCTCTCTCCCAAAAGTGACTAGGCAGTGTTCCAGTCTTCTAATGTAAAAAAAAAAGGAAGTGCTCTTATTTTGAGAGTACATAATATTTAATTCTGATACAATAATGGCCAGAAGGCCTTTCTTTTGCTGTCTCTAATAAAGCTCCAATTTGTAAATGCCACCTAAATAATAATAATGCCCATACTGGCAAGTAATGGAATCTTATTTGACAGTATAAGAGCAGTAGGCAGTGCTTACAAGGTCAGGGAATATTAGAATCCTTTAGAAATATTATTATCAATAGAAACACTGACAGTAGAAACCTTGCTGGCTCATAAAGGTAATAGCAGGCAACTTTTGGTTTCTGCTTACAGGTAGAGCTTTGATAATGAAATACAGTTTCATAATTCCCGGAGTCCATCTTTAATGTAGAAATCCACAAAACGCCCTAAAGATTTTAAGTTATATCTTACATCTGTTATAAATAATCCAATTCAATAATCCACGAGGATTTAATTTGATAAACCAACAATACATCAAATGTAAACCTGTAATCTACTTGTTTATGCAAATTATATACCTTTGATGACCAGCTATAAGAAAACAGGTAAAAAAATCCACTCAAGTTTCCTCCTATCTGTCAGCAGGTGTTTACCTGTCATATAATAATGGCGATTCACATTGGGGTTGATTTACTACAGGCAAAAAAGCTGTGTACTTTTCAAAGTGAAGTTGCACTCAGCAAGTGCAGTTGCTCCAGAGCTTAGTAAATGAGGTAAAGCTTCACTTTGCAAAGAATACCCAATCACGTGCAATGAAAATAAAGAAAATGGCATTTTTGCTTGCACATGATTGGATGATAAAAGTCAGCAGAGCTTCTGCTCATTTACTAATCTCTGGAGCAACTGCTCTTGCAGAGTGCAACTGCACTTTGCAAAGTGCACAGTCTATTTGTCTTTAGTAGATCAACTCCATAGCCTTATGGGTGCACTCCTGACATAATTGTCCAGGGCAGGGCAGGGCAGGAAAGGGACCTAGGCTCTGGAACGGCATGGTGGCAGAAGGCATACTTACCATGCATTAGTACGATACTATGTAAATCTCTGGTTTGGGTAAATCAGAGTGTTACTAAACCCACAACAGTAAAATCAGTGTGTATATGCAGTAAAGAATGCTTGTTATACTCATTGTGGAACCTAAGGGGTTAAACCTCCGCATTGTGTAAAAAGGCTGTTTGATCCGGTCTTCTCTTAACCCCCCACCCCCCCTTTCCACTGTCCCAATTCATCTCCTGATAAGGCAGAGCCTCTGCAGTCAGTCTGCACATGCTCAGTTTGGTGTTTATTGCTAGGGAGTTTTTTTTTCCTGGAAGTGTGCATGCTATTGGCACAGGGCCAATTATCACTGTCTAGACAGACGATCAGGGATCATGCAGCCTCATAGGACAGTCAGAGTTAAATGAAAACTCCTCATACAAGCAGTAACCAGACACTGATAAATGTCACAAGACTGCTATATACTGCTGATCAGAAAAGGTATTTAGCAGTTTATATTTACTAAAACCATTGCATTTCCATGTTCTGTGTACTGTGGGAGACCAGATATAGTGAATGCAGGCTCCTGGGTTTAGTAACACTTTAACTTGTCACTAATAAACAATAGTAAATAATATCCTTTTGTTCCTTGGCAATCAATACATTATTTTGTTACTTACTCTATGTAGCAAACAACTACTTTTTTCAGTGCTGCATTTCCCTTTTTATAATGCTGACTGTTGAATTGCAATTTATATTGTGTTGAAAGCTTAATTTAATTGAGGTATGTTAATGTGAACCTGTTACATACCTGGCCCAATAAACAGAGCATATGAGGAAATATTGCATAAGTAGTGGTTACTTTCTTTAAAACCCAACTGACAAAAAAACTCTACATCCAGAGGTAGGCAAATTATGGTTTATTAAAATAATTTTTTATGTTTATTACAGCATGAACATGCAAACCTTAGACCCTTTTCACACTGAGGCACTTTACAGGCGGTTTCGTGCTAAAAATAGCTCTTGTAAAACGCCTGTAAACTGCCTCTTCTGCAGTCCCAGTGTGAAAGCCTGAGTGCTTTCACACTGGGGCGGTGTGCTTGCAGGACAGGAAAAACAAGTCCTGCAAGCAGCATCTTTTCACGGTCAAAAGATCTCATTTTATTGATAAAAAGATCAACGTGGTACAGACAGAAATAAATAAATGTTATGTCATACATGTCATATATGGTTGGTAAAGTCACAAGAATACAAGGATTGGTATCCCTCAACTCGCATATCATGTAATTTAGCAGTCTAAACCTTCCATAGAGCGTAATTTATTTTAGTCAATTAGAAAACAAAGAAATAAGGGAAAAATTCCCCAATTTTTACCATCATAGACCCGGATGGAGTAACACTAGGTAGGGGGGGGGGGAGGGGGGAAGGGAAGGGCGGGGTAGAGGAAAGGGGGAGGGATGGAAAAGGGAGGGGGAAAAATGGGGAGGGGGGTGGGGGGGAGGGGAGACCAGAGCAACCCAGACAGCAGTCATGTACACCAATCATCATGTAATTTAGGCTAAACCCCTAGGCTGTCCAGGGTGACCAAATACCCTCGAATTTTTTGGGACATTTCCTATTCAGATATGTCATTTTGTACAGTGGAAGAGCCTTATTAATAGTTTCTTCCCAAAGCGTCATGGTGGGAGGAGTTACAGATGTCCACCTAAGCAGAATGGTTTTTTTTGCATAATAAAGCAAAAAACCAATTAGGAGTTTAGTGTATCTTGGTGTTTGATCGTCTTCCTGTATCCCAAGTAGTGCCAGCTCTGGCGATGGCCTCAATGTTAACCCGAGACGCTCATTAATGGCTTCAAATACTGCAGCCCAGAACTTGGTCACTTCAGGACAAGTCTAAAACATATGGAAATATGTTCCCTCATCCCTCCTACACCTACCACAGATGGGGTCTCTCAAGGGGTACAGTCTGTACAGTCGCTGTGGGGTGTAATATACCCTATGAAGAAACTTGGCCTGTATAATTTTATCCCGGGATGAGATTACCAACCCAAAGCCCTCCTCAAAACATTCGTTCCAATCCTCTCTTTCCAAGGTGGGAATGTCCGCCCTCCAAGTCTCCCACAGCCTCTCCAGTCTGGGAGAGTCCAAGCTGAGCAGAGACAGGTACAGGGAGGAGAGAGGCTTGGAAAGCGATTCCTGGGCCAAAAGCTCCTCTATGGGGTCCATGGTTAGGGCAATAGGTCCTGGAAACTGTGCTCTCGCTGCATGGCGCAATTGCTGATATCGGAAATACATCCACCTGGGAAGCTTAAATTTGTCTGAAAGGTCTTTAAACGTCAATAATTTCCCAGCAGGCATAATGTCTCGAATAGTCTTCACCCCATACTTTGCCCAAAGTTGTGGGTCCGGGATTGTACGGAAATGTGGGAAACTAGTATTACCCCACAAAGGTTGAAAGGGTGACCAGCGATTTGGTTTGAGAAACCTCCTTCTAGCTACCACCCACACTCTAAGTGTCGTCCTAGTTGGAAGCGGCAGACTAAGATAGGCCCCAGGTCCTCTATACACTAGATTCCCAAGATCTCCCAGGGATCCCAGAAAAGCCGCCTCGAGGCAGACCGCCGCATTGGCTCTAGAGCGGAGGAACCACCATCTGACCGAAACCAAAATGGCCGCCCAATAATAAACCCGGAAGTTGGGCAAAGCCAGTCCCCCACACCGCACCGGAAGACATAGGGTGAATCGTGCCAGTCTAGGGGTGGAGCCTCCCCAAATAAAGGACCCAATACATCTATCCAGTTCTCTAAAGAATGTGTTTGGGATCAACACTGGAGAGTTTCTAAATAAGTAATTGAATTTGGGAAGGAAAACCATCTTTATCAAGTTTATGCGTCCTAACAAATTAAGTGGAAGGTTTCCCCAGGAGGCACACTTAGCTCTAAATTGCGTCAGAACAGGGCGAAGATTTAGTTCGTAGAATTCCGAGGGGTCCCGACTTATTTGAATGCCCAGATATTTGAAACTCGAAACCCACTGCAACTGAGTGGGGGCCGCCGTGGCCCGCGCCAAGGGGTCGAGAGGAAACAACACAGACTTGGTCCAATTTATTCTCACTCCTGAGAATGCAAGCAGCATCTTTGGAGTGGTGTGGGAGCTCCTCCACCGCCCCTGCCCATTGAAATGAATGGGCGTCGCTTTCAAAGCACTTTAAAAGCGGTTTGAAAGCAGCGCTAAGTGGGCGCTTTTAACCCTTTTTTAACCCCTACTGGGGGGTTAAAAGTGCCCCGCTAGTGGTGCCAAAGCTACGCCGCTAAAACTAACAGCGCCATTGTTTTTAGTTTTGCATAGAGTGGAAAAGGTTCAAATGGAAAATCAAGTTGGCAGACCAATCATTCGATTTTTGTATGGTTAGTGTGCTTACTGCAACAGTCGATTTCCATGATCGAAAATTAATGAACATGTTGGAATTTTTTTTTCGAATAAACAAAAGATCAAGCATTATAAAAAAAACAACATTTTAAGTGAAATGCGCATGATTGATTTAATTGATTGGGTGTTTAAATATACTGTTTGACGTATTCTTATTGTCCGCTTTATATTTTAGGGCCTGAAGCCAATGGATCACAATGGACTGGCAGACCCATATGTAAAATTACATTTACTTCCTGGTGCTAGTAAGGTGAGTTCACATTCACAAATTCTACTGTTTGTTCTCATATGTTAATCATAATATTATGTTGATATTATAATAGTTTCTCTTCTGTCTCTAGAGAACACTGATCACTTTAATGATGACTACTCATATTTAAATTAGTAGAAATGTAATTGTTTTTTCAGGGTACCTACCTGCAAACAGACAATATAAGCCAGGGGTGTCCGACCTTTTGACCTTCCTAGGTCACATTGAAAAAAGAGGAATTGTCTTGGGTCACACGTAGAATACACTAACAATAAGGATAGCTGATGAGCAGAAAAAGTCGGGCAGATCACATGTTAATGATCACTGATAAAGATAATGTACCTGTATCAAAGCTTTTTTTTTTTTTTTTTTTTTTTTTCTTAATTATAAAAAGTAAGGGCAACATAAAACTAGTGCAGTGCTTGACACTGTTTTTGATATCTGCTTTGATGGATGTAGTTGCATTTCTCAATAAATTCCTAAGGTTCTCATCAGATATTTTGATTCCAATTTTGTCCTATGTGTGCTTCATCCTTGAAAATAGTTGCTCACAAATAGACAATCATGTGTGATCTGTTTTGTTACGAAAATTCTAATAACAATAGTAATGAATTTCAACAAATCTGAAGTAAGTTATAACTAAACAAATTAGAAAATTTGAAAATGAATTTGAAAATTATTTTGAATATGAATAAATACAGTAAGGTATAAAAGTGAAATAAGATGAAGATTCCTATGTAGGCTGCTTTATAGAATAGAATAGAATAAAACAGAATAAAATACAATGGAATAGAATAAAACATAATAGAATAAACAGAATACAACAGAAAATAAAATAATAGAATAGAATAGAAAATAAAATAAAATAATAGAAAAGAAAATGAAAGAATAGCATAGAAAAAAAAGAATAGAATAGAAAAAATAGAACAAATATAGCCATCTTCTGAAATTCACATTTCTAATTCCTAATTGATTTTAAAATAACGAATATAAGCAATGAATCTGAATATATGAAAGTAATTCCGAAAATGAATCATTCTAACATAGCGAGTATGACGAAAGAAAATAATTAATTTAACGAAAGAATATGAACTGAAACTAAAGATATCTTTCTGTAATGCACATCTCTACTCATAAATATAGGTGCTGCTGAAAACGAATGAAATGAATAAGGCATAATTGTGAAGAGTGGGATATTTTAATTTGGGAACATAAAACTTATAAAAGTCCAGTAAAGAGACACTGACAAATTTTTCTTCGCTAAGTGAAAATGCATTTTTACAAAAATATTTTTTTTTAAAAATCAACATTTTTAAGTAAGTTTCAATTTTGTGTTGGGCCGCATTCATAGCCCGTGAGCCACTGGTTGTACACCCCTGTAATAAGCAATCAAAATAATACTACACAATAGTAATGAATAAAATCAAAAGCTCAGTCTTATGAAAAATCTAAAACTGATAGCCGCGCTCCTGCCAATGGTTAAAAAACATGATCGGCTTTCATATGTTAACCATATGAGAATTGATAGCTGACAACTTGTGATTTAAAAGTCTCTTTAGAAGGTAGTGAACCTAATCGTTGTTGAATATCGTGCACCATACACCAAGATCTACACCACATGGGTCACACACCCCTAGGGGTTCAAACTCACCATCATGATGAATATCACAGGCCTTTAGTCATCATAGTGTCATCCGTTTCATGGGGGTCGCTTAAGCTAATGATCATTCCAGGGATAGTCAGTCATGCAAAAGAAAAACTCCACATAGCGTGATCCTGTTCATCCACAGTTATTGGTTTAAAAACCTTCCCTGAAAAAGCTCTTACACTCATCAATAATATCCAAGTATTGTAATATAACAAAGTGTTATCACTGGTCAGTAGGAGAATGCACCATCTATCATGCTGGCTGCACTGGTTGTTCCTCTCTGTCCGTGACATGCGCAGGTCACATCTGGTTGCTGTATGGTCACGCACTGACCTCCCTGGAGGTTGTTTATTCCAAGCGCAGTTTTATTTATACATATTATAATTATATAACTGCAATGTATATACAATTATGTTAATTGCATACAGTTATAAAAATACAATACTAATCATAATAGTAGTCCATTGAAAACAATGAATTATGCTATTAGGGTGGTACGATATATCAGTCGCCTCTGATGTTATGTGGAGTAAAATAGAATAAAACAGAAGTGGTGAAGAAATCACCTTTATACATATCATTCCTGATAATACAATTTGAGGGGTACTGAAAAAAGTTAGAAATAGCAAAAAATAAACAAAAATCTTCTAGGGTTCCCAATGGCGCTCCTGGCTCCTTCTCTTCTCTGAGTGCCCCCATAGCAAGCCACTTGATATGAGGGGCACTTGTGCTGTCTCGATCTCGAGCTGCACTTTGTGCATCTATTGACACATACAGTGTGGCTCTGAAGATTTTTTTACCATCAAGCATAGAATGTGCAAAGGTAAAAAACATTCAGCCTTTAGAATCACTTTAACCCTTGGTCCTGTGTAAGCTCCCACTGTAGCAATTATTTCCAGGCTTCTAAAAAATAATATAGTAAATGCACATTTTTTACCTGCTTTTTTTTTAAGTGAACCAGATTTTGCCCTCTCCATTTTTAGTAAATCCCCCGCTGTGTGTCATTAACCTCCCTGGCAGTAATCCCGAGTGTGGCTCTGGGTTTATTTCAGTACCATTAGTGGTAATCCCGAGCCACACTCGCAATTGCATCTCAGAATCCTGGTCCAGGTTACTTGCCTTGTCTTCACGATCCTGCGATGTTCCCCTGCTGTGCCTGCGGGCTGTGTCCTGCGCCCAATGCCTCTGTGTGCTGGGCTCCGTTCCCTGCGAGCGTCACAATGCATGGGGGTGGAGCCCCACGGCAAATTCAAAAAGTACAAAAAACATAACACATACACTTACAGATTACATTACTGTATCAAATCATTTCACCTCCCTTTTGTCCCTAGTGCTTTGTCCAGTGCCTTGCATGCAGTTTTATATTATATACAGTATACTGTTCTTTCTGCCTGGAAACTTGAGATTGTCCATGGCAACCAAAAAGTCTCCCTTTATGTCAAAAGCGGTTTTAGATCAGATAGAAAACAGCGATAGTAAATTTGAACACTTGCAGAATTGAGCGATAGTGAATCATGGGGAAATTTATTTTATTATTATTATATTATTATTTTTTAATAATTATTTATAGTTATTTATTATAGTATAATTTATGATTTTGTGTTATAAACTTTATCATACCCGGGATGTCTACTAGACTCTTGTTTCGACAGATTTAAATGTGTTATTACTAAGAATTACAGGCCTACAATATAAAACGCCAATATTTTTATTTCTATGCTTTGAGAAATATGCTTTGAGTACTGCTTTGAGATTAAAAAATCTGATATACCGCCAGGGAGGTTAAGCACTTTTCATTTTTTTAAATAAAATATTTGTTTTAACCATATTTGTTCCTGGGTTTTCTGGTGGCGACAAGCTTGGACCACATCTGCATGAGTGTTGAAACAGACACTTCATTGCAAACCCAAGGGATAGGGTGACAATGTAAGAGCACAAATGAAAGACAAGGAGAAAGTGTTGTCAGCCTATAACAAAGTGCATAAAGGACCCTTATGGCAGAATCACCAGATTTTATTTTAATAAAATCTATAGATTTAAAAATATTGAAAACACCTTTTAAATTGATGTTAATACATTAAACATTATACGAGATTTTAGTGATCAGATTTCACTTAGGTCTGTGTACAGTGTAATGCCCTGCACACACAGTCGGATATTGATCGGACATTCTGACAACAAAATCCATGGATTTTTTCCGACGGATGTTGGCTCAAATTTGTCTTGCATACACATGGTCACACAAAGTTATCGGAAAATCTGATCGTTCTAAAGGCGGTGACGTAAAACACGTACGTCGGGACTATAAACGGGGCAGTAGCCAATAGCTTTCGTCTCTTAATTTATTCTGAGCATGCGTGGCACTTTGTGCGTCGGTTTTGTGTACACACGATCGGAATTTCCGACAACGGATTTTGTTGTCGGAAAATTTTATAGCAAGCTCTCAAACTTTGCGTGTCGGAAATTCCGATGGAAAATGTGTGATGGAGCCCACACACGGTTGGAATTTCTGACAACAAGGTCCTATCACACATTTTCCGTCAGAAAATCCGACTGTGTGTACGGGGCATAACTCATCTTTAGTGTCACTGGGCTCAATTCACAAAAAGTTATTTTCCTCATAAGGCTCCATGAACACTAGTGTTTTTTAAGCTCCTAGAAACTATTATTAGCATTTTTTTTCTGCTCCTAGAAGCTAAATAGTGTTATCCTTGTGTCCATGCACAGTACAGTAAATTGTTTTTCTGCTCCTAAACTCTCATGAACACTCTTAAACATATCTAAACGCTCCTAAAACACTGCTAAAATGCTACTACAAACAGCTGTCACCAGCGTTTTTTATCCAGTGTTTTTTCCAGCGTTTTTTTAGATTTAAAAAAAAATGCCAATGGGCATGGAGACTAAAATTTGCGATAAAATAACTCATGGCTTTTCTCAAACATTTTTTGAAATTGACAAAAAAATCGCTACTAACATAAAGCATGAGTTATTTCATCAAAATGTGAGGTATTTTACTCATAAAACCATGCAGTATTTTATCTCATGTGATATGCAGTGGGATGGATACAGTGGCCAAGGAACTCCTGTCAGTTTTTAGTGTTAAAAGAGGTAAAATGGTTTACACTGTAGACATACGTATGTAGACATAAGTTAAATTAACTAAATACAAAATATCTTTATAAATGTCAAATACTAAATGAAAATAGTATCAAAAATCACACACATATATAAGTACTCTTCTTCCATCCAAAAAAAAGACAACTTTGCCATTTGGGAGATTTTCTTTCACTTCCTATCCCATAGCCAAAACAGGAAGTGAGAGGAAATCCCTACCAATTAAAATAATCACTTGGGCCCCCCAGGTCACCAGAACTAATGTCATCATTCCCCAATAGATTTCCCTTCTACTACTTTTCTGGGGAGAACCCAAAATGTGGGATTTATGTTCATCATAGCATGGCAAGGGAAGCAGAAACAAAGTTTGAGGAATGTGCAAGTCCAAGCCACCAAGCCTACATGCAGCATGTTTCCCGACCAGCTAGTGGGTCCCCCGTCGTTAGTTCTCATCCAAGTAGAGGGTTTCTACACCAAGGCTCTGCTGGATACGGATTCACAAGTGACATTACTGTATCAGGACTTTTATGACAAATATCTGAAACACTTACCCCTAGGAAAGTTGGAAGACTTAGAGATATGGGGCATTGGGGCACAGAAGTTCCCATATGACGGGTACTCAAGGATAACGGTAAACTGGACAAATAGAGAGAGGGTTAATCTCCCTAACAGGGACACAGGCAGTGATAAAAAGGGAGTCTAATCCATCTCCACTCTATCCAAACCTAAAAAAAAAGTTTTGCTTTTAGTTATACTTTAAGTAAATCAGCCCCGGTGATGCTGTGTTTTTCCATATTTAGGTTTCTGTGCATTACTGTTGAGAGAGACTACTCCACTTTGGCTATTCAATTTTTACATTCCTTAAATACCTCATGCCTGGACCTCTACTTATTTAACGCACACATTTATTTATTTCCTTTACTGAATTGACTTTAATGTCATTTTATGAGTTATTTATCTAATTTTTTTGGTGTGCGAGGTAAATAACCCATAGGGGTGATAGTGAATTGACATTTTCAGCATCTCATGAGATAATTGAAAAAATGTGTCACAGGATTCAATTATCTAACGAGATATTCCTTAGTGAATTGAGTCCTACATATTATATTTTTTGCTCCAGTTTCTAGTTCCATAGACTGGTAGACTGGAGGTCTGTTTGCTAGATTTTATTTTATCCTGACTCAGGATTAAAAAAGTTGCTGAGGCACATATACTGTAGGACTCCCAATAGGACATTCTTGCTCCTTAGCCAGGCATTACCTACACCTGATGGCCTCATATTCTTCTTCTGTAGTAGAGTGCTGATTAAAAAGGGGAGCTGTAAAATAGCCATCATCTATATACAGTTGTTGAAACTACGATTATCCTTCAAGCATTTTGTATTAGCTACAACTTTACATATTGTTGCTATAACTATTACCAACTAGCTTAGCTGAAAAAATAGGCTGTGATTAAACTGTACATTTTCTAATTAACGCTTAAGTAAATTCCTGTCTAATTAAAGTGGATCATTATGATTTTGAAAAGTAATTACAAACCGCTCTTCCCTAATCACCTGTCTGTATGCGCTTACTAACTAGACCCCATCCAGTTATATTTATGAAACATTCATTTTGAAGCTATGACAAGATGTAGTAAATACATTGCAATTCCTATACAGAAGAACATTACAAATAAAGATCAAATTCATGTAAAAATCATCTTTGTGTAATAAATTATGCCCAGGACTGTAGTAAGTCAGGAATAAGGACATTCTCAGTGTCCTGGGAAGGCTTCAAAAATTATATTGTAATCACAAGACAGAAAAGTAATAGTTAATTTTGAAATGTGTATGTGCACTATGATTACTAAATAAAGTAACAGTGTGTTCACTGTAATTACCCAATCATGTGCAAGAAAAATTAAAAATGTATGTGTGTTGTGCTGCTCTAAAATGTCCATGTGTTGTCCACTCGCTATATGTTTTGGGGTGCCACCATAATACCACAATGCACCATGTTTAGCTTCATCATGGTAATTTGCTGTCTAGGGCTAAGAAATTATTTGAAAAAAGTGAACATCCAGGCAAAGGACAGCTCTGAGTTTTACAATAAGCCAAGTCTCTGCATAATAACAAA
The DNA here is from genome assembly GCF_042186555.1 of Aquarana catesbeiana. Lineage (NCBI taxonomy): Eukaryota > Metazoa > Chordata > Amphibia > Anura > Ranidae > Aquarana > Aquarana catesbeiana. The sequence goes on from NC_133325.1 coordinate 384,009,032, forward strand.
ACAATTTGAGATTAAGGCCTCATGCACACTGGACGTTAAAATAACGTTATAAAAACGACAGTAGCTTTGCAGTGAGTTTTTCTACTTTTTTCAACGTTTTTGCAATAGCGGTTTTTAGCGGTTTTTAGCGTTTTCCCGCATTAGCGTTTTTTAGCGTTTTAAAAGATATATATATATATATATATATATATATATATATATATAACATGATGGAGGGTTTCATGACTATAGAAAAAAATGTCTGCTGCCAAAAACAGCTGCTGTACAAACGTCCAAAAATGTCCAGTGTGCCTGAGGCCTAAACCTGGATTACACTGGCATCTACATTTACAAGCACAAAGGCACATTTTTTTACAGAACATTTATATATATATATATATATATATATATATATATATATATTATATATATATATATTTGATCACTCCTGTTATTTGATTCAAAGTTTTTTAGAGAGTAAGCATTCAGCCATTGCAAAAAAAATGGTTTGTTAGATTGATTTATAAACATGCACAGGAGTGGTTCAATTTAGCTTAACTACTTGAGGTCCGGGCCATAGCCGAATGACAGCCACAGCGCGGACCTCAATTTCCGGGAGGCCATCATGGGACGTCCTCCCCTGTGCACGTGCGCCCGCTGTGATCACCGAGTCATGGAGACTTGGATGATCACAGATCTGAGTAAGGGGGCGATCCCGGCCCCTTACCATGTGATCAGCTGTCAGCCAATAACAACTGATCACATGATGTAAACAAAAGCTCGGTAGTCGTTTTTTTTTCTCCTCACGCTGAAAAAAAAGCCGATCACTGGCTTATATTAAAGGGACATCAGTCCCGAAGAGGAAGGAGGCACATATGCCTCATCTGTGCCTGCCAGTGCCACCTGCCATTGCCACCTGCCAGTGCCCACAGTGCCCAGCAGTGCCACCTATCAATGCCCACAAGTGCCACCTATCAATGCCCACAAGTGCCACCTATCAGTGCCCACCAGCGGTGCCAATCAGTGCCACCTAGCAGTGCTGCCATCAGTGTAAGCAATCAGTGCCCATCACTGCCACCCATCAGTGCCCATCACTGCCATCCATCAGTGCCCATTAGTGCCGCCTCATCAGCGTACATCACTGAAGGAGAAAAATTACCTGTTTGCAAAATTTTATAACAAAATATAAAAAAATATACCTTTTTTTTTTTTTTTAATTCGGTCTTTTTCAATTTTTTTTTAACAAAAACTAAAAACTGCAGAGGTGATCAAATACCACCAAAAGAAAGCTCTATTTGTGGGGAAAAAAAATGATAAAAATTTCATTTGAGTACAGTGTTGTATGACCGCGCAATTGTCATTCAAAGTGCGACAGCGCTAAAAGCTGAAAATTGGTCTGGACAGGAGGGGGGTTTAAGTGTCCAGTAAGCAAGTGGTTAAACGTTGTTTCCGTTATGTCAATTTTTAAAGTTTATCTTTGTTATTAAAGCATGTAAAGGTTTTTCATCCAACTTTTTTCCTTCTTTTAAAATTATGAACTTTTTCTTATTGAAAGGAACAGCAAATGGTAACAGTAATTTTTATATAGCTATAAATGCAGCAGACAAATTGGTGAACTTCAAAGGCAATTTTAGAAAAAATAAATACATTGCTGTGGAACAGTATGTAAGTTCTCCTATTCATGGTTATTAATTTCAGGCCTTTTTTTTCTATTTTCTTCTTCAAATGTTTTATCAGAGTTTTAGCTTCAAGCAAGTGTGGATTTTACAGCAATATTTGTTTAGGTAATTTATTACTGTATTTCTAGAAATCATGTTACCCACAGAACAGAATGAAGGAATTCACATTGTAAAGATGTCATAAATACAAAACGTATCCTTGAAATTCAACACTGTTGGTGATAGATCTGCTCCAAGTCTTGTGTATCCATCCAATTGCTTGGATTGATTTTATGTTCAAAGCTGAACTCCAGACAAACCACTAAATACACAGATGGAATACATATAAGGGAGCTTTACCTGCCAAAGGATTTGTATTTTTGTCCATTCATTCCAGGGATAAATGGCTCTGCCACACAGTACAGCCAGCCTGGAGACTTGAATTTTCTCTGCTGCAGTGTAGTAATACATCGAGGTTTGGCCCCTGCCACCAGCCTGTAACTGGACAATAAAAGGAGAAGAAAAAGTTCACTTTGAAATGTGACAAGTGACTATAGCTATTAAATAAGGTAACACTGTGCTCACTGTGATTACCGTATATACCCGAGTATAAGTCGTTCCGAGTATAAGTCGAGGCCCTAATTTACCACAAAAAAATGGGAAAAACTTAGTGATCCGAGTATAAGACGAGTGTGAGAAATGCACAGCTACTGTAAGTGGAAAAGAGGGTCAACAATGCCCATTTGCAGCCTCACTGTGCCCATTTGCAGCCATAGGTCCCCCGAACTTCAAACTCGGTAGTTAAGGGTTCCTAGATGCCCCCTAGCTGCAGCCAAAATTTGGGGTCTCTGAACCCAAAGGGTCCCGAAATGACACTGCTGCAGATGGACACAGTTGACCGAATTTGGGGCCCCGTATCTTGGGGCCACTTAGTGTTAGGAACCCCAAATTTGGTGTGCAAACCCAATGGAACTAGCACCATAAAATATACAAAGCTGGGGTTTCTAGCACCAAGTTGCCCTGAGATACGGGGCCCCAAAGTCAGTTCCGAAAATGTCAAGCACTTCTGCAGCAGAGAATGACATTTTCCGAACCGATTATGGGGCCCCGTATTTCGGGGCCACTTAGTGCTAGGAACCCCAGCTTTGGATATGTTGTGGTACCAGTTCCACTGGGTTTGCACACCAAATTTGGGGTTCCTAGCATAAAGTGGCCCTGAGATACGGGGCCCCAAATTCGGTTCGGAAAATGAAATTTTTTGCTGCAGAAAAGTGCTTGACTCGAGTATAAGTCGAGGGGGGCACTTTCAGCACAAAAAAATGTGCTGAAAAACTCGACTTATACTCGAGTATATACGGTACCCAATCATGTGCAAGGAACAATTAAAAAAAAAATTTTTTGCACATTATTGAACCTTATTTTTGCACCTTGTTTACTAAGCTCAGTGAGCATTTACTTTGAAAAGTAAACATTCAATTTGCTGATTAAACAATCTGTACCTTTTCCGTAAATTAAACCCTATATTTGGTATGCCTAAGTTAAATTTATACCGATTAAAAGCCAGAAGAAGGCAGGGACACTTGTCCAAGTGGTTTTGTCTGAAGTTTTTTTTTGGGACGTATTACCTTGAATCAGCACTTGTCACTTTAATTATCTATTTCTGTTGTGTGCAGAGTAGCACACGATACTGTGTGCTTTACATTTGTTGTTTTTTAACATGTTTATTTAAGTTCACATATATACATTTTTTTATATAATGAAAACGATGGGACCGATGCTTGAATGCAATATTTCTTTACTTGAAATTACCAAAAGACATAAAAGTGCAAACGTGCAAGCAGCAGCAACTGTACAGTATCGAGCATAGATCGCTCTTCCTCAGGCTTCTCTGGCTGTGTGTGAAGACACTGATACAATCCCTCTCCTTTATTCACACCCAGCAAATTACCACACATGTGTACAATCTAATCGTTACCACTAGCAGCCAACAGCATTCAAAAAGTTTAACCCCCTAATATTGTGAATCCGTAAATAAACATATATACAAAATTAACCTATATACATCTAATTACAAAAAATATCATTTACATCTCATCAGGATATCTAAATTGGCAACATGCAGTATGATCGAGGGTTTCGTTCAAGAGCTGTTTATCTACCCAATTCACAATAGTGTAGTCTCAGGCTTCTTTTTCATACTGAATATATAATAATTATTATTAGCCAATTTCTCAAACGGGGACTCATTCCACTGGATCTGAAGGGAAACATAAAATATACATATGTATCTATTACTAGAATCCCTGTGTATATACTAAAAACATTTCTCATAATTAATCTATAGAAATAAATATAGATCATAGTCTCTATTCATCCCACCAGGATGTAGGGACTGTAATCTATTAATCCACCAGACCTCACGCTTCTTCAATTTCAAAATTCTGTCACCCCCTCTTTTGTCACGGAGCACTTCCTCCAAAACCATGAACTGCAATTTCGGATTCCTTGTGTCCCATTTCTAAAAAGTGACGTGACACAGGGAGACCAGGTTGTAAATGTCTAATCATGCTACGATGTTGTGCTATGCGATCCTTAATTTTCTGAGTTGTTTCCTCCACATAAATGAGATTACAGGGGCATACAAGGATATATATCACATAAGAGGTCTGACAGGTATAGAAACCATTTACCATTATTTTATCTCTACTTATAGGATGGATATAGTGATTGCCCTTAAGCATAAGATTGCATTGAATGCAGTTAAGGCATGGAAAACATCCATTTCTTTTTCTGCCAAGGAATGTCATGTGCGAGTGGTGATTCGGTATCACTTGCTATTGATGTTTTGAATATGCTTATTTGAGATCACCACAACATTTTTTACTTTTATTTTTTATATATTATATTTTATATATATTTTTTTTAGTTATTGTGTCACTTAGTATTCAACACTTATCAATTTTCACCTTCCCTTAGATGAAATTTATTACTGCCATATATATATACCATTTTTTCCATTTTTGATGAGTTGATCAATATTATATAATTCTTACATCCCATTTATATATAATTTGGATTCAGTTTCTTTTTGGTGTGTACATTTATATTTTTAAAAACCGTTCACTTTGTATGGAGAGTCGGCAACATTTACAGTAGTTGACTGGATCCACATACAGTTTTTTAAATTTATTAATTGAACAGACCTAGTGGTTTGTCCAGTGCCCTGCATGCAGTTTTATATTTTAAATGCTGTTTTTTCTGGAGATTGTCCATAGCAACCAAAACCGTCCCTTTACATCAAAAGTGGTTTTAGACCAGCTAGAAAACAGCAATAATAAATTGCAGAATTGAGCGATAGTAATTTGTGGGGAACTCCATCATCAAACACTGAAAGCAATGACAGCAAGAATTCTGCAACTGAGCAAATTTCAGTGTTTTTGATTTGATTACATTATTGAATAATTTTTATTATTATTATATTATTATTTGTTTTAATTATTTATAGTTATTTATTATATTATAAATTATGATTTCGTTTTTCAAACTTTATCATACCCGGGATGTCTATTAGACTCTTGTTTGGACAGATTTAAGTGAGCTATTCCTAATGCCCTGTACACACGATCGAATTTTCCTACGGAAAATGTGTGATAGGACCTTATTGTCGGAAATTCCAACTGTGTGTAGGCTCCATCACACATTTTCCATCGGAATTTCCGACACGCAAAGTTTAAGAGCAGGCTATAAAATTTTCTGACAACAAAATCCGTTGTCGGAAATTCCGATTGTGTGTACACAAATCCAATGCACAAAGCGCCACGCATGCTCAGAATAAATTAAGAGACGAAAGCTATTGGCTACTGCCCCGTTTATAGTCCCGACGTATGTGTCTTACATCACCGCGTTTAGAACGATCAGATTTTCCGATAACTTTGTGCGACCGTGTGTATGCAAGACAAGTTTGAGCCAACATCCGTCAGAAAAAATCCATGGATCAAAAATCTGAAATAATCATACCGCCAGGGAGGTTAATGCACGTGTTGTGAAAAATAATTCATATAATGGTTTCTAAGTTGCAGGCCAGTTTCAGTGTAATTGTACTCTGGAGTATAATACTGGTCCCATTCATTTAGTTGGTGTGAAAGGATGGCCTAAGTAGGGATAAAGTGATTTCACTACTAATCTGCAATACTGACAGAATTAGCCTCCAGTGTAGTCATTCAGATTGCTCATGCTGAATTTGCTTATAAAAAAGAATAACATCACTTGGTTTTCTAAGGCTATATGTGTCTTTTCTGCATTTTTGCCACAATTTTGTTGCATTTCCCGTGCATTTTACACATGGGAAAATGGACGTGACTCAAAAACGCACCAAAAATGCAACTGTGGGTTAATTTTTGATGCGTTTTCCGTTAATTTCTCTTTAGATATACATTTTTATTAAAGATTTTTTTTAAAAAGTATAACTTTATACAAGTATATAAGTAAAATTGGAGTATCAGCGACTTACAAAAAGTAGCAATCATACATCAAGTAGAAAAGGAGTTACACAAGGCAGAGCAATAAGTACACGTTAAAGGTGCAATAACAGTTTAACAGTGTATATAGAAACAGGAACTGAGCGCCAGTAACAAGGTAATAGGTGCTCATGAGTTAGATGTAAATGCATTATGTTTGCTATGCGGAGAACAAAGAAATGCATAGACAGAGGCCTCCCCTGCAGGAGGGCCAAAGAGAATAGAAAGGGGAAAAATGTAAAGAGGTGAAGAAAAGAGAATGGAGAGGACATTGGGAATAACCTAGCCGAAATATTAAGTGCCTACAGCAGCGCATAACTGGCTGTAGGTATAGCAGAATGACCATATTGAATCTGTTTTCTATTCATTTCAATGGGGAGGTGCATTTTTGGTGCAGATTTTTTACGACGTCAAACATGCAACAAAAATGCAGCTTGTAGGACTTCGAAAAATGCAACCGACCCACAACTGACCAGTGTGAAGAGTTCCATAGGATTTATTGGTTATGTTTTTCTTTCACTTTTTTTGCTCTACTTCAATACAAGTTCTTTGCATTGCACACATTGCAGTGTGTGTGTTATTGCCGCTGCACCATGCTGCACCCCACCCACATACTCACTGCCAACTAAAAAGTGAACATGTTGCTCTTTTCTACTTTCCCATACATCCAACTTCTGTCCCAGCTCCCCCCTTTTTCTCCTTCTCTTCTTCAAGCTTCTTTTCCTCTACTCTCTATATCTTCATTTATTTTTCTTCCCTCTCCCTTTCCCTTCCCCCCAATTTCGTATTCCCCATAGTTTGGTACATATTTCACCCCAAATAAATAGCTAAGGGAGGAGAGTTGCGATATCCCACAAGACCAAGCCTTCTCATGTTTAATGTATCTCAATAACTTTACTTCCCACAACTGTAGACGATCTGCCTTCCATTTTCCTCCAGATGCAGTTGTTTTATATGTAGAAACGTTACGGTATGTGTAACATGTACAATACCATGAGACTATTATAACCACATTTAATGTGGTATTGGTGTTGCGCTGTTAGAAACTATAGGGTTTTTTTACTAAAGCTAGAGAGGGCAAAATAAGTCACAATTCTGCAGAGAAACCAAGCAGCTTCTAACATCAGCTTGTTTATTTAAGCTTTAGCAATAAGACCTGGAGGCTGATTGGTTTCTCTGCAGAATTGTGACTAAATTTGCCCTCTCTAGCTTTAGTAAATAAACCCCTATGTGATGGGATAGTATATAAATGTGTTCAATATAAATCAATAAAAAGGATAGAAAAGGATCGAAGACAAACTGAATACAAAAATAATTCATGTGCCATCCAGTAAACATATAAATTTCAGGCCTGGTGTCAATCCAGAAAATTGTGTAAACAAAAACTTGTGCAAATGCGCAAATAAATATTAAAATTAGATATTTCACACATATAACATATAAAAGAGACTCCCCATAGCGTAGTATCATTTAAAAGGTTTACTTACAAGAAACAACTTATTTATGTATACCTCACTTCCGGTTTTCCCTTCGCTTACGCCCTACACGTTACGTCATGCCCTTGTGACCTAGATGATCTCAGTATACGAGCTTGTCGCTCATGGATGATATACACATTTTAAATTTCTAAAAAGTGAGGAAATAAGTTGTTTCTTGTAAATAAATCTTTTAAACAATACTACGCTATGGGCAGTCTCTTTTATATATGCACATAATATGGGTGACACCAGGAGGGAACCCCAGGACCACCATACAGGAGAGATCATTACCATAGAGACCCTCAGGCCAGACAGACCAATAAAGGACCCCTAGAGGCAAGCAGAAGCATATGGACCACCAGATAAAGATACCAACACATGCTGTTACCTTACAGCAGTAAGGCAAGAGGCTAGGAATCACATAGGTGTCACATCATTTGAAAGAACAGACACCATTTATTTACCCACTCTGAACAGTGAAGGGATACACCAGACAGCACCACAGCAGAGTGCACTGATCGTTTATATGGACTTTATTGGCTCACAAGTTTTTTGGATTTTTTTGATCGATTGCACTACAGTCACAGTTCATTGGTGGATGTATTTTAGTCGCACTACGTGTTTAGATTTTCAGTTGTCCATTCACTTTCAAGCACTGATCACTTTAAAGATTTTTTATTTTGTGGATGTATATGTATGCAATAGCTCATTTTACTATTTATTTGCGCATTAGCACAAGTTTTTGTTTACACAATCTTGTGAATTGATTCCAGGCTAGAATTTATATGTTTACTGGATGGCACATAAATTATTTTTGTATTCTGTTTGTCTTTGATCCTTTTCTATTGTTTTTTATTGATTTATATTAAACACATTTATTCATATTACACATCACATAGTTTCTAACAGCGCAACACCAATACCGCATTCAATATAACTTTCTTTAGCCATGGATTAGCTAATCAGTGTTTGCGGCAGTTAACTATCCCGCACACTTAGTGATAGCGCAGGAGCACTCATTTACAAATATTGTACCATTAAACACTGCTAAAAAAAATCTTAGTTATGCCTTTTCCGTTGACTTCAATTGATTTCTCCAAATGACAAATTTTACTGAAATGTCCCGCAAAACCTTCAAAACTGTCAGTTTTTCTTATCCCTAGCCACAAGTGATTGGGGCTAACTTCAGGTTCATTTTATAAACAGAAGGGGTGCTCATCATACACTGAACTGTACATGACTTCCTGTGATGTCACTGTAAATAGCACCGCTACATTCTGTTGTGGATCCTTGAAACTTCCCCCAGACATGTTTATTTGTTAAAATAATCAGGACCTTTTATTTATTTTATTTTCTGTGTAACATTTTGAATTTGCTGTCTATGAATTAAAGATTGTTTACCTTGTTTCGATTGTCTCCTAATCTGACACCTTTGTGTAAAGAAACAAAGTCTTTCCACAAAAGATTCCTTTGCCACTGTTTAGAAGAATGCGTGTTAGCACAATTGGCAAGCAACAGCTTTTTATTAAAACCATAAAGTTTTGATTTCTATCAGTTAATTCATAGCAGAAAACTTTTATTTATCGATCTAATCAAAACTCATTAAAGTGAGAAGTGTCAGTGCTGGCAGCTATGTGAGTACCTCATGCAGCTGAAGTAGAAATTGCTCCACAGTTAGGCAGTTCCTGCAGCTCTGGTTTAATTAAAGCTTCAGCTGAATTCATATGGTTGCACCCTCTGGTTGTGAAATCGCTCTTCTTCATGACAACAGTTGGCTGGTGCTTATATTCGTTTAAGGCATGATTTGTGCTGTCATTTTCTCTAGCATTCTGAAAACTCAAAGAATGACAAATGGGAACACTAAGGCCTTAGGAAATGCATTGATCCTCCAATTATGAGGATATATCCCCTTACAGAGAGTTTTTCCTATACAAGTATGTTTTACAATTTGGTATTTTCTGCTCTTACACTAAATTATTGCCGTTGATTTCATCAACTATGCTGCAACAATATGTAATCTTCACAATTACTAAAGTAAGCCAGCAGATGGCAGACATTCCAAGGACTTCTTCATCAGCAATTAAGCATAGTCAATTGTCTCTGCTTTGCTTGAGGAAAAGGGAATTACTTACTGAATTCAATGAGAATGGCTCCTTATTGTGCTATAGCTTACAGGGAAACTATGATCAGTGTTTTAGTTAATTTAGTAAAGGAATAAAGACTGTTCACTTAGCAAAGTGAATGAAGGTAAATAAGGAGAATACCCAAGCACATGTCAAAGAAATTTAAAAAAAGAATTTATTTTCTAACACATGGTTGCTAGATTGAAGTGAGCATAGGCAATTATTTCCCAAGCTCAGTCAACATTTTCTTTGCAAAGTTAAAGTGGTGTTCCGGAAGAAATTATACTTTTTAAATAAAAATACCCCTATAATACACAAGCTTAATGTATTCTAGTAAAGTTAGTCTGTAAACTAAGGTCTGTTTTGTTAGTTTATAGCAGTAGTTTGTTATTTTATAAACTTACAGCAGGCCGTGACCATCTTAAGTGTGGGCATCTGAAGCCAGACTGTATTTTTTCCTGGATCTCATCCTTGCAGATCTTGCACATGCTCAGTGCAGTACAAGCAGTGTAATAGGTTTCAGGTCAGGTTTCCATAGCAATGGCAGTGTCAAAGGAAGTTGCCGCCCCTTCCCAGGAGGCATTGCAAACAGGAAATGATACGATGGGCCACGGCCAGGGAGGAGGAAGTTAAAAATGAATACAGCAGATATACAGTAGGTGCTGAGAAAAAAAATTTTTAAATATCCAATTCGTTTACAGTGCACAGTTTAATGAGGGATGCTGAAGAGTTGTAAAAGTGGGTGGAACTCCACTTTAACATTTTCTGTTCCTTTATAAAAGCAACCCCACTATGTTTGTTGTGATTAGGGATGATCTTCTGGTTTGGTTCAAACCCTCGCTTGGAAGTTGGCAAACAGTCAAACTAAATGGGGGCTCAGCCGAGCCAAACCTCCAACTGCAACAGGAGGGGATGATAGCTTTCTGTTTGGGCTGTCTGTTAGGGAGCCAACAGCCAAGGGCACAAACCATATCTGGACTTCAAATTAGTGGGGACTGAAGGGTTTGCAGCTTGGACTGGATTTAACCTTTGAGTCTAGTATAACTGTAGCCTGTAGCTTTTTACAGTATAAGTATCATATATCTGTGAAGCAAAGTTCTTCTATTTCTTCTTCTTTGGAATAACTTTTACTGTTAAAAGCTCTACAGGTGCATTTATATATCGTATTTAGTATAGTATTATAGCTGATTTCCTTAAAGCGGGGGTCCCCAACCACCAGGCTGCTGCTTTTCTGCAGCCGGCTGCGAAGGCTGCTCTGTTACATGTGCGGCGGGGGGGGCAGGCCGGCATAATCACTCACCACCCGCCCTGCATCACTGCAGTTCCACCCTCACAGCCAAAGGCTGCTTTGTTATGTGCAGATTACATCATATCTCACTGCCTGCCCTCACTCTGTGACCCAGCCAATGTGCACATGCCAGTTTCTCGCTCAGATGCTGAAAAGCTGGGGAGAAACTGCCAAAAGCCTCTTTCTCTGCTGTCACTGTTGCCTGCCACCAAATTGCCTTTACATTTAAAAAGTGACAAGCTGCATTTGGTATTTTTTGGTGGCAGGCAACAGTGGGAAGCTTCAGCTGGTGGCAGGATAGTGACATTCCACATCTGGTGGCAGGCAACATGGCAAGTGACAATCCACATCTGGTGGCAGATGACATGGCAAGTGACAATCCACATCTGGTGGCAGGTGACATGGCAAGTGATAATACGTTTCTAGTGGCAGGCAACATGGCAAGTGACAAGCTGCATCTGGTGGCAGGCGATGTGGCAAGTGACAAGCTGCATCTGGTGGAAGGTGACGTGGCAAGTAACAATACGCATCTGGTGGCAGGCGATGTGGAAAATGACAATCTGCATCTGGTGGCAAGTGACTTGACAAGTGCAATACGCAGCTGGTGGCAGGCAACATGGCAAGTGACAATCCGCATATGGTGACAGGAGACGTGATAAGTGACAAGCTGCATCTGGTGGCAGGTGACGTGGCAAGTGACAAGCTGCATCTGGTGGCAGGTGACATGGCAAGCAGGGGCCGACTGACAACTCATGGCGCCCCCGGGTAATAGTAGATTATGGGGCCCCCAGGCTTACAGATGGCCACCACACGGCAGCCATCTTTTTGACACAACATTAATGTGGGCATACCCATGCGGAGGGGCACAAAGCTCAGTGACATGCAATGTGGCAGGGGACTTAAAGCTGGTGACCCAGTAAAGACACCAGGAGCCTCTCATGGGCAGTGCCACCTTAACAGCATCATGGGGCCCTGGGCAAAATAATGCACCTGGACCCCCACCAGGGAGATGCTGACCTGCGGCATGCATAGCGCATCATGGCAAACAATGGGCATGGCCAGTGGGAGAGTCTTAAAGGAGGATTGAACAGAATCTACATCTGCTGTACACAATGTAAACACATACCACAGTCATTGTACCCATAAAATTCTACTTACTGTGTCGCAACTGATAATCTCACAGACACAAATATATTTCAGTCAAAGGATCATTTGTTTTTAAAATAATTGTTTCCATAATAAATGTTTTTATGCACACACAAAAAAGGATATTTTTGTCTTACTGAGTCTACCTTACAGAAGAACTTATTTAAAACCAGCAACTGTTGAGGCAATGAACACCTTGGTCAGGTCTATGTACAGTATAATGTACAGAGTATGTGAGTCAGAAGTAACAAACAAAGCAACATATAGCCACTTCAATACAGGGCGCTCTAACCCCTTCCTGCCCAGGTCAATTTTTAGTTGTCAGCGCTGTCACACTTTGAATGACAATTGCGCGGTCAGGCAACACTGTACCCATATAATATTTTTATCTTTTTTCCCCCTCAATAGGTCTGCACAGATTGGCATTGCTGGCAGACACTAGTGGGCATCACTGGTGGGGCACTGGTGTGCATCCTTGATTGGTCTGCACTGATAATTAATGCGATGATTATCAGCGCCGACCCCTCCCCAATCAGGAGAGCTGATAAGCAAAAACCGGCACTGCCTTGTTACGATGTGATCAGTTTTGATTGGGCACAGTTGATCACATGGTAAAGAGCCTACGTCACAGCCTACATTATCCTGCTAGAGGTCATATGACGCCCAGTCAGGATAACTAATCCACTGATTGACCGTCATTCTGCTATAGACCGAACGGAACGAGATAGAGTACAGCAGTTAAGATGAGCGCTACGATCACATTAGAGGCCTCCCTTACCCTTAAGTTCCAAAATTCTCCCTATACATAACTGTCTGCAGTGTCCCCCCTTACATCAGAGTCCCACATTACAGCAGAGACCACAGAGTGCCACCCTACGGCAGAGCCCACCCTACGGCAGAGCCCACCTTAGGGCAGAGCCCACAGAGTGCCACCCTACGGCAGAGCCCACAGAGTGCCATCCTAAGGTAGAGCCCACAGAGTGCCACCTTATGGCAGAGCCCACAGTGTGCCACCTTCCATCAGAGTCCCCTTACACAAACCTTTTTACCTTAGTGCTTGGTTTGATAGGCAGCTGTCGTGGAGCCAGCAGCGGAAAAGAGAATTGCTGCGGTTGGCCTCAGATCAGGCAGTGGGGAATGTGAATAAAAGCCATAATTGATGTGTGCCATAATATCACTGCACAGGTGTGCACCCAGACCTGCCCTGCTGCTGGATGCGAGGCTGAGTGCAGCAGTGCACCATTCAGCTAGCTCCAAATGGCAACAACTAGATTTTTCACAGGCATTTTTCTCCTCTCTGTGGACAGTTGGCAACTCACTTAAGTGCTCCTATTCCTCATTCCAGCATCCGGGTTTTGGCTATGGCATTCTCCCTGTCTGTGTCCACCTGCTAGGTGATTGATGTGGCCAGTGACCTGTAATAGGCAAGCCAAACGCTCTGTCCGTTACTTGTGATAGTGAGTGATACCTGTGTTGTTCCTGATCAAGCTCCCTGCTTTACTAGTTTGGATTTTACTGTGTATGACTTCGGACCGGATTATTGGACTAGTCCTTGAACTCAGCCTGCCTTTTACCTGATCTGTCAGAACCACGCTACCTGTCTGCTAACTGCAAGTATCTCTTGGCTTTGCTCCATTCGCATCTGCCCTGGTGTGGTGGCCAGGCACTATAGCATTGTGTATAAGTCCTGGGGGCAACCAAGTACCGGTAGGCCTGCTTGCCTTAAGAGAAAGGGGGCTGCTATAGGTGAAGCACACAGTAGCTAGCTATAGTGTCTGACCACCTGCGTTGGGGTAGACGTGACACTTAGCCCCTGATTGAGTGGCTTTTTTCCACCATGTCTGTTCAACAGAAGTCGATTGTTAGATCGACTTCTGTTGAGCGTCAATGGGCACACATGGATCATACAGTACACACCCACACAGTATACACACAAACACAGAGTATACACACACAGTATACATACACACATACACACAGTATACAGACACACACAGTATACACACACTCTATACACACACACACACACACATGCACATTATACATACACACATACAGACACGCAGTTTACATACAGACCGAGACACACAGTATACATACAGAGACACACACACACCAGCTGCCAGCACTTTTCATCTAAAATTCAGCCTGATGGAACACACTCCTGCTACCCCCATCTCCTGGCATGCTAGTACTTGTAGTGTCCCAGCAGATCACAGACATTGGATGTGGTAATGCAGGAGAGGAGGAGTTGAGCAGGTAATGAGTAGGGACTCAATGTAGCAGAGATTGGGGGAGAAGTTCAGAACATGTCCTTCCTCCAGAAGCAGTGCACTTCTCTTCACACAGAAAATCGATCTAACATTCTCAGCAGCCCTGCTAGAGGAAACACAGCCTCCCCCTCCCCTCTGCTCTCCAGGGTAAGCACTGACAAGAAAAAATTTTGTTCAGCTCAGCCAGCATACCTTCTATCAGGCAGCAGTCTGTCCCACACTGCAGGCCATGTACATTCCTCTCTCTACTGCCCTCCAGGAGTCAGCATCTCCTGCTCTGAAGTCAAATAAGCCGCACTAGGAAAGAGGTGACATGGCAAGTGACAATACACATCTGGTGGCAGGCAACATGGCAAGTGACAAGCTGTGTCTGGTGGAAGGTGACGTGGCAAGTAACAATCCGCATCTCGTGGCAGACGATGTGGAAAGTGACAATTCGAGGGGGGGCGTGGCCAGGCAGCGCATGTAGAAGGACACACTTCTCCTCAGCTCCGCCGAAAATCCTGGTAATCATCCTCCAGATCACTCATCCAACCCGCTGACACCTCCGATCGGAACCGCACGCTATCCGGGCCACAGCAGACCCAACCACCCGACCGATCAGCAGCAGAAAAACATGCCAAAACGGGACAAGAACGGTGGCGGCCTGCCCGCAGCACAGGCCCAAGATGGCGCTCTGCCACAGCGATCTCAAAAGGAAAAATATAAGGAAGCAGCCCAGAAACTCCTGTTTGGTAATAAATCATCAAAAGAAATACCATCACCCACATCTGACCTCAGTGAGGAAGAAGCAAACCAGCTGGAGATGGATAATACTATGCCACTGGAGGATGGCGCTGGATCCCCATCTGACTGGGCCACAGTGAGTACAGTATCACATCCCTATCAAGGCACTCAGACACCAAGTATCCCCCTGGATGGCCCTGAACCCACTCTCAGAGATATCCTCTCCGCAGTGACTATATGCAACAGATCTATCTCAACCCTGACTGATGAAGTGAAGGGTGTTAAAGCTGAAATATCCTATGTGAGACAGGACATGCAAAAGCTGAGAGAGCGCACAGCTGCAGTGGAGAGTAGGGTCAGTGTTATTGAAGATGACTTAGTACCCATGCAGAGAGATTTAAAGTATAACTGCCATCTTGCTGATCAGCATGCTGCGCGTTTAGATGATTTGGAAAATCGCATGCGCCGCAACAATGTCCGCGCCTTAGGATTCCCAGAAAGGATAGAGGGTAAAGACCCTGTCGCTTTCATCGAACAATGGCTCCTCACTACATTTGGTAAAGAAGCATTCTCTCCGCTATTTGCGGTGGAGAGAGCGCATAGAGTGCCATCTCGCCCACTACCCCCTGGCAATCACCCGCGTGCTTTTCTGTTTAAGCTTTTAAACTACAAGGACAGAGATGTCATCCTTGCTAAAGCCAGAACCATGGGCAGTAAGTTATCCATTGAAAACTCCAAAATCTCCCTGTTTCCGGACTTTTCAGCTGAACTCCAGAAGCAGCGAGCAAAGTTTATGGATGTCAAACGAAGATTAAGGGACCTTAACTTGCCATATGCGATGCTATATCCTGCCCGCCTTAGGGTAGTCGCACTCGGAGAAACCCGCTTCTTTGAACGCCCAGACATGGCGGCCCAATGGCTAGATCGTGAGGATAGGGCCCTTAAAGCTGCCAGACCACAAAGAGATGTCCCTGCTTAAGAGATAAGTCCTGGATATGCAATGACCTGGCAAGACCAGGTCTATTTTTGTTGGGATAAATCCCTGGGCCATGAAGAGGCCTTAAGATTCAAAATAATTGTTGTCTATGGAGGACAGTTTTTACTCTCACATCCGATGTTCAGGCGGCCGAGGAGAACTGTTTGTTTGTATCACCCTCCTCCCCACAGGATTTTCTTTTCCCCCTTTTTTTTTTCTATTTTTTATCCTTTTGCTCCCTTTTCTGTCCGCATTTTTGCCTGCAAATAATGAAGCAATACATGCCTACCGTAGCTGTGAAACCCCTATGGAAACTAACCTACTGGTTGTCTAGGAGTTTTCAAGGCTTTTACCCCCCCCACACCTGTTGTGTGGGAAAAGTTAACGCTGCAGCCAAGTGGCTGTGTAAACTGTTGACCTTTAGATTCTTGCCATGCAGAGTAACATGCATTAACCCAATGATTTACTGTCTTCTGTACCTATGTACTAACCTAATAGTGTATTTCTCTCTGCCTTGCAACATGATTTCATGTCTACAAATGCCTACATGTTCTCTGAAAGGAGAAAACAAGCATAATTTGGAGAAAAGGGGCCTATCCCCCCTTCCAGATAACATGTCACGGTATAACCCGGGAGTCTTGTTGAGAATTATGCCGGCCTGGTCAATAATCCTGAAACAAAATGGGGATGACTAAATTGTCCATTGTGACTTGGAATGTCAGAGGACTGGGAAATCCAGTTAAAAGGGGGGCGGTCCTTAGACATCTCAAGTCGCTGAATGCGGGGGTAGTCTGCCTGCAGGAGACCCATTTCTCTGCAGACCCTCCTCCAAGCCTCTGTCCACGACTGTATACTAACCAATTTCATGCAACCCACTCCACTTACTCAAGGGGAGCAAGTATACTGTTCAGAAAAGATATTCAGTTCAAATGCATTAGAAAACGCATTGACCCGGCTGGCAGATATGTCTTTCTTTTATGCTCAATTACAGGCCTCAAATGTATTCTTGCTAGTATCTATATACCCCCACCGTATAACTCAGAGGTTATCCGACACCTAACAGGTTTTATGGCCCAATACCCAGAAGTACCCTTACTGGCAATGGGGGACTACAATAATCTCTTAAATCCTCTCAAAGATAGATTTCCTGTACCTACTGCTGGCACATCTCAGATGAAAAGCAGTACCCCCTTTGCCAGACTACTTGAAGAAACAGGGCTGATAGATGTCTGGAGATCCAAACACCCAAATGATAAAAAATACTCCTGCCACTCAGCTTCACATGACGGGTTATCCAGAATAGATTTGGGCCTTGGGAATGACAAGATGCTACATTTAATAGTGGAATCTGACTATGCAGACAGGCACATATCTGATCACTCGGCACTTTGTGTAACCATTTCATTACCAAGTAGGTACAAACGGCCAATGTGGAAACTTAATCCCTTTTGGCTCTCGTTGTTTGCCGAGCCAGATCCTATAGCCAGAGCACTTACATTGTTTCTGAGAGATAACATTGGCACGGCTGGGCTGGGGCTGGTTTGGGATACAGCGAGAGCCTTTTTGAGAGGACAACTTATCAAAACAATATCACAGATTAAAACTGACACTAAGGCTTGGGAACTATTGATAAGAAATAGAGTCACCGAGACTGAAAACGATTATATTAACAATCCCACAGGAGACAATAAGAGAGCATGGTTGAGTGCACAGACAATGTCTGGACAACTGGCGTTGCAGCTGGCGGAGAACAAACGTTTTTTTCTCCAACAGTCATATTTTGAGGAGGGGGAGACGACTGGCCATATGCTTGCAGTACTGGCGCGGTCTCAACAGTCGACCTCTCTCATCTCCGCCATATGTGACGCACAGGGTGCTCTGAAATGCTCTACTCCTGATATTCTGAAGGTCTTTGGTGATTTCTATGCTGATCTATATACGTCTAAAGTTACGCCCACTGATAGTGCAATAACACACTTCTTAGATAGCTGTGAACTCCCCAGTCTCTCACTAGAGGATAGGGTCATGCTCAATGCCCCTTTAACTGCAGAAGAACTGGATGTTGCCCTATCTCAAACTAAAAACAATAAAGCACCAGGTATAGATGGCCTCCCTGCAGAGATATACAAACGCTATGCAGACTCCATGCTCCCCACACTGCTGAAGGTATACAATGAGGCATTTAAGGAGGGTTCATTGCCAAGCTCAATGAATGAGGCAATCATTATTGTTATATTAAAACCGGGTAAAGATGTGAATTCCCCAGGATCTTACAGACCCATCTCACTGCTCACATCCGATATCAAGTTGCTGGCCCGGATGTTAGCAAACAGATTGGCCAAGGTAATTCATAAAATAGTGCATAGAGACCAATCCGGGTTTATCCCCACGAGATCCACTGCCCAAAATATAAGAAGACTATTCCTGAACTTACAGCTCCCAGTGGACAACACAGGCAATAGAGCAATTTTTTCGCTGGACGCAGCTAAGGCTTTCGACAGTGTCGAGTGGCCTTATCTGTGGAAAACATTACAAAATATGGGATTGGGAGATACCTTTATTCGATGGATACAGCTTTTGTATGCTGCGCCCACGGCCAGAATACGGATTAATGGGGAACTTTCAGAATCCTTTCCTTTGTTTAGAGGCACCAGACAGGGGTGCCCACTGTCGCCCCTGCTGTTTGCCTTGGCCCTGGAACCTCTGGGAGCAAAAATCAGAGGAGACTCTAGAATAGCGGGATTCCAAAGAGGTATGAATAAAGATGTAGTGTCCATGTACGCAGATGATACCCTGCTCTACCTAGGAGACACAAAAGACTCATTAGAAACGGTTATGTCCCTCATCAAGGACTTCGGGGAGTTATCGGGCTTCTCCATTAACTGGGACAAGTCAGTGCTGATGCCGCTTGACCCCCTGAACATTCCATTACCACCAGGTGCAGAGATGATACAACAGGTAGGCTCATTCCGCTATCTAGGGATCCAGGTGACCCCTAACCCAGCCACTTATGTTGAACAGAACCTAACACCCTTATTAACCAAATTCCGCGAAAAAAGCAGGGCCTGGTGTAAACTGCCCCTGTCTGTTGTTGGTAGAATTAACCTTATTAAAATGGTCTGGGCACCACAACTACTTTATATTTTTAACAATTCCCCAGTTTGGATACCAAAAAAATGGTTTGATAAATTAGAGACCCAATTCAGAGAGCTCATATGGAGAAAAAAAATAGCGAGGATAAAATTATCAACGTTACAATACGGCAAAGAAGAGGGAGGACTTGCAGTCCCTCATCCTAGGATGTATTATCTCGCCTCCCAACTACAACAACTAGGAGGATGGGGCCTGCTGGACCCGAAAGACCCGATCCGTAAACTTGTAGTGCTGGAAGACAATAACTATTCAGCACTGACAAATTTGGAGGCGGGATTCTTACACTTAGACCCGGAAGCTCCTACAGTTAAATTATTAAACTCACTTTGGGCCTATGTCAAAAAACTAATGGGCATCACGGGCTTTCTGTCCAGCACGCCTCTCTGGCGAAATAGACAACTGAAAGAAATACAAAAACTAAAAGACTTCAAGGGTTGGGAGGACGCAGGCATCAAATATATCTCACAGTTATACCAGGGCAACACTCTCAAATCATTTCAACAGATCCACACAGAGTTTGGAATCCCACATAATAATTTTTATAAATACCTCCAATTGCGACATGCCTTACAAACCCAGAATAGAAATGCTAGAATCCAACCGACAGAACATCCGATTATACAGGATGTATTTATGGATGAAGTTAAAAAGGGCATGATATCTAGATGTTATAATACACTTATAGCACGAATACAAGACCCCTCTAGATTACCATCCAGACAGCGGTGGGAGGAAGATATAGGAGCAATAGATGGAGACACCTGGGAGATATGCCTTATGAATGCCCCCTTGGTGTCACTTTCTGCATCACAGAAACTTTCACATCTTTACCTTCTACATAGGGCGTACAGAACCCCTCTTCAACTCTATAAATGGGGAATTAGAGATTCACCCCTGTGCCCAAAATGTGAACGGGATCATGGAAATCTACTCCACATGATCTGGAAATGCCCCAAGCTATTCAGATATTGGAAGGAAGTACTGGACACGATTTCAGAAGTATATATGGTATCTCTTGAGAGAACTCCGGTGGTCTGTATACTGGGGGGAATAGACGAAGAGTTTGCACCTCCACCTACACGTATAGCGCTTCTTCGTTTACTATACATAGCAAAGAAATTAATTGCCCAGTGGTGGATTACCCCGCGAGTTCCCACCAGGGGGCAATGGATAGACAGCGTGAATAGGATCCTAATAAGAGAAAAAATAACCTACCAACGTAGAAAGGCTCCACAAAAATTCCTCTCCATATGGCAGGCGTGGTTGGACGTTCCTGGTTTGGCCCCGCATCAACTAGTTAGGGATAGGTTACTCTTGGGTTGATGTAGACTTGACTACTGTATAGTAACTATGCGCATGCAAGGAAACGTGAAATTTAAAAAAAAAAAAAAAAAAAAAAAAAGACAGCCCTTGGGGAATATGAAACAGTATGTATGATGAGGTACTGCATGGCAAGGCTTTACTCTGTTTTGTTTCTATCCCTTTTTTTCTGTTTTTCCCTTCTTTTTTATTTCCTTACTTCAAAGATGAATATAATATTGAACTAAACATAACGAATCAAGTTAAGGTTGTCGGAATTATAATACAGTAAGAGTTGATTCTGATATTGCTGTTGAATGAACAACAGGTTCACTATTTTTTATACTCTAATATGATTGGAAATCATTAAGCGCTCAGCATATAAGGGTACTATTATTATAGCTGGTATTTGCTTAAATCTGTACCTTGTATGGAGTCATACTCCCTGCGAAATATATTGTGTGTTAGACCTATTATAATTAAAAGACATAAGTAAGACAGGTGATGCTCCTGGTAGCATATCATTGGAACAGTCTACAATAATCTAAGGTAGTTGATAACTGCTCCTGTGACATGCTTTATGAGAATCCCGAAATTTGTACATGCCATATACGAGTATCTGTATGCTACCTGTATTTGTTTCTTTATGCAAAATAAAAACCTTTCTGACTAAAAAAAAAGTGACAATTCGCAGGTGACGTGACAAGTGCAATACGCAGCTGGTGGCAGGCGATGTGGCAAGTGACAATCCGCATATGGTGGCAGGAGGCATGATTAGTGACAAGCTGCATCTGGTGGCAGGAAATGATGGTAAGTGCATCTGGTGGCAGGCGATGGTGGCAAGTGTATCTGGTGGCAGGCGATGTGACAAGTGACAAGCGATGGTGTGAAGTGACACACTCAGGGATCCCATTGATCCATTGACCAGAAGAACAGTGTTTATCCTCGACGTGAAGACAAATCAAAGCACCTCATGCTCTGATAGAGTGAAAAAAGGGATCATCTCCAGTTTCCAGGAGGTTAACCTTCAGCTAATCAATGATCCAGGTAGGAATGTCAGACGCAGATCCAGAGAGTTTTGCACGGGTCATGTCAGAACCCAAGGTGGTTGCCTCAGCATCTGTGGCACTCCCAGAGGTTTCTTCTACCTCCATTTGCATCAAAACGGGAAGTTGATACAAAGCCTTAAGAAGAATGTCTCTGTGCCGGTCAATCACGGGTGCAGGAAGCTGTGGTTCTTTTCTGGGAAGACCCTAACCCCTTTGGAAGAAGATACATTTGCAATTTGGATTGATCAAGCTATACAAGCAGTCGAAGAGTGGGAAGTAGCTCCTCCCCCCTGCCGAGTGCCTCTATAGGGGGCACAGACACAGACAGCAGGGCTTGCCCTGCCCCCTGCTCCCTCGTCATTGGCTTTGACTGACAGCAGCAGGATGGCTTGCACTGCCTCCTCAAAGCCTGTGTGATTAGCAATTGAGCGGAGAGAAGACCTACAGATGTGTTCAGTGGATCGAATGAGGGCTTAGGTAAGTGTAAGGGGGGAGTAGAAGGGGTACTACTACCTAAACATTTTTACCTAAATGCAAGGAATGTATTAAGGTAAGAAATGTTAGGCTTTATAACCACTTTAAGGCACAATGCCCAAAGGGGGAGACTGTAGCTGACTTAACTGCCGAGGTTGGAAAGCTGGAGGGAAACTCCAAAGGGGCATCAGTGAAGGAGATATCTGAAGGCCCAACTACTACTGCGAGCTCTAAACCTAAAGGAGTCACACTCTCACAAGCGACACTCTCACAAGGGCTCAAAGCATCAAGACAAACTTCTTCTGTTATTCCTGATTCACAGCCCAGCTGGCGCTCTATGCCTTTTGGCAAACAGGCACAGAAAGGCAATGCATACCATTCCCGCAGGGCTATCATAGCATGGCAAGAGGAGCAGAAACAAAGTTTGAGGAATGTGCAAGTCTGAGCCACCAAACCTATATCCAGCATGTTTCTCGAACAGCTAGTGGGTCCCTCGCCCGTAGTTCCCATCCAAGTAGAGGTTTTCTATACCAAGGCTCTGCTGGATGCGGATGCACAAGTGACATTACTGTATCAGGACTTTTATGACAAGTATCTGAAACACTTGCCCCTATGGAAGTTGGAAGACTTAGAGATATGTGGCATTGGGACACAGAAGTTCCCATATGACGGGTACCTCCCAGTTCAATTCAGTCCTATAACAGTCGGAAAAACAGACTTTCGATACCTTAGCAGTCACGTGTCCTCATCCCTCTGGGGCAAAACAGAACTCCTTGTTGATAGGGACAAACATTGATCTATTGAGAAGACCCCAGTGGAAGGGGTGGGAAAGCTCTGGAGACTCAGTTCTGAAGAATCTGCTGATTCTGGGGGAGAGGACACTGAGTTGGAGCTGATTCCTGAGGTAATGTCGACTAAGGACATGCAGTGAAATCACGGAAAGATCCCTGTCAGTATCCGAAACAATACCAATCTCCCTGTCAAACTAAAACCTTGGATGTGGAAGTTAAATATAGCAACTCCAGTGGGCACCACTAAATGAGCGTTAACACTAGGCGCATTAGTGCCTGAGTGTTAACTCATTTCAGTGGCCAAAATAAATTATTATTCTGGCCAAAAAAATGAATTAACGCCCAAGTGCTTGACACCTGTAAATGCACCTAAATGCATTACACACTTTTACAAGCATTAGGCGTGTTTTCTGCCAAAGCACTGCTGCCAGGAGGAAAGGCTTCTAGGAGAGTTTGCAAAACATCCCATGTGCATGAGGCCTAAAAAAATATTGTTTTAAATTGATGGGCAGTTTAGTGGTACTTCCATGTGCAGCCACCTCTGATGTACCTTTTATTTAGCTGGTTCTTTGCCTAGCACTTTAATTACCTTTTTCAGGTGTAAAATGTTTTCATTCTATGTCTCAAAAGAGTTTTTTCCAGATATATATTATCATTTAAAGAAGTATTTGCCTTATGCTCCTTTTTTATTATCTTAGCCAACGAATCCCTACAGTGAAAACATATAACTACATTTTATACAATTATTAATTCCCAAATGTAGCAAAACAAACTCAAATTGATTACCTGTCACTGCACAGAAAGTGTTCTTCTACTAAGGCATGCCTCGGTAGTTTACTTTTTTAGTGGATATCAGACAATGTTATAAATTGGTGATGTCTAAGTGCTAAGATTTAAGAACCATAATAGGGTAATATATCTTGCTCCACCATTCCTTAAATGCAATTCACCGCCCTGTAAAACTATTTTACAGAACATGTGATAAAAAAACTTGTGTACATTTTCTGGTCAAAGCGCTGTATATATGTTTAGTACCTAAAAGAGATTTCTAAAATAAAATCATATATATATATATATATATATATATATATATATATATATACACAATAGAAACAACAGAAACTACCCAAATGACCCTGATCAAAAGTTTACATAGCCCAGTTCATAATACCGTGTATTGCCCCCTTGAAAATAAATGACAGCTTGAAGTCTTTTGTGGTATTTGTGGATGAGGCTTTTTATCTTCTCAGATGGTTATTCTTGGGCTGTCTTGCATGAACTGCATGTCTGAGATTTCCCCAGAGTGGTTTAATGATTTTGAGGTCAGGAGACTGAGATGGCCACTCCAAAACCTTCACTTTATTCTGCTGTAGCCAATGACAGGTCGACTTGGCCTTGTGTTTTGGATCATTGTCATGTTGGAATGTCCAAGTACGTCCCATGCACAGCTTCCTGGCTGTTGAGTGCAAATGTTCCTCCAGTATTTTTCTATACCATGCTGCATTCATCTTGCCACCAAATTTCCTGTGCCTTTGGAGCTCACACATCCCCAAAACATCAGCGATCCACCTCCATGTTTCACCGTAGGAATAGTGTACCTTTCATCATAGGCCTTGTTGACTACTCTCCAAATGTAACGTTTATGGTTGTGGCTACAAAGCTCAATTTTGGTCTCATCACTCCAAATGACTTTGTGCCAGAAGGTTTGAGGTTTGTCGCTCTGCTGTTATTGTAAGTGGGATACTTTGTGGCATTTGCGTAGTAATGGCTTTCTTCTGGCGACTCGACCATGCAGCCCATCTTTCTTGAAGTGCCTCCTTATTGTGCATCTTGAAACAGCCACACCACATGTTTTCAGAGAGTCCTGTATTTCACCTGAAGTTATTTGTGGGTTTTTCTTTGCATCCCGAACAATTTTCCTGGCAGTTGTGGCTGAATCCTTAGTTGGTCTGCCTGACCATGATTTGGTTTCAACAGAACCCCTCATTTTCCACTTCTTGATTAGAGTTTGAGTTCCTTGGATATCTTTTTATATCCCGTTCTTGTTTTATACAGTTCAACTACCTTTTCCCGCAGATCCTTTGAAAATTCTTTTGCTTTCCCCATGACTCTGAATCCAGAAACGTCAGAAATGGCCAAGGAATCATAAATTCTGCCAGGGTATGTAAACTTATGAGCACAACTGTGTGTGTATATATATATATATATATATATACACACATACACAGTATATATATAAAACAAAAACAAAGAAAGGATTGCTCCCGGTAAAATTTAATATAGAAAAACGACATACAAAAAAAAATGCTGCATCAGTGTTCAGTATAACAGTTTTGGGCTATGTGGATGAAGCCCAAGGGGAATCACAGGAGTTATAAAGAGAAGCCTGTTGATTTGCTGTGAGGTGAAAAGGTTTTTTTCACCTGGTGTTGGCGTGCACCCTATCATAGCATGAAGTGAAGAGCACAGTGGTGAATTAACACATATATGAATGGATTTTTATTTTTTGTATGAATTTTGGTTTATATTTAAAGGACTTGATTATTATTATTATATAAATGGGGGATGATTAAGAGGATAATATATTTTTCAGTAACGCTGCACTATATTGGTTATTGAGATTTTATTTTAGTGTGGTGGAATCACCAATGAGTGTACAGCTGCAACTGAGTATTAAGCACTAGTACATATTCACAAGAACATTTTAAATATATTTTACACATATCACTAATAGTGTAGGTTGCGCTGATTTAATCTAATATACATTAAATATATATATATATATATATATATATATATATACATAAACACCTGGAATCTATGACCCCGTGTCTATTTCTCGATATCCCATCTATTACCATAAATCTAAGCTGATTCACAAATAGTGTGACCCTGTTCAATAAAGTGTCTTTCCAAAGGTAACTTAGTGAGTTAATCGAGTACTTGTGTCAGGCAATCCTGTGTTAGATCTATTATAAATTAGATTTATGGTAATAGATGGGATATTGAGAAATAGACGTAGGGGTAATGGAGAATTAACCCTGAGAAAAGGGGAAGTACAATGGATCCACTGTTTGGATACATTATCACCTAATGGATTGAACTCAGACTTTGATCTACAGTATCTCACAAATGTGAGTACACCCCTCACATTTTTGTAAATATTTTATTATATCTTTTCATCTGACAACACTGAAGAAATTACACTTTGCTACAATGTAAAGCAGTGAGTGTACAGCTTTTATAACAGTGTAAATTTGCTCTCCCCTCAAAATAACTCAACACACATCCATTAATGTCTAAACTGCTGTCAACAAAAGTGAGTACACCCCTAAGTGAACATGTCCAAAGTGGGCCCAATGATCCATTCTCCCTCCCCGAAGTCATGTTATTCGTTAATGTTACAAGGTCTCAGGTGTGAATGGGGAGCAGGTGTGTTAAATTTGGTGTTATCGCTCTCACATTCTCATACTGGTCACTGGAAGTTCAACATGGCACCTCATGGCAAAGAACTCTGATGATCTGAAAAAAAGAATTGTTGCACCACCTAAAGGTGGCCTAGGCTTTATGAAGATTGCCAAGACCCTGAAACTGAGCTGCAGCACAGTGGCCAAGACCATACAGCAGTTTAACAGGACAAGTTCCACTCAGAACAGGCCTCACCATGGTCGACCAAAAAAGTTGAGTGCACGTGCTCAGCGTCCTATCCAGAGGTTGTCTTTGGGAAATAGATGTATGAGTGCTGCCAGCATTGCTGCAGAGGTTTAAGGGGTGGGGGGTCAGCCTGTCAGTGCTCAGACCATAAGTTGCACACTGCATCAAATTGGTCTGCATTGCTGTAGTCCCAGAAGGAAACCTCTTCTACAGATGATGCACAAGAAAGCCCACATACAGTTTGCTGAAGACACGCAGACTAAGGACATGGATTACTGAAACCATGTCCTTTGGTCTGAGGGGACCAAGATAAACTTATTTGGTTCAGATGGTGTCAAGCGTGTGTGGTGGCTACCAGGTGAGGAGTACAAAGACTTTATATAATTTCCAACTACAGGTGTCTTTTCTAGCAAATCCTGTTTGTGTTGTGGAGATCAATTACACCTAACAGATCTTTGTTCTGAAAATACCTTTTACTTATTTTAATCCTGTTTGTGTTGTGGAGATCAATTACACCTAACAGATCTTTGTTCTGAAAATACCTTTTACTTATTTTACTCACTGAACTGCAACTCAATTTATAACATTTGTATCATGTTTTTTTCTGGATTTTTGGTTGATATTCTGTCTCTATCATTTAAAATACACCTATGATAACAATTATAGACCCTTCATTTCTTTGTAAGTGGGTAAACTTACACAATCTGCAGGGGATCAAATAATTATTTTCCCCACTGTATATATACAGTGCCTTGAAAAAGTATTCATACCCCTTGAGATTTTCCACATTTTGCCATGTTACCAAAAAAATGTATTTTATCTGGATTTTATGTGATATACCAACACAAGTGGCACATAGTTGTGAAGGGGAAGGAAAATGATAGATGGTTTTCAAAATGTTTTACAAATATCAATTCTTTGTAGAACCACCTTTCACTGCAATTACAGCTACAAGTCTTTTTGGGTATGTCTCTTCCAACTTTGCACATTTAGAGAGTGACATTTTTGCCCATTCTTCTTTGAAAAATAGCTCAAGCTCTGTCAGATTGGATTGAGAGCCTCTGTGAACAGCAATTTTCAAGTCTTGCCACAGATTCTCAATTGGATTTAGGTCTGGACTTTGACTGGGCAATTCTAACACATGAATATGCTTTGATTTAAACCATTCCATTGTAGCTCTGGCTGTATGTTTAGGGTCATTGTCCTCCTGGAAGGTGAACCTCCACTCCAGTCTCAAGTCTTTTGCAGACTCTAACAGGTTTTCTTCTAAGATTGCCCTGTATTTGGCTCTATCCATCTTCCCATCAACTCTGACCAGCTTCCCTGTTCCTGCTGAGGTAAAGCATCCCCACAACATCATGCTGCCACCACCATGTTTCAAGGTGGGGATGGTGTGTTCAGGGTGATGTGTAGTGTTAGCATTCTGCCACACATTGTGTTTTGCTTTTAGGCCAATAGGTTCAATTTTGATCTCATCTGACCAGAGCACCTTCTTCCACTTATTTTCTGTTTTCCCCACATGGCTTCTCGCAAATTGCAAATGGGATTTCTTATGGCTTTCTTTCAAAAATTACTTTCTTCTTGCCACTCTTCCATAAAGGCCAGATTTGTGGAGTGCATAGTTGTCCTGTGGACAAATTCTCCCACCTGAGTTGTGAATATTTCAAGTTCCTCCAGAGTTACCATGGGCCTCTTGGCTGCTTCTCTGATTCTCAATTCTCTTCTTGCTTTAGGTGGTCGGCCATGTCTTGGTAGGTTTGCAATTGTGCCATACGCTTTCCATTTTTGGAGGATGGATTGAACAGAGCTTCATGAGATGTTTAAAGCTTGGAATATTTGTTTATAACCTAACCCTGCTTTAAACCATCCACAACTTTATCCCTGACCTGTCTGGTGTGTTCCTTGGCCTTCATGATGCTGTTTGTTCACTAAGGTTTTTTAACAAACCTGTGAGGGCTTCACAGAACAGCTGTATTTAAACCGAGATTAAATTACACACAGGTGGACTCTATTTACTAATTAGGTGACGTCTGAAGGCAATTGGTTCCACTAGATTTTAGTTGGGAGTATCAGAGTAAAGGGGGCTGAATACAAATGCACGCCACACTTTTTAGATATTTATTTGGAAAAATTTTGGAAAACTATTTATCATTTTCCTTTCACTTCACAATTATATACCACTTTGTGTTGGTCTATTACATAAAATCCAAATAAAATCCATCTACGTTTTTGGCTGTAACATGACAAAATGTGGAAAATTTCAAGGGGTGTGAATACTTTTTCAAGGTACTGTGTGTGTTTGTGTGTGCATATATATATATATATATATATATATATATATACAGTGAGGGAAAAAAGTATTTGATCCCCTGCTGATTTTGTACATTTGCCCACTGACAAAGAAATAATCAGTCTATAATTTTAATGGTAGGTTTATTTTAACAGTGAGAGATAGGACAACAACAAAAGTATCCAGAAAAACGCATTTCAAAAAAGTTATAAATTGATTTGGATTTTAATGGGTGAAATAAGTATTTGATCATCGCCAAGCAGCTTGGTGAGAGGGTGACAACAGTTGGTGCGATTATTCGCAAATGGAATAAAAAAAAAAAAAACTGTCAATTTCCCTCAGTCTTGGGCTCCATGCAAGATCTCACCTCGTGGAGTTTCAATGATCATGAGAACAGTGAGCATTTGGCCCAGAGCTACACAGGAGAATCTTGTCATTAAACTCAAGGCAGCTGGGACCATAGTCACCAAGAAAACAATTGGTAAAAACACTACGCCGTGAAGGACTGAAATCCTGCAATGCCCGCAAGGTCCCCCTGCTCAAGAAAACACATATACAGGCCCATCTGATGTTTGCTAATGAATATGTGAATGATTCAGAGGAGAACTGGATGAAAGTGTTGTGGTCAGAAGAGGCCAAAACCAAGCTCTTTGGCATCAACTCGCCATCTTTGGAGGAGGAGGAATGCTGCCTATGACCGAAAGAACTCCATTCCCACTGTCAAACATGGAAGGGGAAACCTTATGCTTTGGGGGTGTTTTATTGCTAAGGGGACAGGGCAACTTTACCGCATCAAAGGGACGATGGACGGGGCCACGTACCGTTAAATCTTGGGTGAGAACCTCCTTACCTCAGCCAGGGCATTGAAAATTGGTTGTGGATGGGTATTCAAGAATGACAATGACCCAAAACACACGGCCAAGGCAACAAAGGAGTGGCTAAAGAAGAAACACAAGGTCTTGGATTGGCCTAGCCAGTCACCAGAATTTAATCCTGTAGAAAATATGTGGAGAGAGCTGAAGATTCAAGATACCAAATTTCAGCCTCGAAACCTTAATGACTTGGAGAGGATCTGCAAAGAGGAGTGGGACAAAATCCCTCCTGAGATGTGTGCAAACTTGGTGGCTAACTACAAGAAACGTCTGACCTCTGTGATTGCACACAAGGGTTTTGCCACAAAGTACTAAGTCATGTTTTGCGAAGGGATCAAATACTTATTTCACTCATTAAAGTGCAAATCAACGTATAACTTTTTTGAAATGCGTTTTTCTGGATATTTTTTGTTGTTATTCTTTCTCTCACTGTTAAAATAAACCTACCATTAAAATTATAGACCCTTGGGGCACTATTCCTGCCAATGACATTAACAATGGGGCATAATTAGTTCCATTACACCAACTGTGTATTTCTCCCACTGACACCAACTGTGGGGCACTTTTCCTCCCACTGACACCAACTAGAGGGCACTATTCCTCTTACTGACACAAATTATGGGGTACTATTCCATCCACTGACATCAACTATGGAACACTATTCCTCTCACTGACACCAACTATGGGGAACTATTCCTCCTACTGACACCAATGATGGGACACTAATCCTCTCACTGACACCAATGACAGGGCATTCTTACCGATGCCAGGACATTTTCTACTCCTACTGGCCACAGTTTGGCCCCTCTAAACTTTGAGGAATAAAAAAAACTGGCTTTTTGTTTAGAAAGTTTGGAGACCCCTGGTTTAAATGAATGAAAATGCATATTTGTAAGCAACACTACTACATTGAGCACTATTTAAAATTCATAAAATTAGAATAAGGTGTTCCATATTTGGTGTCATTAATTAGAACCTGTCCTATTTAAACTTCCTGGGTCTGGTGTTCTTTTTGCTATTGACGTGTGTGGTGTCATCATGCCAATATCATTAAAGCTCTCTAAGGCCATCAGAAAGAAGGTTGTGGATGCTTCTGTGTCTGGCAAGGAATTTCAAAGGATTGTCAAATTATTTAAAATCAGTCATTCCAGTTTAAGGAAAGAAAATGTAGATTTCAAATTACTGCTAATTGTCCAGGTCTGGCCAGCCCAACAAATTCAACCCAAGAGCTGATTATTTGATGCTAAGAGAACCCAAGAACCCCATATTTAATTGTGGGGGGTTCAGGTACATATTGCAACAGTTGGAGGTTTATGTGTATGTATCAACAGTTAGAAACAGATTGCCTTAATTTAACCTGGATGAGAGGGGTGTTAGGAAAAAGTATTCAAAATGCTATTCAAAAAGAACATTAGACAAGACTACAGGTGGCAATTACACAATATATAGAAAAGATAAGTCAATCTAGAACAATGTGCAGAAGATTTATCAATAGAACGGAGTGCTTTGGTCACAATAACAGTAGACATGTTTGCCACAATCCAAAGACAGCATTTCAAGAGAAGAACCCTATAACAACTGTGAAGCATGGTGCTAGAGATATTGTGTTTTGGGGTTTGCTTTGCTGCTTCAAGGCCTGTGTAGCTTGCAGTTATCAATCAACTATACATTCTGCATAGTATCTAAGTGTGTTTGATCAGAATGTGATGCCATCTGTCTAAAAGTTTAAGTTAAGCCAGAAATTGATCTTTAACCACTTCAGCCCCGAAAGGATTTGCCCCCCTTCCTGAACAGGAAGGGGGCAAATTTTACAATTTGGCACTACGTTGCTTTAACTGGTATTTGCGCGGTCATGCAATGCTGTTCCAAAACAAAATTTGCGTCCTTTTTTTCCCACAAATTGAGCTTTCTTTTGGTGGTATTTGATCACCTGTATGGTTTTTATTTTTTGCTCTATGAACGAAAAAGACCGAAAATTTTGAAAAAAATTTATATTTCTAATTTTTGTTAAAAAAAAATACAATAAACTCAATTTTAGTCATATATTTAGGCCAATATGCACTCAGCCACATGTCTCGGGTAAAAAAAAAATTAAATAAGTGTATATTTATTGGTTTGCGCAAAAGTTATAGCGTCTACAAACTAGGGTACATTTTCTGGAATTTATGCCAACTTTTAGTTTATGACTGCCTATCTCATTTCCTGAGGTGTTATAATGGCAAGGCAGTACAACCCCCCCCCAAATGAGCCCATTTTGGAAAGTAGACACCCCAAGGAATTTGCTGAGAGGCATGTTGATAATAAATAAAAATTTACACAAAGTTGTCACTGAAATGATATATTGCTCAAACGTACCATGGGCATATGTGGAATTACACCCCAAAAAACATTCTGCTGCTTCTCCTGAGTACAGGGATACCACGTGCGTGGGACTTTTTGGCAGTCTAGCCGTGTACAGGATCCCGAAACCCAATCACCGCCTTCAGGCTTTCTAAGGGCGTAAAATGGTGATTTCACTCCTCACTACCTATCACCATTTCAGAGGTCCTGAAATGTCAAGATAGCACAACACCCCCCCCCCCCAAATGACCCCATTTTGGAAAGTAGACACCCCAAGCTATTTGCTGAGAGGCATGTTGAGTATTTTGCAAATCTCGCTTTTTGTCACAAAGTTTTGAAAATTGAAAAAAGGAAAAAAAATCAATTTTCTTTTTCTTTCTTCATTTTCAAAAACAAATGGGAGCTGCAAAATACTCACCATGCCTCTTAGAAAATACCTTGGGGTGTCTACTTTCCAAAAAGGGGTCATTTGGGGGGGTTGTGCTATTTTGACATCACCATTTTATGCCGTTAGAAATTTTGAAGGCAGTGATTGGTTTTCGGGGTCCTGTACGCGGCTAGGCTCCCAAAAAGTCCCACACATGTGGTATTCCCATACTCAAGAGAAGCAGCAGAATGTATTTTTTATGTATTCCACATATACCCATGTCATGTGTGAGCAATATATCATTTAGTGACAACTTTGTGTAAAAAAAAAAAAAAAATGTAATATTCCTGAAACTTGTGGCAAAATATAAAATATTCCATGACCTCAACATGCCTCTCAGCAAATAGCTTAGGGTGTCTACTTTCCAAAATGGGGTCATTTGGGAGGGGGTTGAACTGTTCTGGTATTTTATGCACAACATTAGAAGCTTATGCCACAAATCACCCACTCTTCTAACCACTTGAAGAAAAAGCCATTTCTGTCACTTTTTGTTTACATGAAAAAATATATTTTGTTTGCTAGAAAATTTCTTTGAACCCCCAAACATTATACATTTTTTAAAGCAAAGGCCCTACAGATTATAATGGTAGGTGTTACAATTTTTTTTCCACACAGTATTTGCGCAGCGATTTTTCAAACGCAATTTTGGAAAAAGAACACTTTTTTGAATTTTTATGCACTAAAACACACTATATTGCTCAAATGTTTGGTAAAATATAAATGATGATCTTATGCTGATTATATAGATACCAAGCACGACATGCTTTAAAATTGCGCACAACCGTGCAGCGGCGACAAACTACATACATTTTTAACATCCTTTAAAAGCCTTTACAGGTTACCACTTTAGATGTACAGAGGGGGGGGGGCACGGGGGACAGGGGTGCTTTTTTTATTTTTGCATTTTTTTCCATTTTTACACTGTTGCTTTCTTTTTTTATTGCTATCAAAGGGAATGTAAATATCCCCTATGGCAGCAATAGGTAGTGACATGTACTCTTTTTTAAAAACAATTGGTGTCTATTAGACTCTTGATCTCTCCTCTGTTCTCAAAGAATCTGATCACACCAAGATCGGTGTGATCAGATGCCTTCCCAATGGCGCTGTTTATATCCATCAAAACTGAAGTCATAAAATGCTTGTAGCTTCCTGTTGCTTAGGCCATAGAGATGATTGGAGCCATTCTGGTCTTTGATCAGCTCTATGGTCAGCTGACATAACCATCGGCTGCATTCTCGGGTTCCCCGGTGGGACAGAAGAGCCCGAGAAAATCATGGAAGACAGTGGGAGGGGGGACGTTGCCTCCCACTGCTTGTAACAGCAGTCTAGTGGCTAATTATCTGCTAGGATTGCTTTTCACTGAAAGCCAACTGGTGGCTAAAAAGAACGATACCAAGATGATATCTAAACTTGCAGGCATCATTCTGTTATAACCACTCAAAGTCCAGCAACATACCAGTACATACCAGTACGTTGCTGGTCCTTGATGGGCATATATTGTAATGTTCTTTTTTTTCATGCAGCCTGTGGGCTGAACGAAAAAAGAGATTGATGGGTGGGTATGCCCACCATTAGAATACCGCCCTGCACCCACCCACTTCTAATGATGGGCATACATGCACCGTTTTTTTTAACTGTGGTGGTGAAATCACCTCTTACAGTGCTGGAGTCGATGATTTGAGTATCGTGAGAGCAAACGCTGTTGCTGTCAAGGTACATAAATCAGTGCTGCAGCTAAATGGTGTACCTGAAAAGCAAACAATGGTAACAATAAAACATTAACTCAATAAAACAACTTTTTTTTTATCTGTGCCAAATCAATCTGTGCCAAAAAAGAGTAAAAAAATATATGCTGAAGCATGGGGGCAAATCGCCCCTCCACCCCTGCCTCCATGCTTTGGCATATAAGCTCTTTTTTTCAACTGTGTTGGTGAAATCACCAACACAGTTGGTTGCTGGAGTTGCTGATTTACGTATCGTGAGAGCAAACGCTGTTGCTGTCAAGATGGATAAATCAGTGCTGCAGCTGAATGGTTTACCTACAAAGAAAATAATGATTAACAATAAAACTCAGTAAACAGTAGAGTATTAAAGAATTACATACCTGCAAAGCAAACATAATAAAACATAGTAACAATAAAACATTGCAGTTAAGCATAAAATACAGTAAAACAGAGCAGAACAATAGAGAGAGAGAATAAAGAGAGAAGAACAAGAAAAACACAACTATTTTTGGCTTTATATATATATATATATATATATATATATATATATATATATATATATATATATGTTTGTTTTTTTTTGTAACTGTAACGGTTCCAGATTTGGGTCTCTCAAAATGCGATGGAATCTTTGGAGACCCTGTGAAAGTGTATCCTATGACTATGCAGTGCTGTACCCTACACTAATACTCCCTTAGTTTGTGGTAGCGTTGGAAACATTCACAGATGTAGAGACCAGGTTTGTCAGGACAGGAGGGACAATAAAAGTGGGTGTCACGCCTGTATCCTCGTTTCCTAAAGACATATCTTCTTTGGGGGGTTCGTTGGGTAGGGGTACCACGGAGGACATACGGAAAATGCCTCTCATGCAGCCGGCTCACTGCATTTGCATTGTGAAGTTTGGGCACAGCATCATCTGGAAACAGAAGGGCTGTGATGACCTCTTCCTGGAATTTAAGGAAGGATCCAGTTCGTCCTGACGCCTTGTATAGCACATAAGCGTTCAGCAGAGCCAATTGAAATAGGTATACAGACACTTTTTTGTACCAGCATCTGGCTGTACAGGCAATTAAGTACGGCGCCATCAACTGGTTGTTGAGGTCCACCCCTCCCCTATTTAGGTTGTATTCAGGAACACAGAGGTGTTTCTCCACAACACCAGTCACCATTGGAATTTCGACTGTCGTATCTGCATAAAGGGAGGACAGAATGAAAACTTTCCATGAATCCCTCCACTTCACTGCAAGCAAATTATTACATCTCAGGCAGGCTCTGTCCCCAAGCCTAAGACGGGAATCTACAAGCCGCTGGGGTAAGCCCCGGCGATTAGATCGCACAGTGCCACATGCACCAATTCCACAATCAAAAAGGTGACTAAAAAGTGGCACGCTTGTGTAATAATTGTCCACATACAAGTGGTACCCCTTTCCGAATAAGGGTGACACCAAGTCCCACACAATCTTACCAGGGCTCCCTATGTAGTCTGGGCAGTTCCCCGGACCATGAGACCTTTTCCCTCGTAAACCATAAAACTATATGTATAGCCTGTTGCCCTGTCACAGAGCTCATACAACTTGACCCCATATCTGGCACGCTTGCTGGGAAGATACTGTTTGAAAGACAAGCAGCCAGAAAACTTAATCAGGGACTCATCAACCCAGACAACTTGATCGGTAGTAAACAAGGCTGCAAACTGTTGGTTGAAGTGGTTTATGAAGGGCCGAATTTTGTAGAGCTAATCAAATCTAGGGTCACCCCAAGGACGACAGAGTTCATTGGTGTTGAAGTGCATAAATCGCAAGATCTGCTTGTATCTAGCCCTGGTCATGGATGCAGAGAACACGGGCATATGGTGAATTGGGTCAGTGGACCAATATGACCGCAACTCACTCTTTTTAGTTATACCCACGAGGAGGGATAGGCCCAGGAAGGTTTTAAATTCAGAAACCGTAATAGGTTTCCAATCTCTGGCAAGGGTCAACTGGGGATTAGCAGCGATTAATTGACCAGCATACAAATTGCTTTGGTCCACAATAGATCTATAGAGATCTTCCGTGAAAAACAGTGAATAAAAATCAAGTGACGTTTCCACCTGAATTCTGGGTTGGCCAGTGAATGGGGGAAGTATGGGTGCTGCAGAAGTGGTGGTCTGCCAATTAGGATGGGCAAATGCAGCAGGAAGGGCACTATGGGCTCGACGGACCTGTGTTTGTCTTCTTGGTGGCTGCAGGACACTACTTGTGCTAGTCACTGCACCAGCTTGAACTGCACTTATGGAACTCATCACGTCACCACGTGATACTGCAGTGCTGATTTGACTATGACTAGGGTGTACTAGGCCACTGGTGCTTGCCAGTTCACCGGAAGGATAAGCGGCACTAGTACTGGCTCTCTGCTCCATATGAGAGCACTGCAGTTCGTGCACCTCAACAACAAAAGAAGAACGGGGTTGGGTACGCCTGACCTTGGCAGGGACCACTACTCCGTCATCAGAGCTATCTGTTGGGGTGCCGCTGCTGTCTAGCGGTTCGTATTCTGAGCCAGAATCTGACAGATGGGTTACTTCCTCTTCACTCTCATCTGTCATGCTCAGAAATGTGTATGCTTCTTCACTAGTGTACCTTCGATTTGACTTTGTGGCCTCTAAATTTACTGGTACAACTAATGAGACTCACAAACAAAAAGAGAACCTGAATGCCAGCGACTGCTTCAAATGCTACCAAAAAAACCTGTTAGTGTTCGCAGGGATCAGGCCTGACTCTGCGAAAGCTGCAGTTATGTGTTTAGTGTTTTGTAAGTGACAGTGATCGATTGATACTGCACTTGGGTGGGCTGGGCTGGGCTGGGTGGAGGGGCTAAACGTAGGTGCTAGCAGGTATCTGGATGGAACCCACTAATGCTGCATTTTTGGGAACCCTAAACTACTGGGGACATTAATATAGTTCTGATCAGATCAAAGATATTGATCCGTTCAAACACTATACTACTAAGGGAGGTGTATGGTGCGTGCGTGGGTGTTAATGCCACTGGCACTAATCTGACACTGCCTGGGGTGATGCAGACCCTAACTGACGCTAAAACCTAACTGATGTCACCCGCCGGGTGATCAGGGGGTTAAACCTTTATTAGGTAATATATAGCAGGTGCCCTGATGCTATAAAAAAATAACGAACTAACCAGCATCACTTGTGACACTAATACGGTGATCACTGGTGACAGGGGGTGAAAGGGTTAACTGGGGGTGATCAAGGGGTTAAAACCTTTATTCAGTAATATATGGGGGTACCCTAACGCTATAAAAGATTGACGGTGAAACTAACCAGCTAACTGGCTAACCCGTGACACTAATACGGCGATCAGAATATAGATCTATACACTGTATTAGTGACACTGGTGACAAGGGGTGAAAAGGTTAACTGGGGGGCGAGCAAGGGGTTAAACCTTTATTAGGGGGTTTAGGGGGTACCCTAGACCTAACAGGGCCCACTACTAACTGCCCTAACACTTATTAGTCACAAATGACACCAGTGCAGTAATTGGTGAAAACTGCACTTGGTGAGACTGTGACAGGGAGTGAAGGGGTTAACTGGGGAGGCAATCGGGGGGTGACAAGTGTACCTACCTGTACTGGTGTTAGTGCAATGTTGTACAACTCATGGTAAGATGTTCTCTCTCCTCTCTCTGGATCGGGAAAGAGTTCAACGAGGGGAGATGACATAATTTCCTCTGCCTGTGTATACACTTACAGGCAGAGGACAGTCTCTCATTCGCCAGAACTGACTAACCAGGTCCAGGCCAGAAATCGTTGGCCTGGGCCTGGAGACTGATCGGTTCTGAAGTGAATCCGATCCCCACGAGTGCGCCGGGTGCGCACGCATGCGCCCCGTAGGCTGCCGCACGCCTGATGCATACCTACGGCGATTTGCCCAGGAGAGCCAACCTGCCGCAGTATAACGATGGCAGCTGGTCAGCTACTGGTTAAACATGATAATGATCTGAAGCACACTAGCAAAAGGAAAGTCTCAAAAAAGAAGAAATATGGGGTTTTGGACTGGCCTACTGAAAGCCTTGATTTTTTTTGCAAATATGTATATTCAATTTAAAAATTAGGTAACAAAATATCAAAATACCAGGCACTTAAGACTGTAAAGTTATCATCACCATGACGGTGATAGAAAGCCTTGATTTGATTGCCAATACAATTTTGTAGTGGGACTTTGAAACAGGCAATTCATGCAAGGAAACTTACAAACATCTTGCAACTGAAGGAACTTAGAGAAGTGGTCAAAAATATCATGGTGTCACATACAGGTCGACAGTTATACAAGATGCCTGTATGATAATAAATTATTGAAAAGGCATATTATTTGCGTTTCTATACAAGTATATCACCTTTATTTGTTGGCACTGTTTGAATCTATTGTATGCCTGTTCAGAGTCAACAATTTTCATGTGGTGCACCGAATTTTTCACATAAATCTATATACAGTGTATATATATATGGGGACGGAAAGTATTCAGACCCCCGTAAATTTTTCACTCTTTGTTATATTGCAGCCATTTGCTAAAATCATTTAAGTTCATTTTTTTCCCCTCATTAATGTACACACAGCACCCCATATTGACAGAAAAACACAGAATTGTTGACATTTTTGCACATTTATTAAAAAAGAAAAACTAAAATATCACATGGTCATAAGTATTCAGACCCTTTGCTCAGTATTTAGTAGAAGCACCCTTTTGATCTAATCCTGCCATGAGACTTTTTGGGAAAGATGCAACAAGTTTTTCACACCTGGATTTGGGGATCCTCTCCAGTTCTGTCAGGTTGGATGATAAACGTTGGTGGACAGCCATTTTTAGGTCTCTCCAGAGATGCTCAATTGGGTTTTAGTCGGGGCTCTGGCTGGGCCATTCAAGAACAGTCACGGAGTTGTTATGAAGCCACACCTTCATTATTTTAGCTGTGTGCTTAGGGTGATTATCTTGTTGGAAGGTAAACTTTCGGCCCAGTCGGAGGTCCTGAGCACTCTGGAGAAGGTTTTCGTCCAGGATATCCCTGTACTTGGCCGCATTCATCTTTCCCTTGATTGCAACCAGTCGTCCTGTCCCTGCAGCTGAAAAACACCCCCACAGCATGATGCTGCCACCACCATGCTTCACTTTTGGGACTGTATTGGACAGGTGATGAGCAGTGCCTGGTTTTCTCCACACATACCGCTTAGGATTAAGGCCAAAAAGTTCTATCTTGGTCTCATCAGACCAGAGAATATTATTTCTCACCATCTTGGAGTCCTTCAGGTGTATTTTTAGCAAACTCCATGCGGGCTTTCATGTGTCTTGCACTGAGGAGAGGCTTCCGTCGGGCCACTCTGCCATAAAGCCCCGACTGGTGGAGGGCTGCAGTGATGGTTGACTTTCTACAACTTTCTCCCATCTCCCGACTGCATCTCTGGAGCTCAGCCACAGTGATCTTTGGGTTCTTCTTTACCTCTCTCACCAAGGCTCTTCTCCCCCCGATAGCTCAGTATGGCCGGACGGCCAGCTCTAGGAAGGGTTCTGGTCATCCCAAATGTCTTCCATTTAAGGATTATGGAGGCCACTGTGCTCTTAGGAACCTTAAGTGCAGCAGAAATTTTTCTATAACCTTGGCCAGATCTGTGCCTTGCCACAATTCTGTCTCTGAGCTCTTCAGGCAGTTCCTTTGACCTCATGATTCTCATTTGCTCTGACATGCACTGTGAGCTGTAAGGTCTTATATAGACAGGTGTGTGGCTTTCCTAATCAAGTCCAATCAGTATAATCAAACACAGCTGGACTCAAATGAAGGTGTAGAACCATCTCAAGGATGATCAGAAGAAATGGACAGCACCTGAGTTAAATATATGAGTGTCACAGAAAAGGGTCTGAATACTTAGGACCATGTGATATTTCAGTTTTTCTTTTTTAATAAATCTGCAAAAATGTCAACAATTCTGTGTTTTTCTGTCAATGCGGGGTGCTGTGTGTACATTAAAGAGGAAAAAAATGAACTTAAATGATTTTAGCAAATGGCTACAATATAACAGAGTGAAAAATTTAAGGGGGTCTGAATACTTTCCGTCCCCACTGTATATACGCACAGATATACAGTACTGTGCAATATTTTTAGTGAAGAAATACTTTCAAAAATATATAAAATAAGTTTTTGAAGGGACTTGGCAAGTAGATTGTTCCAAACATCTTGGAGAACTAACCATAGATCTTCTGTGGATGTAGGCTGCCTCCTCAGATCCTGTTCTCTCTTCGTGTATTCCCAGACAGACCCAAAGTTGTTGAGATCAGGGCTCTTTGGGGGCCAACTTATCACTTCCAGGACACCTTGTTCTTCTTTACGCTGAAGATACTTGTTAATAACGCTGGCTGTAGGTTTTGGGTTTGTTGGAAGATGTCCAGCAGTGTCATCAGCACAGAACTGCTGGAAACCATTGGGCTCAGGTTCACCCATCTACTGTTTAGAGAGGTCTCACCAGAAGTGGTCTTCATGGACCAAAAGCCAAATCTTCAATGTGGAAACAAACCTAAGCAACTTATCTATGCACAAAAACATAGGAAATGGGTTGCAGAAAAATAAGAGCAGCAAGTGCTCTGGACTGATGAGTCAAAATTTAAAATATGTGGCAGTAGCAGGAGGCAGTTTGTTCACCAAAGGGCTGGAAAGCAGTACAACAATGAGTGTCTGCAGGCAACAGTGAAGCATGATGGTGGTTCCTTACAGGCTTGGGCTGCATTTTTGCAAGTGGAATTAGGATTTGGTCAGGATCAATGGTGTCCTCAATGCTGATAAATACAGGCAGATACTTACCCGTCATGCCATACCATCAGGTAGGTGTATTACTGGCCCCAAATGTATTCTTCAGTAGGACAATAACCCCAAACATACAGCCAATGTCATGAAGAACTATCTTCCGCGTAAAGAACAAGGAATCTTGGAAGTGCAGGTTTGGCTCCCACAGAGCCCTGATCTCAATATCATTGAGTCTGTCTGGGATTAGATGAAGAGACAGAAGGATCTGAGGCAGCCTACATTCACAGAAGATCTGTGGATGTTGGCTGTGATGTTGTTACTGTGTTGGACTACAAAAACGATTTCAGTGCACAGTGCATTGTCATGTTCCATCGTAGTTGCCACAGTAAATATGTGCCATTCAGCTGCCACTGGAGTGTGCACATGTTCATAGTAAGTTCCTATAGAGACTATACAGTGTGTGCAATGCTCAGGGAGCAAAAATATGAACAAGGTAAAGAGAAAACTGAATGTTTGCACAAAAAAAAAGGTTTTATGTTCTCTACAAAACTAAGAATTCTGTTGTGGGAGATTAGCTTTACTTCAATTATGAAGAGGTGAATTCAATATGTTTAGCATGGTTTTCCCAGAGCAAATTAACATTTTCAGTAAATCATGTTGAAAAAGCTGTCTTCGTGTGCTGTTTTAATGGTGTTTATTGCAGAAGGAGTGAAGTATTTTGAACTTTTTACTGATACTTATAATGTTACACCAAATGGTAATATCCCAAAAGATGCTGTAGTGAAACAATAAAAATTTGTACTCCTGAAGTGCCACTTCAACCAGGTGACATTTCTTACACTTGTTAGCCTTCCCGCACCATCCTCTTTTTTTTTTTTATAGAGCCTCTTCCAACAAACATTCACATCCACAAGAATATGCATACATTTTATAAACAATAACAGAAGATTAGAAAAATACATTTACTCTCAACTCATCTCATATCAGTCAATTTATTCATAATTTTTCATATTTAGTAAACATAAAAGGCCTCTTTACTACAACTACCAAGGTTCAGATCTCAAATAAAAAAGGAGAAAACATACTCATTCTATGCAAATCACAAATTTATCAGAAAACTACAATATTTGTATATATCCCACATTAGTTGCGTTACACACTTATCGTATATATATATATATATATATATATATATATATATATATATATATATATATATATATTTACGCACACACACACATACACACATATATATATATATATATATATATATATATATATATATACAGTATATCTCAAATAAAATGGTGTATATGCCCGCCCCAAAACAACAATGCTCTGCGCTTAGTACGATATATCTAACAGTATATATAGCACATAAATAAATACGTGAAAAAATGGATAGCAGCTGCTTAGATAACAGATAATATATATAGGCAATAATGAAATGAATTAAATGAATGAAGTTCCTTCAGTAATGCAGCAGCGCTGTATGCCCCAATCTGGTGGTCGTTTGGAAAGTGGTGCAGACCTGCTATTATTGATCAAGGCTCATATTGGTCGGATTTCTGGTGAGTGTGTTTTTCATTGGGGGTCCCAGCACGTGGTGTATCGCTTGGTGAAAGAACTTACTACCCTCACAGAATACAGCAATATTAGTGGGACTTTTACCATCTGTTCCATGTTTGAACTCAATGAACTTGATTGAGAAGGAGACCCTATTAATTTGGGGCATACAGCGCTGCTGCATTACTGAAGGAACTTTATTCATTTAATTCATTTCATTATTGCCTATATATAATATATATATATATATATATATATACAGTATATATATATATATATAGTCAGGTCCATAAATATTGTGACATCGACACAATTCTAATCTTTTTGGCTCTCTACATCACCACAATGGATTTGAAATGAAGAATTAACTGCAGACTTTCAGCTTTAATTTGAGGGTATTTACATCCAAATCAGGTGAACGGTGTAGGAATTACAACAGTTTGTATATGTGCCTCCCACTTTTTAAGGGACCAAAAGTAATGGGACAGATTAACAATCATCCATCAAACTTTCACTTTTTAATACTTGGTGCTCTGCCAGCCTCCACTGCAACTGTCTTCAGTTCCTGCTTGTTCTTGGGGCATT
Organism: Aquarana catesbeiana; assembly: GCF_042186555.1. Lineage (NCBI taxonomy): Eukaryota > Metazoa > Chordata > Amphibia > Anura > Ranidae > Aquarana > Aquarana catesbeiana. The sequence goes on from NC_133325.1 coordinate 384,052,207, forward strand.
TTCCATTCAGTTTTGTCTTCTGCAAGTAAAATTCATGCTCAATCGGATTTAGGTCAGGTGACTGACTTGGCCATTGCATAACATTCCACTTCTTTCCCTTAAAAAACTCTTTTGTTGCTCTTGCAGTATGCTTCGGGTTATTGTCCATTTGCACTGTGAAGCGCCACCCAATGAGTTCTGAAGCATTTTGCTGTATATGAGCAGATAATATTGCCCCAAAAACTTCAGAATTCATCCTGCTGCTTTTGTCAGCAGTCACATCATCAATAAATACAAGAGAACCAGTTCCATTTGCAGCCATACATGCCCACGCCATGACACTACCGCCACCATGCTTCACTGATGAGGTGGTATGCTTTGAATCATGAGCAGTTCCTTTCCTTCTCCATACTCTTCTCTTCCCATCACTCTGGTACAAGTTGATCTTGGTCTCATCTGTCCATAGGATGTTGATCCAGAACTGTGAAGGCTTTTTTAGATGTTGTTTGGCAAACTCTAATCTGGCCTTCCTGTTTTTGAGTCTCACCAATGGTTTACATCTTGTGGTGAACCCTCTGTATTCACTCTGGTGAAGTCTTCTCTTGATTGTTGACTTTGACACACATACACCTACCTCCTGGAGAGTGTTATTGATCTGGCCAACTGTTGTGAAGGGTGTTTTCTTCACCAGGGAAAGAATTCTTCGGTCATCCGCCACAGTTGTTTTCCATGGTCTTCCAGGTCTTTTGGTGTTGCTGAGCTCACCAGTGCATTCTTTCTTTTTAAGGATGTTCCAAACAGTTGATTTGGCCACACCTAATGTTTTTGCTATCTCTCTGATGGGTTTGTTTTGTTTTTTTCAGCCTAATGATGGCTTGCTTCACTGATAGCGACAGCTGTTTGGATTTCATATTGAGAGTTGACGGCAACAGATTCCAAATGCAAATAGCACACTTGAAATTAACTCTGGACCTTTGATCTGCTCCTTGTAAATGAGATAATGAGGGAATAACACATACCTGGCCATGGAACAGCTGAGCAGCCAATTGTCCCATTACTTTTGGTCCCTTAAAAAGTGGGCGGTACATATACAAACTGTTGAAATTTCTACACCGTTCACCTGATTTGGATGTAAATACCCTCAAATTAAAGCTAAAAGTCTGCAGTTAAAGCACATCTTGTTCGTTTCATTTCAAATCCATTGTGGACCTGACTATATATATATATATATATATATATATATATATATATATATATATATATAATTATATATATTTATATATTTTATATATATATATTTATATATTTTATTTTAGTTTTTTAGTTTTTTTATTAGAAAATAAAGAAGTACAATGGTATTATTTTCACTGAACTGCTTCACAAAGCTCTGACAGTAAAGTAAAATGCCATTAATATCCTGGTGTCTGAGGAATTGTGTGAGATTTAATTAATCATAATGAGATGCACTGAACATTTTATTATGTGTTACCTATTGCCTTTTGGCTATGGAGGGAATGTAATGCAGTATATTGAATAAAGAGTATTTTTTATTAAAATGTGGACATAAGTCTATATATGCTCTTAAAGACTGGTGATTAAAAGACAAAAGTTTAATGTATCCTTAAGAATACAACATCTGGAAAATCATTTAGATCCTGCTACTTTACTGATAATATAATGTGGTCTCAGTTCCATTAATTTAATAAGTATTCATTTTTAATATTATTATTATTATTATTATACAGGATTTATATGGTGCCAACAGTTTGCACAGTGCTTTACAATATAAAGGGAGACGATAAAGCAAAATATTTAAATTTAGACCTAAATTGTTAAAAAGCACTATATGCCAAGGTGCCGCCTGCTGTATCACTGATATTATCTGTTTTATCTGTGCTAATATAAAATACAATTCAATTAATGTTTTTGTACATTGCATTATTGCTTATATATTATTCAGAAAGAGCATGAAACTCTTCAGCCACAAATAACAGTGCCATGGAGGTTTTGCAGTAAAAGAGACCTATGAGGGCATATCATTTTTTTTTTAAACAGGCTAGGATGAAGGTTAAAATGATTTTGAGCTTCAGTTTGTAACAGAACCCATTTGGTCTTGTTTCAGGCAAACAAATTACGAACAAAGACCTTGAGGAATACGCTTAACCCCACATGGAATGAAACGCTAACATATTATGGGATCACAGATGAAGATATGATTCGTAAGACGCTCAGGTAAGCCTGATAATAATACCATCCTCTTTAAATTGGGGTATCAATGCAACCAGATTCTGTGTCTTGTTTACTGTAATGAATTTGTAATTTGCAATTTTGTTTCTGGATAGAAATATATGAATGAAAGTGGGGGAGCAATTATTTTGCCTTACCCACCTATGGGAGTGTGACACATATCAAACAGGGATGAAGTCAGACGGTTTTAAATATTTAAATTTAATTGGCCTAATATAAGGTCACATGGACATAACTGACTTGGCACGAACTACTAGCACCTATTTAAACAAAAAATCTACGCAATAGCTGTCAGTAGGTAGTTAACAACAGAAGTAGCTTCTTACCCTCCCGCCCATCGTCGCGGTCCTTATCGTGTGGCATCCGTCCTTTTCTGCTGAAAGGGGGCCCTTCTTTGGTTATGACTTGTTATAACTTGAGCTTTAATGGCTGAGTTATAGATATAGTATATATATATATATATATATATATATATATATATATATATATATATATATATATATATGTAAGGATAGGATAGTGAGTACACCCCTCACATTTTTGTAAATATTTTATTATATCTTTCCATGTGACAACACTGAAGAAATTACACTTTGCTATAAAGTGTAAAGTAGTGAGTGTACAGCTTGTATAACAGTGTAAATTTGCTGTCCTCTCAAAATAACTCAACACACAGCCATTAATGTCTAAACCGCTGGCAACAAAAGTGAGTACACCCCTAAGTGAAAATGTCCAATTAGGGCCCAATTAGCGCTTTTCCCTTCCCGGTGTCATGTGACTCATTAGTGTTACAAGGTCTCAGGTGTGATTGGGGAGAAGGTGATAAATTTGGTGTTATCGCTCCGACACTCTCATACTGGTCACTGGAAGTTCAACATGGCACCTCATGGCAAACATCTCTCTGAGGATCTTAAAAAAAGAATTGTTGCTCTACATAAAGATGGCCTATGCTATAAGAAGATTGCCAAGACCCTGAAACTGAGCTGCAGAACAGTGGCCAAAACCATACAGCAGTTTAGCAGGACAGGTTCCACTCAGAAAAGGCCTTGCAATGGTCGACCAAAGAAGTTGAATGCACCTGCTCAGCTTCATATCCAGAGGTTGCCTTTGGGAAAGAGATGTGTGAGTGCTTCCAGCATTGCTGCAGAGGTTGAAAGGGAGGGGGGTCAGCCTGTCAGTGCTCAGACCATACGTTGCACACTGCAACAAATCGGTCTGCATGGCTGTAGTCCCTTCTAAAGATGATGCACAAGAAATCCTGCAAACAGTTTGCTGAAGACAAGCAGACTAAGGACATGGATTACTGGAGCCATGTCCTGTGGTCTGATGAGACCAAGATAAATTTATTTGGTTCAGATGGTGTCAAGCTTGTGTGGCGGCAACCAGGTGAGGAGCACAAAGACAAGTGTGTCTTGCCTACAGTCAGGCATGGTGGTGGGAGTGTCATGGTCTGGGGCTGCATGAGTGCTGCCGTCACTGGGGAGCTACAGTTCATTGAGGGAACTGTGAATGCCAACATGTACTGTGAAATACTGAAGCAGAGCATGATCCCCTCCCTTTAGAGACCCCAAACACAGGGTAAAGGTGATGGACTGGCCAAGCATGTCTCCAGACCTAAATGCTTTTTAGAATCTGTGGGGCATCCTCAAACGGAAGGTGGAGGAACGCAAGGTCTCTAACATCCACCAGCTCTGTGATGTCGTCATGAACTCCATACCCAAGAGGGTTAAGGCAGTGCTGGAAAATAATGGTGGCCAAACAATATATTGACACGTTGGGCCCAATTTGGACATTTTCACTTAGGGATGTACTCACTTTTGTTGCCAGCAGTTTAGACATTAATGGCTGTGTGTTGAGTTATTTTAAGGGGACAGCAAATTTTCACTGTTATACAAGCTGTACACTCACTACTTTACATTGTAGCAAAGTGTCATTTCTTCAGTTTTGTCACATGAAAAGATATAATAAAAAATTTTTAAAAATGGGAGGGGTGTACTCACTTTTGTGAGATACTGTATTATAATATTTTAGTTTGGTGTAAAATAGTTGGTCAGAAGGCAAGACTGTTATATCCAGGTATGTGTTATGAAATTGGATTGTAAGATCAAATAAATCATTTTATTGCCAATAATAAAGGGCCACGGCCAATTTTGATCTATTAAAAGTATGTGTAGTGTTTTTATTATCACTAATATGTTATTGTTGAAGTGCATTATTATTAGTTTGATAAATTGGTACTGTCTATGATCCCATAGCCATTGCTGGTTTTATATTATAATGTCATTGTCAGGGATTTTATGATTATTATTGCTTTACTCTCTAATAAGCTGCAGACTGGTTGAGTATGGGCAAACATCCATTCCAGTTTGGCTGCTGGATTATTTACAGACCAAAATCTTAAGACTGCATGCAGCCAGTGTTCTATGTATAGGCTGTGTTTTTCTGAGTAGGTAGATATATTTTATTATCCTGCAGACCACATAATAAGCTATCATGTTGATTACTTGCCAACAGACTTGTTATAAATAACTTTCTTTATGGTACCAGAATAATTTACTTTCACTTGCCTAGTCAACAGAATAAGGCAAATAATCTCATTGCAGATACAGGCAGTCCCCGAGTTACAAACATCCGACTTACATACAACTCTTACAAATGGAGGGAGACAACAGGAAGTGAGAGGAAATCTACCCCTAGGAAGGGAAAATCATTCCTGTAAGACTTACCATGGGAAAAGGTGTCTCCACTGAAGCTTTATCACCAATCCTTGTTTCCACAACAACCAACAACCCAAAATTTTCCAAATCCAATTGTCACAGGAAGAGAAAGTGAGGTCAGATCTTCTCAACAGAGGCACAGACAGCAAATCAAATGTTGCAGGGTTGTTAACCCTTCCCTATGCTATCTAAAAACCACTTCCCGGCCAACTCCTGTACATATACGGCGGCAGGATGGCTCTGCTGTGTGAATCATGGTATACTTACGGCGGCTCCTTTAAGAGCCATAGCAGACGCGTGCACGCGCCTGCTGCACGGCGGGGGACCCGATGCATGTGGCCACCCGCGATCGCGGGCATGGGAGCCAGAATGGGGATTTGTGTGTGTAAACACACAATCCCTGTTCTGACAGGGGAGAAGAAACACATTGTCTGTTCCTACTAAGTAGGAACAACGATCTGGCTCCTCCTCTAGTCAGTCACATCCCCTCACAGTTAGAAACACACCTAGGGAACACATTTAACCCCTGGATCACCCCCTAGTGTTAACCCCTTTCCTGCCAGTGACATTTACACAGCAATCAATGCATTTTTTAGCACTGATCACTGTATAAATGTCAATGGTCCCAAAAAAGTGTCAAAAGTGTCCAATCTGTTCTGCCACAATGTCACAGTCCTGCAAAAAATCGCAGATCACCGCCATTACTAGTAAATAAATGTAAAAAATGCCATAAATCTATTCCCTATTTTGTAGACGCTATAACTTTTGCGCAGACCAATCAATATACGCTTATTGTGATTTTTTTTAACCAAAAATATGTAGAGCAGGGATATGCAATTAGCGGACCTCCAGCTGTTGCAAAACTACAAGTCCCATCATGTCTCTTTCTCTGGGTGTCATGCTTTGGCTGTCAGAGTCTTGCTATGCCTCATGGGACTTGTAGTTCTGCAACAGCTGGAGGTCTGCTAATTGCATATCCCGGATGTAGAGGAATACATATTGGCCTCAACTGATGAAGAAATTTGTTTTTTAAAAACATTTTTGGGGATATTTATTATAGCAAAAGTAAAAAATACTGTTTTTTCTTTTCAAAATTGTCGCTCTTTTTTTGTTTATAGCGCAAAAAAATAAAACCTGCAGAGCTGATCAAATACCAGCAAAAGAAAACTCTATTTGTGAGAAAAAAAGGACATCAATTTTATTTGGGTACAGTGTCACACGACCGCGCAATTGTCAGTTAAAGCAACGCAGTGCCGTATCGCAAAAAATGCCCTGGTCATTAAGGGAGTAAAACCTTTCCGGGGCTGGAGTGGATAAAAATGATTTTTTTTGGCTGTAGTTATACTTAAAAAATTTACCTGTTGCAAATAAATTCAGCTTAAGAGCAAACCTCTTGTTTGTAACCCAGGAACTATCTGTAAAGGAAGTTTGATAAATGTTCTTTCCCAATATAGTGAACTACTGTACATTTAGAAAGAAAAAGAAGTTATGAAATACTGTATATGATGCTCAAAGATAGATTTACTTGTCTAATCTTCATTTGTATCTTGTGACCTTGTTTCAAGCTCTCCTGATGATGACAGGCAAAAAGCTGAATTATTAATTTACCTACAGGCTGTACTAACTGTGATATTGTGTACATGCTAGATGAACACATATCCTGCAAAATGGGAAACATTTATTTTTTTGTCCAAGATTTTATCAGCTTTGCTGTTGCTTTCAAAATCATCAGCCATAACACTTACCTAGTTTCACCTATAATGGGGTTTATTGAACATGTTTAAGGCCAATTGTAGCTTCCTTTTAAAAAAATATAGTTCAAACGTGTATAAAAAATGGAAATTAGATAAAAAGTAACTTAATTTAAAGCAGAATTAAACCCAAAAGCAAACATTTATTATATTGCAGCTTACCAGTTCTTAGATGCGATAGTTGTATTACTTTCCCTTTTTAGGCTTCCTTTCCTTTATTTATATCCAGCCAATAAGTCTGTTGTTTTTCAACAGAAAAGCTCGCTTGCAGTAACAGGGATGGGACAGGTCATTTAACACTGGTAGGGGTAGCTTAAATTATCAGCTTTTTTTTGCTAGTGTATTTAAATCTGCTAGTATAGGTAACATTCCACCCTAGACTGACAAAGCTGCTGTCCAAATCTGCCCTCTTGTGCTCTTTCATCCAGAGTGGTGTCTGTATAATATACAGAAGGAGGAGTGTTACCGATCAGATCACAAGGGGAAAAGAGAGGGGATAAAAACCCTAAGAAAAGAAAATGAATGCAGCCATTACATCTAATGATTGGTAAGCTGCAATATATTAAATTTTTGATTTGGGGGTTAACCCCATTGTTGCCAGGGCTGTTTTTGTGGATTTTTTTGTAAACGTTATTTAAAAAACTATTTTAGACCCAAAGATTAGTTTAAACTCCCAAACATTTATGAAAGCAGACATTCTATAGAATAAAATAGTGGTAGCTCCAGTTTTTTTTAATGTACATAATATTTGCAAAACAGTTTATCAAGTGCAAATTTTCTGTAAAAAATACACTAAAGTTCATTTTGGGGCACACAGATGAAATACGTTATGCAATTTTCTGTAAGCTATAAAAGATACGGTTGTGCAGAGTCAAGTTTCAAAATTGTACGCATCCATTAAATGATAAACTTCAATTCCCCAATATTTTACATAGGCGACACTTGGGTGTGTTTGCGTTGATATGTGCATATATGTGGAGGTGGGGCAAGCTCACAATTTGTGGTGGGGGGGGGTGCTTGTATGTAACTTTATTTATTTTAAATGAAAACTTTATTTATTTATATAGCATATAGGAGATTTTTTGTTTCGTTTCCAAGCTTCAAGATCATTCAGATGAACAGGAGTAGGATATAAATAATGGAATTCCAAAGTGGAGTAGAATACATATACATTTTACATAGATATACTTTAAGCTTTAAGGATGGGTAAATGGCTAGGATACTAATTCATTTTCATTTGTTTTCTGTGCCAAGGTTTAACAGCACTGTACTAATGTAGATGAATATGTGTGCATTCTGTATATATGTAATAACTTGACTTGGGGGTTCCATTCTTTATTGATCATACAAGAGAGGTTCATGAAGGGGACTGTATCCAATGGGTATTGAGAATGTTCCTAGAATTCATATGAAAGATAATAGAGGATCTTAAATTTTAAAGAAGCTATATACTGTATATTTACAACACAAATGCGTTCAATGAATAATAATAATCAGCACAATGAATAATAAAAGTATTTCTACAGAGTTGAGAAATTTCAATAATTAAAAAGGAAAATAAGAATTAACACACACCTTCTGGGAAAGGGTAAATGTGATTGACAATCTTTTCATATTTTTAAGAGATAGTGGGGGTAATTTACTAAAAATAAGGTGATGCACCAGTTCATACATTAATTGGTGTGCCGGAAAAGTCATTAATTGAACGTGCGAACCGGCGCACATTGAAGCACAAATGACGATAATAAATACCTGCATATATAAACTGCAACTGTCGCTAGGGTAACTGCCGTTTTCTCATTGATAATAGCGCACGCCCAATACAATTGGTTAATTTCATCTCATGGATGTGTCTTGTTAGGCAGTTAGTAGGTGTACTCAGTTAATTAACCCTTTTGATGCTAATCTCATTCCTATTAATTCTAATATATCTTTGAAATGTGTTTTTTCTTTTTTTACCCAAGTCTTTCAATACATTACAAAGGACAGAGAAGTGTTTCTAAACCCAATAAATTAATATTTTCAGATCTTGATCTTTAAAGGTGACCATGCACTGCAATCAGATCTTAAATAAATTAGATTTAGTGCAAGATTGTAGTGATTTCCTATAATTTGAATTAATTGTTCAAGTGCATCTTCCTATTACCTATTTTGCCTAAATATTGAGTTGTACAGAGATTGGCCAATCAGATTGCATAGTGCATGGCCATCTTAAGTGTCAAATTTGGAATGTAGATGTGCCATGACCCACTTGTATTTTCCAATCGATATTTCTTAGGCATTATACAAGGCACATGAAAAAACACCTTTTTTTCAAGACATTCTAGAGTGATCAGGAATCTTCAAACTACGGCTCTCCAGCTGTTGCAGAACTACACATCCCATGAGGCATTGTAAAACTATGACATTCACTGACATGACTAGGCATGATGGGAATTGTAGTTTCTGAACAACTGGAGGGCCGTAGTTTGAAGACCCCTGTGCTAGACCATTATTATACCTCCAGAATTGGGAGTGTGGCATCTGCCCAACTTCTCTCTGCTGGTGAACACAAGAACCTACATCTATCGATATATATAGCTATATCTATATATTCACACACACTGAAGCAGGAAGCAATATACATTGGCCCAGAAGTGAATATGTACAAAGGAAGTAGGTGTGTGTTTTGAGGCCAAATCATTTAGACATACACACATGACCTACACAAACACCACCCCACACACATGACCCACACAAACACCACCCACACAAACACCACCCCATGTAAAAATAAATAAAAATATATCTTAATTTGCAAATAAGGATTATCTCTTCCTTATAGAACAGTGAGCGGGGCATGGTGGTGGGAAGAAATTAGCAGCAGTACAATCAACTTCCTGGAGGGGCGTGATGTCATTCCTGTGTGCTGGCAACTGGTTCCGGGAACCAGATATGTGCCACGGGTACATACCACCAGAACCGGGTCTAGGGTCCCGTTGAGTTTACCATATACAATGTAGGCAGCGGACACTTGAGTATCTTTTCCAATGCTTTAATAAACGTAAATTGAAGGAAGTAGCAGGAAAGAGGTAGAAGGAAAGTTGCAGGGAAGCTCAAATACCTTTTTCTTAATGTTCTTTGTGTAACATTAGGGATTGAAAACTTGTAGCTGAATATACTCTCTCTGTAGAGTTGAATCTTTGCCCACCTGGATAGGTTTCTCTCACTAACCTAGCAGCCAGTATGCAGCACGAACAAAAGTCTCTGCCACAGACTTGATTGAAACAAAACCCGTACGATCCTCTGCCACAGGATGTATTGGTTCTCGATGAACAACGAGCACAGCTATGCGGTAGGATTACTTTAGGATACGTCCTCCAACTGAGTCACCAGGCCCCTCTCCAGACCAGCACTCTGCATGATCCTTCCATGACGGGTCCTCCCCTGGGATCTTCTCAGTTGCCCAGCTTCTTCACACAGGATAGACAGCCCAGGACCATTCCTCTGCCGCTGTAGTAGGCGCCAGACAAGCCTCTGGGCCCACCCACAAGCCGCAGCGCCATGGGCCTCCCGATTGGAGGACCACGAGGTAGTACTCTTAGCGCATACCTGTCGACCAGGAGGGCCAGCAGGTGGACGGAAAAAAAAACGCTGAAACATGGCGTCTGTCCCATAAATACCCTCTCCCAGAATGCAACTCGGAGGACCACCTCCACCGAGTTATCTCCGGGACAGAGGAGCACTTATACACTTCAACGTGTTGCCTTTCCAACACTGGCCCATAGTAACAACAACATCCACAGGCACAGTGTGAAATTACATGCAACTCAACAGAGCTGGAACAGAGGCAAATCTGACTATGTATGAACAGATAACCCACTAAATTTACCTATCAGCAGTAGATTAAAAATCTACCAGTGCTACATATGCAATGCCTCCTCTTCTTTTGATAGATAAGTTGGCTATGCAGTTATTACAAATATTTTTTTATTATGAGGATTGCATCTCCTGATTTCTCTGGATTGTATGCCTAGTCAATTGTACCATGTAATGCCTTGTGTTCTACTCAATAACAATCTATTTTGTTGATTAAAAAAAAAATTACCACACTACTCACTGAATGAATATCTTCCACCACCCCCCACCAAAATTCTTGTATGAGTGAACAAGACCACACCATATGGATAAATGTACCAAGTTCAGTACGGCATTTAGGACTCATCTACAGTTTTATTAATGGTGGAGAAACACTGTGATAATATACCCTGTGTAGAAATGTTAGCTGCACTTATCTATCTCTTGTCGATATCATAAGTAGGAAGTAATGTTGGATATCCTCCTCTCAATCGCCGTTTGTCAGTGTGGGGATGTCCTGTTGCCATGTCTAAAAAGTATTGGGTGACCTTTAAGGTATAGATGTTGGAAAGGCAAAGGTATAGAAAGGAGAAGCATAGGATGTATAAGAAGTGAAAGTAAAAAAATACAAATTTTAGCCAACAGAATGTATGATAAAGCACATTTTTGTGTAAGCTGTGTTCTTTTCTAGATGCTTACCTATTCTTAACAAACCATAAAGTAGAGCAAAAACCTTTTCTTACTTCTGTAGCAGCTTGTACTATAAAGTATCTCATTCTCAAAGATCCTTAAAGATCAAAACGAACACTCTGATGTCAGTTAAGTGGGTTTCTAAAACCTTAAAAACACATACTGGTTATTTACAATAGAAGTCCGTCCAGCTGCCAAGATCTGCTTATAAAGAAATAAGTTAAGATGTCAGTGCCCCTGCTGTGAACCTGGAAAAGGAATTTCTGCACAATGTTAATAGATACAGTGGGGAAATTACATCAGTTGCCTCCTGTAAGTATAGATTAATAACATGCAACAGTATGATATGAATCATTTTATACAGTATTTAACAAGTTGACTCTAGTAAGGGCAGGTAATGCTTTCCCATGGGCCCTGTGTGTTAGGTTATGTTACATTCAGTAAGTAATGCTCCACCAACACTGAATGACATATACATGATAGGCCTCCTGGTGTTGCTCTGAATTAACTGACACTCTGTATATAGCAGGGTTTCATGGAACCCCAGGGTTCCTCCAGTGGTTGCCAGGGGTTCCTTGAACAATTAGCTGTTTCTGCCTCTTAGATAAGCTCCCACTGACAACATTGATCTTTTTCGCTATCTGTAAGGGGAGAATTCTTCCCAATGATCACAAATGTAAGGAGCATTCTTCCCACTAATCATCACACTAATGTGTCATGGGTTGTAGATATAGTAACTTTTAACAAGGGTTCCCTGAGACCGGAAAGTTTTTTAAAGGGTTCCTCCATGTTGCTGTATTGGGTAGGCTGTGACATTCTCTGTATGGGGCAGTCTTTCTATTCGGCTGGAGTTATTTTCCCATGATGCTGAGCTGTGTATCATGGCATGTGCATCATAAGTGTACATTTTAAAATAATTGGTAAATGAAAAACTTCACATGTGTTTTTTAATGTTTAGCTGTATACCTGGACTTTTGTTCTACACAGGCTAAACAAGTTAGTGTTAAAAGGTATGTATCTAAGACCCCTTTCACACTGGGGCGCTTTTCAGACGTTTTAGTGCTAAAAATAGCATCTGAAAAGTGCCTCTTAAGCCTCCCCAGCGTAAAAGCCCAAGTGCTTTTCAGACTGGGGCGGTGCGCTTGCAGGATGGGAAAAAAGTCCTTCAAGCAGCATTTTTTGGACAGTGGGGCGAGCAGTGTTAAAAACGCCCCGCTAGCAGACGAAAAGCGCCTCTATAACAGCGGTAAAGCGCCACTAAAACTAATGCCCCCCCGCCCCAGTGTGAATGTAGCCTAAGAGACCTCAAAGAGATACTTGTGTTTATCTCAGGAAAACCATTGCACAGACCTCAAGCATTGCAAATTCATGAAAGTCATTCATTTTTTAATCCACTTAGCATTTGATACCTCATGACAAATTTAGCTTTTTTATCACAATAGCTATCAGTCATTCATGAACTGGTGGTCTAGGCTTTCTATTTGTCTTATCATGAATGTTAAGACTTTGGTTCAAGTACAATTTTTCTGGGAACTAAGTTACATATCATATGTTTGTCTATTTTCTAATTCTTCTACAAGATGTAACTCATTACGATGTCAGACCTTGTGCAGTATTTCTGTCCTCGCTAGCAATGAATGGGTCAGCACAGGTGGCAGTCAATTTAGGAAAGATTAATCTGATCCATATTTTTGTTGATTCACTCTTTCCTTCTCCTACCTTTCTCATTAATATCACACTCATCGCTGACACTGCCAGTAAAACCTTCTGTTGTTTTATATGGTGTTGAATAATTGATGTGTCATTTTTTTCTGAAAAGATTAAAAAACCATAGTGCTATTTTTTAACCTGCATTGTAAAGCCCCCAGGTGTATAAAATAAAACTGGATTCTAAAATGCTGTTCCCAGTGCTGTGTTATTTAAAGAACACCTAACACTAAAAACCACACTCCCAAAACTAACCTAGAGTTAGAGATCATCACACTTGGGTGCTCCAATTTGTTTTCACGCAGCAGCCGTTTTTTTGTTTTTGGCCTTACTGTTTGCTGTAGTCAGTTCCTATCTGTTTGGAGACTGAACCAAACCAAACATAGATGAAAGAGCAAAAAACAGACTTGATTATTGCTTAAAGATCCCAGAAATCTGAAGGTCTCTAAAGTCAACACAGTACTGTTGAGTGTAATGAGGTGGCAGTGTCGGGAGGATTCTCTTGAAAATTCACTGTCATCTCCATCGTTTTGAGTGTGTTGAGTTCCAAGTTGTGATGACTGCACCACAGGGCCAGGACTTAACGCCACTTATCGCCATCCCTGAAAAGACCAATGACGATTTTGTCATCATATTTTAACACCTTAACAAATTAGATCCCTGAGGTGCAGACACTGGTATATAGGGAAAAGTTTGGTGGGGAGAACAAACACCTTTGGGGATCACTGTCTGGATGCTTTATATGATTATCTCTAGCCTCACGTGCTGCTTCCTGCCTATCGGGAAATCTGGTCGGTAATCCTACTGACAGGTATAGGTTGGCACAGTTAGCTGGGTGAGTTTGGAGCTAAAGATTTCTGGAGTGATAGTGCTGAATGCCTGATTATTTCAACCACCCCATTTAGCTGAAGTGTGGCCCTACCTGATCATCCTTCACCCACCATAACTACCTCATTAACTGTCTGCACAGTAATCAGTGAACTTCTCTCAAGTTGGTCAGTTTCCTTCAGTGTTGCATTTTGCACCTTCAAATTTCTAGTGTAAGATTTGCACACATCTGTTTACAAAGAGGTTCACCCTCGAACTGTAACTCCAGTTGAGCTTGTATGTGATTCCTAGGTTTTTTTCCATTTTGCAAATTTGTTTAACAAAGTAATTTCAACAGTTTACTTATGTACAGTCATGACCAAAAAAAATGACATCCCTGCATTTCTGTCAGATAATGCACCACTTTGCTCAGAAATGTGTTGCAATTACAAATATTTGGGCATTCTCATGTTTATTTAATTTGTTTGTATTAGTATAACACAGTTTAGAGACAAAAAGCCAAAGCTGACGCATTCTACGCAAAACTCCAAAAATAGACTGAAACAAGATTATTGGCACCTTCTCAAAATTGTAAAAATAGCTGCATTCCAAGTTTGTGTTGCTCTTGTAATTTGTAATTAAAGTTACCTGTATCAAACAGGTGCTGACAATATAGAAATCACACTAGCAACCTGTTAAAATGGTGAAAAATGTACTTAACCTTTCTGTTTTGTGTCTCTGTGTGCCAAGAGAAAGAGCAGCAAAGAATTGTCTGAGGATTTGAGAACAAAAATTGTGAAAAAGCATTGACAATCTCAAGGTTACAAGTCCATCTCCAGGGATCTTAATGTTCCTGTGTCCACTGTGCACAACATTGTCAAGAAGTTTACAGTCCATGTCACTGTAGCTAATCTTCGTAGATATGGACGAAATAGAAAAAATGATCAAAGAGTTTGTCAAACCTTACCTGAGGCAGCCAAAATCTTTTTGGGAGAATGTGCTGTGGACAGACGAAACAAAATTACAGCTTTTTGGTAAAGCCCATCATTCTACTTTTTCAGAAAAAGAAATGAGGCCTTTAAAGAAAAAAATACAGTCCCTACAGTCAAACGTGGTGGAGGTTCACTGATGTTTTGGGGTTGCTTTGCTGCTTCAGGCACTGGATGTCTTGACCGCGTGCATGGCATTATTAAATCTGAAGACTACCAAATAATTCTGGGGTGCAATGTAGGGCCCAGTGTCAGAAAGTTGGGGCTTCATCAGAGGTCATGGGTCTTACAGCAGGACAATGACTCAGAGCACAAATTAAAAAGCACCCAGAAATGGTTTAAGACAAAGTGCTGGCGAGTACTGAGCTGACCAGCAATGAGTCAAGATCTAAATCCCATAGAGCACCTGTGGAGAGATCTCGAAACAGCAGTTGAGAAAAGGAACCCTTCCAATCTGAGACCCGGAGCAGTTAGCAACAGAAGAGTGGTCCAAAATTCCAGTAGAGAGGTGTAAGAAACTCAATGATGGTTACAGGAAGTGATTGATTTCAGTTATTTTTTTCCAAGGGGTGTGCTACCATATATTAAATTGAGGGTGCCAAAAATTTTGTCCAGTCCATTTTTTGAGTTTTGCATGGAATGTGTCAGATTTGGCTTTTTGTTTCTCCACTTTTTTGTGTCACACCAAAACAAACAATAGAAATAAACATGTGAATGCCTAAACATTTGTAATTGCAACAATTTTCTGGGTGATTATATGCAGGGGTGCCAATATTTTTGGCCATGACTGTATTTGTGACCTTTGCACTTAAAAGTGTGGGTAGCCAACCAAAACAGATTTAACAACTTGATAAAAAATAATGCTCTTTAGCAAAAAACATACATTCTACATTAATAATTATGCTACCACAATGAATGTGTGCTGTAAATTGCCTCCAGCATTGCTCCTGTTTCTTCTTGCCAGAGGCTGCCATTTTGCTGAATCCCAGAGCCCCTGAGCAGCAGTAATCTTTAGGCTGGCAGCAGATTGGCCTCTAGTGCTCTAATTTTCGTCACAATGCCTAAAAATGGAGAGCACCTGAGCATGTACAGAGCAGGGTGAAACAGTGTATTACTGGATTTGAAACAGTATAGGCATTTATTTTATTGTTTTACATAACTATACCTGCAAAGGGGGCCAGCCTGAAGTGATCTAGCAGAACTTAATTTTCTGACTAAATTCCACATTAACCCTTTCACTGCCAGATCTGTACGCTGTACGGACCTACAGAAGTGCCCGCAGGTGGCTAAGCCTGTACGCCGTATGGACCTAATTTCTCCCTCTGCTATAAGCTCATGGTCACTTCAATGACCATAACTTATATTGGAATTGTTTAGCAGACTCTCCTGAACAATTCTATAACTCTGATTAGCAAATTACAACCCACTGATCAGTTATCAACCTTAAATATGACCGCCCCCCCCTCCCACCCATGCCGCCGCTTCCCTGTCCCTAGCCTCTCCACCTCCTGCCGCTAACTTTCACCTAAAACTACTCCCCCCACTCTTCTTTCCTATCCCCTTCACCCCCCTTCTTCCCCCCAGCACTAATTACCCCTCCTCCACCCGATCCGTCCCCCCCCCCGCAAACCGGATCCCCGCAGCTACCATCATTAGCCGGCATGCCTCCTCTGCCTCTTCCGCCAGTCACATCACCCCCCCCATACTGCCCCTACACCCCCAATCCATCACTGCTCAGAGCGGCATCCCTCCTTCCGTCCCGTCGCCTTCAGCTGCTCCCTGCACTGAGCTCCAGTGAGCTGTCATGCAGTGGAGCGTGGCCGGGGGAGGGGAGGGGAGCGGTGTGGGTGGGGGTGAAGTTGGGGCTTGGTAAATATGTGTTTACCAAGCCCCCCCGTAGTAGAGTGGGCACAGGCAGCGATCACTACAGATAGCCCCTATATATCCTACTGACAGCTGATATATAGTAAACCGTGAGTGTTACTATGGGGGTTATTTACGAAAGGAAAATCCACTTTGCACTGCCTTTCGTAAATAACCCCCAATGCATCAGACTGTCATTTTATTAATGAGTTTGGAATCTCTATACAGATTCCTTATTAATTTAAGTAAAGTGCTACAGAGAAAGGGACTATCTTCAGTCCCTTTCTCTGTCTCAAAAAAAAGAGATATGGGGGTCTGTTTAGTTCTGTTATCTCACCAAAGACCCCCCCCCAAAAAAAAAATGCAACAAAAAAATATTTAAATATACCTGTAAAAAAATGTAAAAAGGAAAAAAAAGTAAAAAGGAAAAAAAACGTAAAAAAACAAAAACATAGTAAGACCCAGTGACTTTTTTGGCTGAGGGAAACCCCTCCCCCCCAGGATCTGCCGCACTGCATGTCTTTCCACGGTGACGCAACCCCCCTCCCTTCCCGTACTCACCCCTCTACGGTAACGGTCTCCCCCCACACTCACCCTTCCACGGCTTCCTCGGGAGAAGCCGGAAGACAATAGCGAATATTAATTTGTTATTGTCACAAGTGTATGGGTTCCAAGCGCAATGCTCTGTGCCCGAGCCCAACATTTTTCAAGCCAATTAGAGCCTCAGGCTCTAATCACGTGGCTTGAAAAAAAAAAAAAACTCATACAAACGTATGAGTCCGGAGCCCTGCAGGGGAGTGACGCCCCTGTGCCCCTAATGGACCGGCCGCTCCAGTTAAAACCCCTTCACATGGAGCAGACTCTATCAAGCAGATCCACCTAAATTTACATCAGCTTCTCCATAGAGAACAATGGGTGGTCCGATTGGGCCTGCCTGAAAAAAAGACAGGCAGACCCAATCGGTCTGCTTGTGTGAAAGAGGCCTAAAGCCTTGTTCACACAGGGCATACACAGAGTACCTTTACAGGGATGCACAGGTGTTACATGCATCTCTTTGATGTCATTTGGGATGTAGCAACTGCACAAACAGAGCCGTTGCTCCCAGTTTTATATCCATGAAGGTCTGCATGCATGTCTGTCTGCATTCGGGGTCATGTACCCACACCCACAGCCGTTGCATCCCAATTGACATAAATGGGACTGCCTGTACGGGCACAAAAAATCAGCAGCACTTTTTTTTTTTCTACTGGCCATGTGCTTTCAACAAATGTATAATCTGAGGGGTCCTTTCAAATTCTGAAAGCTGTAAAAGAAAAATGGTAACATCTGGATTTTTAGAGTAAATTGTAGTTATTTACAGTTTTGCGTACCTTCAGTTTTCACCATTTCACAAAAAGGTGCAATTTAAAATGTACAAATGTTTGCTATTTATTACCTCAAAACAGTTTTAACATTTATATTTACTAGGAATTTATCGGGAATTCTATACATTTTGCCATGTATGAATCCACTATTTGCGCAAATATCAGTAGCACCTTCTTTTTATTCTACTGGCAATGTGCTTTCAGAAAATGTATGTTTTTTTGGGGTCTTTTACAAATTCTGAAAGCTGTAAGTGAAAAAAGGAAAGCCTCCAGATTTTAAAAGAATTTTTTGCGTAGTCCGATTTTCACTATTTCTCAAATAGGCGCAATTTAAAATGTACAAATATTTGTTATTTATTAACTCAATACAGGTTAAGCGTTTATATTTAGTAGGAATTTAGCAGGAATTTTGCGAAATTTGCTGTGTTTATATCTGCTAAAAATAGTTTTAGAGAATTTTTAGCAAATATATTGATTTGATAAACATTTGCACAAATATTGTGTGGCCTTAAAAATCACTAGAACCTTCTTTTTAATCTACCGGTCCTATGCTTTCAGAAAACATATGGTTTGGGGAGTCTTTAACAAATTCTGAAAGCTGTACGGGAACAATGAAAACCTTCAGATTTTTAGAGAAATGTGGTTATTTACATTTGTGCATATTTTCAGTTTTCACCATTTAAAAAATACAAATATTTGTTATTTATTAACTCAATACATGTTAAGCTTTTATATTTAGTAGGAATTTTGTAAAATGTACTGTGTTTTTATCTGCTAATAATGATTTTAGTGTATTTTTACCGAAAATATTGTTTTTATACACATTTGCGCAAATATTATTGTGCCCTAAAAATCAGCAGCACCTTATTTGTGTTCTACTGGTCATGTGCTTTCAGAAAATGTATGGTTTGGAGGGTCTTTAACAAACTCTGAAACTTGTAAGGGAAACATGAAAAAGCAATGGAAAAATTGCAAAAATGGCCTGGCCTCCTGAGTGTAAAAATGAAGCACAGGGCCTGGCAGCAAAAGGGTTAAGAGTATATTCTAGAAAATATACGAGGGGCTTTTGTGCTGTACTATATTAGAATGAAGAATAACATTGTTCTAAAGCCTGAATATTTTTTTACTTTAATGCATTCCTTGCATTTTTTGCGCTATAAACAAAATCATCCAACAATTTTGAAAAAAAAAAACAATATTTTTTACTTTCTGCTATAAAACACATCCAATTAAAAAAAATTGAATTTATTCATCAATTTATGCCAAAAAAAAATACCAATAAGCGTATATTGATTGGTTTGCGCAAAAGTTATAGCATCTACAAACTATGGGCTATATTTATGGAATTTTTTTTATTTTTTATTTTTTTACTAGTAATGGCGGTTATCAGCGACATAGCGGGACTGCAATATTTTGTCAGACAAATCGGGCACACCTAACTGACACTTTTGACACTTTTTCAGGAACCGGTGACACCAATACAGTGATCAGTGCTAAAAATATGCACTGTCACTGTACTAATGACACTGGCAGGGAAGGGGTTAACATCTAGGGTGATCAAGGAGCTAAATATGTGGCCAACATGTGTTACTGTGTGTGCTGTGTGTTATTTTTACGAAGCAATGTGCTGTTTTTTACTTCCTGCTTTACAGGAACAAGAAAACAGCACATTGCTCCTGTCCGAAGAGAGCCCTGTGTTTCTTTTCCTACGCAGGGCTCCCTCCGGTAATTTCCAGAGCAGATCGTCAAGTGCTGGCGACCAATCAGCGGCCAGGAGATGCTAATTGATTGGTACTGCAGCCAATCGCAGCACAGCCAGGGTGGCGGGGGCGCATGAATCATGTACCTAGGTACGTGATCCGGCGCAGAGCGGCCACCCTGCCACAGTATATGTGCGGTGGGCGATCGTAAAGTGGTTAATGGCTCTCCCCTCTTCCATTGGCTCCCGCTGCTGTCAGTCAAATCCTAATTCTATTTTATTGTACATAGTGGATAAGTATAACATGTTTGTTATTAAAAAAAATGTAGAATCACTTTAACTCTTATAGTAAATCTGTTTTATAATGTGTTTTACTGCTGCTGTTCAGCATTGTCTTAAATTATCACAAAATTGATAAATAATTTTCCTCAATGTGTGTTGTGGTGTTTTGTTTTTTTTGTTCGTTTTTTTTTCATGCGGTGCATTGACAGCCCTTTAAAAATGAATGGGCTGCCTTAAAACAACACAGAACAATGCATTAAAAATGCACGTCAATGTGTCTCTGTTAATGCATCACAATAATGCATTATGTAAGGGCCCATTCACATTAATACAATGTGAATGGGCCCTTACTGGACTTTGCATTGACTAACATTCTCCTTCAATTAAAAACATTTTTGTGAAATGAATGAAGTAAAAGTATGTTTAACCCAGACTCATGCTGACTACTTCAGGTGATTTAGCATCTGATACTTTAACGTTTTGTGACATGTACAGTTTCACCTTTGTGTGGGAGTTCTATTGTGTTTGTAGCAATGCACTTTAGCTGATACCCCTGGTGTGAAATTCTGGCAATCTCCCGCCAGCAGTACATGACAGGATCACCCTGGGATTTCCCACTGTGCCTGTCAAACTCTCATGACTGGTTGAACATTTCTGTCAGATTATGAGTTTTGCTTCTTTTCACTGAGTATGTAAGAAATATTCCTTATCACTTTTATTTTTGTATGTATTTTCTACCCAACTTCACGACTGGAATTTTCTGAAAAATAATTGTTGTCAATAGCAACTACATATTGACTGTTTTATCAGGGGTAGATAACTGACTAATTGCTACAGGCCACATGGTTTTTCTTTCAGACACTCAGTGGTTAGGTTCCGTGCAGTTTTTTTTTTTATATCCAAAAAATGAGCCTTGTCTATCATTGTTACTTGTACTGAACATTGCTCAATGTAGACATAACAACCTAATTGTGGAAATGGATACTTGTTGAATACAATATCTCTTTTGCATAAAATGTTTTTTAGGGCAGGAAAAAAAAAAACATGGTAGTGTGTTAAGCAATGCTGCCTTTCGTGACAGGCAATGAATTTGCATATGCAATTGTTAGTGGAACTAATCACAACATAGTGACACTGAT
Organism: Aquarana catesbeiana; assembly: GCF_042186555.1. Classification (NCBI taxonomy): domain Eukaryota; kingdom Metazoa; phylum Chordata; class Amphibia; order Anura; family Ranidae; genus Aquarana; species Aquarana catesbeiana. The sequence goes on from NC_133325.1 coordinate 384,073,278, forward strand.
TAACTAAAGGATTTGAGAACCTTCACACAAAAAAGTAAAGAGTCACTTAATTTATTATGTGGAAAGCAAATTCCTTATTTTATCTGCAAGTGACTTGATAAATATAGTGTCACTTTTTATAATGAAAATTCCTAACCTCTTTAGTAAGTTAGCCTCACTGTGTACATATTGTATGTGTTTAAGCTAACTGGGATGCAAAATGACATCCTGAATATAGTGAAAAATGTAATAGGCTGTTTTAATTAGAGGTAATAGCAGACACCTTGTACTATTTTCTTTAAAGTGGTTGTAAACTCAGATGAAAAAAACCCAAAAAAACCCTGAAAGACAAAGGCATAATGAGCATCTCATACTAGCTCATTATGAAATACCGTATTTATCGGCATATAACACGCATAGGTGTATAACACGCACCTGCAATTTAAGAGGGAAGTTTCAGGAAAAAAACTTCCAAAATAATGGTCAGTGCCCATCAATGCAGCCTGATTAGTGCCCATCAATGAAGCCTGATTAGTGCCCAACTGCAGCCTTAATGCAGCCTGATTAGTGCCCAACTGCAGCCTCAATGCAGCCTGATTAGTGCCCAACTGCAGCCTCAATGCAGCCTGATTAGTGCCCATCTGCAGCCTGATTAGTGCCCATCTGCAGCCTCAATGCAGCCTGATTAGTGCCCATCTGCAGCCTCAATGCAGCCTGATTAGTGCCCATCTGCAGCCTCAGTGCAGCCTGATTAGTGCCCATCTGCAGCCTCAATGCAGCCTGATTAGTGCCCATCTGCAGCCTCAGTGCAGCCTGATTAGTGCCCATCTGCAGCCTCAATGCAGCCTGATCTGTGCCCATCTGCAGCCTGATCTGCACCCATCTGCAGCCTCACCATCTCGCATCAATGCAGTGCAGGAAATAACCAAGCCATCATCTCCTGTTTACTAGGTTCTCAGTCGGCCATCACATACACAGTCCCACCTCCGCCATCGGCATTGGACAAGCTGTGATGGACAGAACACTGGTCTAATGCCGGTGGCGGGGGCGGGACTGTGTGTTTGACTTGAGAGTCGAGTGAGAGCCGAGTAAACAGGAGATGATGACGTTGTGAATTCCAGCGGCGCTCGTCCCCCTCCTTCCCCTCCGAGGTACACTATCGGCGTATAGCACGCACCCATGATTTGCCCCCCATTTTCAGGGGGAAAAAGTGTGTGTTATACGCCGATAAATACAAGACTTAACTTAGAACAATGCTGTTGCAGCAGTCCCGGCACACTGCTGGGACCAGCGATATGTCATCCCAGAGTTATTTCTTGGTTTGCGGGCTCCAGTGCTGTGAATGGCCAGAGCCACGATGACGTCACTCCCACACATGCGCGCAGGAGCCACCGGTAACGGCACAGCAGCTGAACAAACGACACAAGCGGGCTGTTTCTTCAGTGCGCATGTGCCAATGATGTCGGCACATGCGGGTACAGTGAATATCTCCTTCACTGTGCAAGTTTAGGAGAAATTCATGATACCTACAGGTAAGCCTTATTATAGGCTTACCTGTAGGTAAAGGTGGTTATACAGTTTACAACCACTTTAAGTTGTAATGTATATAATCTGTTTGTAGAAATATAATTTGTATCTATTACTATCAGCAAATATTTACCTAGTGTAGTAATATTTTTTTAACACAAATTCATGATCTTTTGCTTAGGCCAGATATTGCTTACTGTATACAACATACTTTTGCTTACTGTGCACCACTTCCCCAAACTTCCTGTCAGAAAGTTGCACACCTAATATTATTATTACTGATTACCATCTTAGATTGATCAGGATTACATGTCCGATCATGCCTAGCGCAAGAGCACATGCATGCCTCTTCATTTTGCCATGTGAGGCCGCTGACTGTGCCAATGCCCACAGTCTAATGGTGGGAGTGTGCATCTGGGAGTGGTTCTGGAGGATCCTTCAAAGGAAAGGAGCTACCCTAGCAGATGGGCCAGTGCTGGGGGAGCCATCTGATTCAAGAAGAAAACAGAAACTTTAGTACATTGAAAATCAGCTTAGAACGTAAGTATTGATGTCAGCAGCAGGATGATAAAGCCAAGGGGAATGCCAAACTTCCATTTGCCTATTTCCTTTGCAGTAATTGAATCCAGAAGTATTCATTCCTGTGCACTTATGGGTTCATGATCAGTGTTTCACTACCACAAGGAAGGTAAGGAGAGGTTGACAATTCTCTGTACTAAATCACCACATGCAGCACAGAAAGGAGACATGATAGATCTATATTGACCTCAATGTCTCCACCATTGCAGGGCAAGTTCAAGGCACCTGCGCTCCTGTGTAATGACATGAACTTCATCTCTCTGTGAGTTAAATGTTGACTACAGGGTCATATGATCACTCCATGGAATCCCAGAAAACCACGTGTCGCTAATGTATATTGGAAGTGCTCCTGTGTGACATGTACATTGTCCTTTTTATTTTTATTTTTTTAATCTTTTTTATTGAATTTTGTTTATTTATTTTACAAATATTGCAACGAGGATACTGGTCCATATCCCCCAGAGATATTCCAAGACTAGGCGTCCATCAACTCAGTGAAAATCAAAAGTTATGCAGCAGTAGTAGGTGGTCAGCTAACCATTTGGACCATACCTTGTCATATTTTGCAGGGCAGCCTACTGTCCTTTTCTTACAGTACTAAAGTAACGTTTAACAAAGTAAAAAGTAATAATAACAAAAAAAATCTGAAAAAGTTTCTTACATATTGGACTCAAACTCACATATATTGTAATGCACTGTGCAAACTGTTGTCGCTACATAAATTCTCTGTAGTCACAGAGGTGAGAATGGTTGGTTTGATAGTGATTTGGGAAACTGGGGTCCACTTTTAGTCTATTATTTCTCCTATCAATTGTAATTATCATTCATAGTTCAAAAGTAATTATCATTCATAGTTCAAAAGTATTGCCCTTAAGAACTAAAACAAACAGACTTTGTTGTTTCAAAGTTTGATTCTGTTTCTTGCATCACTGTAATCAGATTGAAGTTTCAAGCTCAGGTATGTCTGAGGTTGGGTGGTTGCCTTGGGATAATACTACTTAACGTTTTGATAAAACATTGTGTATCAGTACTGCTTAGAATGAGAAGAAGGGAACACCCCAAAAGCTTGTCCTGAAAATGTAAATGTAAACATTTTTACAAATTATCGCTGACAGTACTAGCATAAACCATTATTATACTACATACAGTATATTAAGGAGTCTGTTTATAAAGTAGAGACTGTGACTTTCACAAACATTCGCTGGTGGAGAATCAATCACTCCCATTTAAAACATATGCATCTGTATGGTTCTCCACAAAAATATGTGAAAGTCATGTTCTCTGCTTTCTAAATAGACCTGTATGTATAGTAATGCATATTAAATGTTTTACAACCATATTCCTTTCAATCACACATCCTTTTTGATTAAAGCTAAAAAGGTCATATCAAAATTTATAATTTAAGTCAGTTGCATTTCTTCATTTTCCATTCTTTCAAAAACACATTTATATTTATGTATAAATCATTTAATAACTTTGTTACAGAGAGCTTGGATATTTTATTGTATTTATATGAGCTTATGATTATATCAGAAGAATATCCAAAATATTCCTCTGATAGAAGCAGTGTCTAGACCAGTTCAAGTAGTGGATCTCAAGGGACAGCAATAAATGAGCTCCCCTTTGAGCCCCTGGTTGAAATATGACAGGGCTAAGAAGGAACATATGGTCTTGGTACTTTGTAATGGCTAAGCACCAGCACTGTGTATTATATTGGGTACCTATTTAGGCTGTGGCTTTAAGGGGTGGAGAATTTGACTGACCCCTTATTATATAGATAGACACCAGAAGCCAATCCCAAGTGTGTGAGGCAAAGCGTGTTGACAGAGGGGACATGCCACCCCCATGAGCACACGCCAGTGCGGCCGATCAGCTCGAATGCACAGCAGGTTACTGCTATAGCTGCATTCAAGATGGCTATGCCTATTAGAGGATGAGGAAGGAGAATCCTACAGAGGAGCAGGATGTGGTGAGATGCATGTAGTCATGCTGACACCGTGCATTGTGCATTTAGCCCTCGACAAAGAGAGCCTACTCGTATGACTCATAGAGTCAATGATCATATCAGCTGTTATACACAGTCACAGCTTTACCCAGCATTACTACTTACTTATGCAGGCTGGACCTGGCTTTAAACAGAGGGTGTAGAGCAAGGGTCTTCAAACTACGGCCCTCCAGTTGTTCAGAAACTACAATTCCCATCATGCCTAGTCATGTCTGTGAATGTCAGAGTTTTACAAAGCCTCATAGGATGTGTAGTTCCGCAACAGCTGGAGGGCCGTAGTTTGAGGATCCCTGGTGTAGAGTCATCAGAGAGGCAGTGGGGGACACATGAGATCCTAATGGTGGACTTTTGTCTGTTGAAGGGGGCTGTCAAACGACATCCTTGCATGCATTCTCGGGCACACATTGAGACATATCCTCACCAGTGGCAGCTGGTGCTTCATTTTTCGGGGGCGGCAGGTCTGCACTTACCCTATCCAGGTCGTGGCTTCCCCAGCTACTCCTCCTGGCCTTAAGATTCGCCTCCTGTCCTGGCCAGGAGGACAAGCCGGAAGACAATAGCGAATATTGATTTACTAATGTTACAAGTGGGTGGGTTTGGCTCTCCGCCCCAAACCCAACCTTTTTGAAGCCTCAGGCTCAAATCATATGCTTAAAAAAAACTCATAGAAACCTATTAGTCCAGCACCCTGCATGGAGATTAGGAGGTGGCACATGGAGATTAGGGGGCGGCGCCCCATGTCCCCTATGGGCCGGCCTTCGCTGATCCTCACTCTATCTGGAATATCAGTGGCATTTATCCTACATACTGCTGGCCTTGTGCAATGCCTAAGGCATTTTTTCATGTATAGGGGTTGTGAGGGTATAAAGGGAGGGAAGTGGGGGGCCAGGTTGGATTGGTGGAGGTGAGGGAGTGTTGAAAGTCGAGTGGGAAGGAGGGGAGGATACCAGGGTATGGGATCTAGCTTACTCACTGGAGGTATTTTATGTTATATGTCCATTATACAGTGTTGAAAATAAACACTTTTGTGTTGTAGTTTCTTGTAGATGTCATATCCTTTTGAGCCCTTGCACACTGGGGCGGTTTGCAGGCGCTATTGCGCTAATAATAGCACCTGCAAACCGCCCCGAAAGTGCCGCTGCTTTCATTCCAGTGTGCAAGCCCCGAGGGCTTGCACACTGGAGTGATGGGCTGGCAGGATGGTAAAAAAAGTCCTGCCAGCAGCATCTTCGGAGCGGTGAAGGAGCGGTGAAGGAGCGGTGTGTATACCGCTCCCTTACCGCTCCTGCCCATTGAAATCAATGGGACGGCGCGGCTATACCGCCGGCAAAGCGCCTCTGCAGAGGCGCTTTGCGGTGGTATTTAACCCTTTCTCGGCCGCTAGCGGGCGGTAAAACGCCGCTAATAATAGCGGCGTTTTACCGCCGACGCCGCCCCCCGCCCCAGTGTGCAAGGGCTCTTTGGGTGTGTTTTGTATCAAAAATACACCAAAAATACTACTGCATAACATACATTTTTAACATGTTTTGACTTGTGTTCTATTAATTTCAATGGGGAGCTTTGTTTTTAGTGCAGTTTTGAAAAACACACCAAGAATGCGGTAAGCAGGACTTTTAGAAATGCAACTAAAACACAACTGACTGGTGCGAAGAGTTCCATAGGATTTAAAGGGGTGCATTTTTCATGCATTTTATTCTGCTTTTTTAACCAAAAAAAAAGATCAAAAGCTGATTAGTGTGATAGACCCTTAAACTGTAAACTTATTTAAAATGTAAAATTGAGAAATTTTCTTGTAAGCTTGCTTATGTCAGGAAAAATATTACATACTGAAATTGTTATCTTTTTGGCAACCATGGTTGGATGTGTCTAAGGATTTCTGGGGGGATGTCCTCTCATCGCAGCTTACTCAGTGAGTTTCCTTCCACTGATGTAGCTTAGGAACAATGATTTGATGGACGGCAACACACTGGCCAGGTATTGTTTTGCGCGGAACTCTCCGCTACAAAAGGGGAACCTGAGAATGTGACGCTGATAGGGGGTCGTATGTGGTGCTGGTATGAATGTGTATGCGTGAATGTTGCTTGGGGTTTTCTTTTGTTTTCGGTACTATCTGTTTGTTGACCATCCGGGAATACTTGACTTGGTATGACCATAAGTACCTTAAGTGCCTGTAAATGTAATTCCTTTTCTATGTACCTTTTGTTGTGAAAACTAAAATAAACACCTTTTAAAAAAAGAAAATGTTATCATTTAGAAGAAATTACTCTTAACCTTAAATTTCGCTTAGATCTACACATTAGGAAGAGCTGGAAGGCTACATTCACACCTGAGCGTAGCGTTTTTGAGCGTTTCTTCCAGCGTTTTGTCGCGTGATTTTTCGGGCATATTTGCGCATTTCCATGCAGTGTTGTCCGGCGTTTTTGAGCTTTGGCATTTTTTTTATTAGCCAATAGGAAAAATGATCATCTGTTTCATCATTTGTTGCTATGTTGTTAGATTTTATCATCTGCTTCCTGCTCCAAAAACGCCCAAATCTGCCTGACTTGCGCAACAAAAAAGGGTCCAGAACTTGTTTGAACTTCAGGCGTAGGGCTTCAGGCGACTTGGAGTGGAGATGTGAACCATCTCCATAGAGAATAATGGATTTTTTCCCCTCAAGCGTTTTGTAGCTTGAGGCTTCAAGCTACAAAACGCTCAGGTGTGAACGGGCTCTTAAAGTAATATAAATAAGGATGATGTTATAAATTGATATAACTAATTAGTTAAAAAATCATAACATTGGTAAATTCTGTGCTGTTCCAGTTATTTCTGTAAATAAAGCAAGGTTCAAACATGGGGTTACAGATAAATGGTTAAAAATAGATAATCCAGGTAGTAAAGTTGGTAATTATCAAAAATACAGTAAAGCTTTCAGGGTATTCAGCCAATATAAGTCCCAGATCTCTCTAGTGATATCCTTAACACTTGTATATAAGGGAAAGGTCAAAGATGGGGCATTATATAACTTCTCTTCTATAACAAGAGCAGAAAATTAACCATAACTTAAAAGGCTAAAAATAAAGACATAACCAAAGATGAAATATTGTATTAAAACAGACCTGAGTATCATTACTCCTTCATAACTATAATCTCTATAAAGCATCCTTCCCCAAATTCTAGCTCTTCTGTCACCACCCCAAAACTTACTAAAATAAAAAAAAACAAGGAATTCTTCAGTTTCAGAAACATGTAAAATTTAATTAAACAGGCTCTTCGACAGTAAAATAAGTTTTGTGCACCACTCGTTTCACAAACTCAGCATATAGTTGATAACAGTATTATAATCTAACTTGAATATTCTGGCCTTTGACTTTTGAAGCCATAAATATGAATGTGTGAAATTATGCCACTATGAATGAATGTCTAACTTTAAGCTCCACTATACCCAAGGAAAGCCCCTATTAATTTTTCTTTTTTCTGATTCATTTTAAATTCAGCAAAAGACCTCAAAACTTCTAAGTTTATATATATTTTAAAATCATCGGGAAATAAGATTTTGTATCTGTGTATTCGTCCCTCAAAAGTAAAATAAACATTAAAAGGGAAAGGGGATACAAACAACTCCCTAATCTAAATCTGAATGTATTAATGTATACAAAATATAGTCCAAGAGGATATTATTAAAATCTTTTTTTTTTGGTAGCTAAAAAAAATATCAAAACATAAGATTCCTTTCCCCTTAGGCCTTTTTCACACAGGCCGGATCTTTTTTTCTTAGCAGGAGATCCATCTGCTGAACACCTGCTGAGCTGAGCCGAATGGCCGGATGACAGGTCCATGTCTGCTCCTCTTGCCAGAGATGGCATGGACACAGCCCGCTCCTGTATGGACAGTCTGATGTAAACGGACCGACTGTCCATTTATGTCCAATTGCCCTCCGATCTAATCCATCCAGACAGAGGGAAACAGATCCTCCTCCTTTTTTTTTCACCAGATTAGATCGGACCCAGAGGTACAGTAGCAGGGTGTAAACGGACACAAGTCTGTTTTACATCATACTGCCCATAGAGGACAATGGAGGGTCCAGTTGGGTTTGGCTGAAAAATGGGGAGCCAAAAAATGGGGAGCCGAACCTGATTGGACCTCTAATGTGAAAGGGGCATTACTTAAAATTATCTATTCTTTTCTCAGATAGATTGCTTCTTCATTTATGTCAGATTTTAGGGTCAAGGGTGCACCAAGATTACTAAGGTCTCTCTGCAGTGAATCAGCTAGAGCTATTTTTTCATTTTTGTCAGTTTTTCATACTATAATAAGAAATCTTAGCAGATTAAAATAGTGTTCCAAAAAAAACAACCTGATATGTCCTTCAGAAACAATGAAACAAAGCAAAATTGTATCAAATACTTACCGTAATTTTCCTTTCCTGATGCCAAACCATGGCAGCATACTAGTGATAGACCACTCTCACAAGCTACATTCCGAAATGTACAGGGTGGGTCCATATGCTGCCATGGTTTGGCGTCAGGAAAGGAAAATTACGGTAAGTATTTGATACAATTTTTCATTTTCCTGACGCCAACATGGCAGCATACTGGTGATAAATAACTAGCTGACAGGGTGAGTTCTACTTGCCAAACCAATCTTCTTATTAAGATGGGACAAAGGACTGAATAGTCCTTCCTACAAAGTCCACTGATGACAAGGCACCCAGGTCTGCTTTGTAAAGTTTGAGTAGGTATGCTGGCATGACCATGATACCTCTCCACAGATGCATACCATAGATGCTCTTGAATGGGCTGCCTATGAGGCTGCAACCGCTCTGGTAGAGTGCACCGCCACTGATGGAGGTTCACGGCACCTCTTCCTGTATCCACAACCAAGCCCAGTCCAGGCAGTAACCCCTTTTCTTGATGATATCCAGCTGGAATGACAAAAGGCTTATTAGATGACCTGAAAGAGCAATTGTGGACAGGTAGTTCTGAAAATGGCCAGTTCGTGTGACTTTTCTGTGTGATGTTCTGGAAAGTTAGGCAATGCCCAGGCAATAGAGGGCTGTTGCTTTTTGGAACTCCAAGAGCTTGAATCTCAGAAAAACTTTTGCTTAAAGTTCTTGCAATAGATACTGCCTTGTAGGTAATGGCCCGAACTGAACACTGCTCTGTTGGAGCAAACAGTTGAACTGACATGAGATCCAGTAACATCAATAGATCTCACTGGGAAAGCCTCTTTTCTTGGTGACCGAATCCTCATGACTTCCTTCAAAAGTCATGCAGACTGAAGGATTCTTGGGCCATTTAAATGTGTTATTGCCGATATAACCGACACTTGCAAGCTTAATGGGGATAGGCCAAGGCTCATGTCCAATCCGGCCTAGAGTAAGTACAGAACAGCTGCCACTGGAGGGTCAGTAGGATCAATGTCTCGCCCTACCGAAACAACGCAAACTTGTTCCTTGTTTAGGCATGGATGTTGTAAGCAGAGTGCCTTCTCGCACTCAACAAAGTAGAGATTGATCTGGAACAATTCTGGAGCAACCTGAGTTCCCCAGCTTCCCCTTTTAGCTCCCCTGCTTGCAGTCTGCGTATGTGTTGCAGGGAAATATCTTCTGTACCCTAAAGTGAATGGCCAGGGAAAACCGAGGGCTTTGTGGCCAATATGGAGGCCATGACAACCTTGTTTTCCCTTGACAGCTTCAAGAGGAATCTCATTACGAGAGATGTTGGGGGAAAAATATATAGGCTAGATTGCAGCCCCAAGAAGAGACCAGATCATTTGCCCCCTGCGCCTTGGGGGTGCTGAAACAAGATCAGACATACCCAAAGTTTGTGAATAAAAGAGGTCTGTCTGTGGTAGGCCCCACCTGTGGACCAGCTTGGAGAAGTTGATAACCCAGCCATATCTCTGCAGGGTATATATGAGGACCTCTTGGTGTGACAGCAATTGTTTCAGTCGTCTGGATAGAAGAAGAATGACGTCCAGTAAGTGGCGAACTCAGAGACTCTGTTCTCCAAGTTGAGCTGACACAGCACTGAGATCCTTGCAAACATTCTTAGAGAATTTTTTTAGGTCAAAAGGTAGGCTGTTAAAGTGGAGATGAGTCTAACGGATTGCCAAACGTACTTATTTTGGAAGAAAAGGAAAAGAAAAAATGTGGGAAGTGTGGATAGGCATCCTGAAAATCCAGCAGTAGCATCCAGCCATCTGGTTGCACTGATTGAATGGACTCCCTCTTAAAGATCAATAAGAGGGCCAAAAAGGTTCATCCTCTTCTGATCTGCAACTGGATGCTAGCCACCATCCCCTGCGAACTACAAACAGGGTTGGGCAGAAAACCTGCAATCTTTCCTGTGAATGGGACCGGTACGATGAAGAAAGTCTGAAGTGTCTGCAAGTATTGTAGCAGCCCATCTGCTTTTGCTGGAGGAGGAGCAATGAGGAACCTCCCGAAGTGACCACGAGTGCCTGATACCTTCCTCCAAAGATCTGCACAACATGCCAAACAGAGATCTTCTGCCATAAAGTGACTTACACCAATCTTGTTTTTAGGAAGTAAGACACAGCCCAGGGTCTCAACCAGAGGGCCCCCCTAGCCGTGACCAAGTATAGCATTGCCTTGGCCAGGCACCTGGTTGAGACTATTGCTGCTTCTGCAATAAAGTTCACTGACACATTCATTTTGGCTAGGGTTCGAATGATATCCGCTTTATGGATTTCCTCTCCAACTGCTGTCTCTAGCTCCTGGAACCGGAAATCTAAAGCACTAATCACCGAGGTAAGGGCAACTGCCGGACAGCAGACCCCTGTTGGTCGCCTCGTTACTAGGCTACAGTCGCATTTACTGTGGGCATGGATGTCAGTGATGCTATACTAGTCTCTGACAGGGATTTCCTCTCCAACTGCTGTCTCTAGCTCCTGGAACCAGAAATCTAAAGTACTAATCACCGAGGAGAAGGCAACTGCCGGACCGCAGACCCCTGTTGATCGCCTTGTTACTAGACTACAGTCGCATTTACTGTGGGCATGGATTTCAGTGATGCTATACCAGTCTCTGACAGGGATAAAACTTGTATAGACCATCAAATGAGAAACTCTCTCCGGACTTTGCCATCTCTCTGATTACATTTCTTCCAAAAACGGAGAAGGGATTGCTGTTTTGAAGAAAGGGTAAACATGACTTTATCTTTTTAACCATGTATTGGCCATGCACTCCGAGTCTTCCTCTGATGAAGAGGGGCTACTATTATCTGCAGACTGCCCATTCACCAGCATAGCAGAACTTAGTGGTTGAGCGCCACATGTCAAGGTGCCAGGTTGCTCTTCTAGTGGCTAGAGTAGCAACTAGGAGGGGGCTGCCTGGCTGGGATAATTGAAGTGAGTTCAAAATAGATACTCGCGCCATAAATAATAAAGACAATAGGTGTCACCTGTTAACCGCGAACACCTCCAGCCAGTCTTTACTCACCATCCTGTTGGGTACAGGTGCTGCCCCACAGGCCCTGGAGGACTCTTGCTGGGATGCTAGCGTTGCTCTGGGGAACAGGCGAAAAGTTGTCTTCCTTGGAACTTTTCTCCCTTGAGTGGGTGCAGCATCTAGGGCTACGCTCTTCCGAAGACCGTCTGCCTTTCCCTGGCTCTTGATCTTTGAGAGAAAAAACTCAAAGCAATACATATAAGGAGGCACTCTTTTCCTGCAAACTTACCAACACAGTGTTTCCATCCATACCTTTAAATTTGAGGGTCTTTTTGCATAAGCGGTGACTGACTCATGACTTGAGGACAAATAGGATGGGCAGCTGAAATGAGGATAGCCAGAAAGGAAAATAGCACTAGAGAGAAGGGCTTTTGACATGAAAGAGAGAGGAATACATACATATATATATATATATATATATCTATCTATCTATCTATAGATAGATAGATAGATACATATATATATATCTATATCTATAGATATAGATATATATATATATATATATATATATATATATATATATATATATGACCTTCATAAAAGAAAACAGAAAATAAAAAAGTTTTTTTTTTAAACGAAAAAAAAATTTAAAAAAATTGATATATATACATCTCTTCTTTTTTTGGGGGGGTGTCCTACCCATTAAAAAGCAGCAGGGGGCACTGGAGAGAAGCCTGCCTGTCCCAGGAACCATAAGGTGAAAGACAGGTGGATGATTCTGAGCCAGATAAAGGATGCTCTATCCTACCAGGCACCAAAGGCAGTCAGCCACTCACATTGTCCCAGGAGAGCTCCCCCAAGGCTGCATCCCTCATTGCTGGCAAGAGCGAACTTTTGCCCATAAGCAAGATGGAGGTCGGAACACACACTCCCTCAACACTGGTCCTGAGGGAGTGGTCAAGAGGCGGAGCTCTAACACTAGTATGCTGCCATGTTGGCTTCAAGGAAAATGATTTATGTGGGCAAATTATATTTAAAAAAAAAACAGCAAATATGATATTCAAAAAACAATAACTACATGTGTATCTTCCTGGAGCATACATTTTAAATGACAGGGATTGATTTACCACCAATGAATACATGGTGAAAGTCACATTCACTGCTTTATAAACTTGACCAATAATTTATGATAAACCATGCTAGTCACGTTAACACCTAGTGTGGTAAAGAAAAATGCTCATACCATTAATGTGTTTCACATTCAATAACACGATATAAACAAATTCTTATTAATATAATATCAAAGTTCCATAAAAAACTTCCCAAGTGTGAAAGTGCAGGTGCTCTTTGAAACTTAAAACTTGGTGCTTTGTTCCACTTGTGCATATAGTGCCCCACATGGATTTTCACTCACCAAATGGACATGGCCAACTATCGCTAGTGTGGTCAAATGCGCTTGTGGGGCATGTACCCTTAAAAATCCAGTTCTTCTTGAATTAGCTTAGTGTGACTTTTATAGCCCGGTTCTAAATGATGGCAGGAAAGAAGCTCATAGTATAAAACTGTTTGGTACTATTATTCAATTTTATTACTTTAAAGTTTAAATTACACTCACTTTGTAAAGTGCCGATTTAACCTGGCACCTGGTGTATACAGCATTGGTTGGTAAATTAATGCAGCCCTCCCACTTTTGCTTTATAAATAAGCCCTGTAGAGTTATTGTCAAATAAATTGATACATATTGAGCTACTAAATATGGTCTGGGTGACTATGCATCAATTATCTCAGGTCACTAAGAGGTAAACTGTTCCCATTTCCCATTTCTAGTGTCTCAAAGGTATACCAAGCCAGCATGGGCTAAGCTTGCATAAATATGTACAATTAACAGGATGCAGACATGAAGACTAATCAACCAATGTGCATTCATATTTTAATAACAAAGTGTTTTCAACACTGAACATATAGTTCATTATGTCCTTGCATGGTTTACTGCCTATCAGTATCATTAGTGAGTCTCTTGTTACTGCAAATGTAACCAAATGTTTCATAACTCATCAACTGCTGAATGGAGCACATATATTACATTTTTATAGGCACTTATAAACTAAACTACAGCCATATAAATAAATGTATTATTTGAAAAAAAGTTATAGCCCACTTCCAATGTGCTTTCATACATTGCTGTGTAAAACAAATTGTTCTTCCCCACAAACAGGTCTCTTAAAGAGGTCCTGTCAGGAGTATCACCCCCCTCTATGTAGGCTACAAGGAGTGGATTGCTCCATCAACATACCAACAGTGGCCCAAATGGCTAAAACTGCAATTCAAATAACAAGAAAAAAGTAGTCATCACTGCATTACCTTATTCATCACATAACTATGATCCTTAATCAGAACATGTAATTGTCCCTTGGAGACCATCATGCAAAGGTCTACTTTATGGATTAAGGGGAGATAATTTTCAGTGAGAATGGAAATTAGCTTTAAGCATTATGATAGCATACATACAAGTCTGCACATTGCACTTTAGTTGTCATCCACCTCATTTAAAGTGGTTAAAATATGAATAGAGCACACCATTCTATAGCGTTCATTTGTCTTAATCCAAAGCACCAAGTGTATTTTCTCTCTGCTATCTAGTTCCTTGGCTATCTGCATGAATTATTTCTGTAAATTTTTCCCGACTCCAAGAGATAAAAAATGTCAAGGGAGGGAGCATGCAGCCTGTGATTGCATCGTTCCTGTGTGCTTTGTGGATGGGGTATGCCCCTTCCCTCTAATCAACTCTCAGAGCTCTCCTCATTGAGCTGTGCAATGTGTAACTTCAGCTCCCTGCCCCCTGCTTTCTGAGAGCTCAGACAAGCTGGATAAATTCTGCACATTGAATGGCTGTAGAGAAAAGAAGACTGCAGATAAACAGGTACAAAATATGTGGGAGTATTTGTCTCCTCTCCGTGTATCATCTGAGACCAGTCACTTTACTGGTTATATGTAAGGGTTTTCAAACCACTTTAAATAGTATGCATCTAGGAAAGTTAGGAAGGGGGGGCTTGGTGGATTTTTACAAATTCGATACTTGTTATTTACACCTGCTTTTTTTTTTTTTATAATTTAAAATCCTTGCTATAATTAAATCTTGAAGTAGAATTCGGCCTAAAAACAATCTAGTCTTAACCCCCCACCTCCTGCTACTTATACTGTCTAACCTGTGTAAAAAAGATGTGTATTCTTAACCTATTTTATGTCTGCTCCAGTCCGGTAATGTGATTTCCTGTAGTAGAGAGCAGTGTCTGCAGGGGAGAGGAGAGAACGCATGCCAATGGCTAGCAATTCTGGGAGCAGTGATGTCATCCACAGGTTCCTATACTCCAGCCATTGCCTGCTGTTGACACTGACACAGGGGAGCCAGAGCTCCAGATCAAGGGACCGGAGTGGAGTAAAAATAGGTAAGTATACACATCTTTTTACACAGGTTAGGCAGCATAGGTAGCAGCAAGGGTAGTGATGGGGAGGGAGGGGGGTGGGGGAACTAGTTATTGTTAGGCAGGAATTCTAACTTGAAAGCTAAATTCCAGCTTAGGAATATATTGTCTGTACATAAAAGGCATACTTAGATCTTGGTGTGCTTTGTATATTTCTTCCACATCTGTGCAGTAATCTATTGAGAAGCTTTGCCTCTGTGCGGGAGCTTCCTATAATAAGAATCAGTCACTGCTTCTATCTGTCCTTGTGCAGGGTGACTGGTCTTGTATGCACCCACCTCCTGAGGTTTTCTGCAGGCAGCCTGTAGTAAATGGGGCCTTGTTGAGTCCCACTCACAGCTCTGCATTATTCACAAGGTGTGTAGCACAGTGATGATGTATCTACTATGTTTACAAAGTGATAACTGTATAACCGTGCTTGCACATTTTGATTACACAGAATTGATTTATATCATTTGTGGCCATTGAAGAATATGTTTATATTAAAGTTTTTTGTGCCCAAAAGTCAGCTTTGAAGAGTGTTAACGGATCATAGGCTAGGAATAGAAATGAATAGTCATATGCTTTATAAGCAAAATATTGTAGATCTAATTAGCCAAAATCAAGTCATTGAAATTATTTTTAATTGAGTGAAATGTTTGAATATTTGGAGTATTTATTTTTTGATTACACAGTAATATATATTGATATAATTTTAAGGGAACAGATCACATGAAGTTAAGAAAATATTGGGTACTTCTACAGTACGTACGGAGAAATCAGTGCCTGACCTCACAAATGCGCTTCTAGAAGAATGGTCAAACATTCCCATAGACAAACTCCTAAACCTTGTGGACAGCCTTCCCAGAAGAGTTGAAGCTGTTATAGCTGCAAAGGGTGGGCCAACTCAATATTGAACCCTATGGACTAAGACTGGGATGCCATTAAAGTTCATGTGTGTGTAAAGGCAGGTGTCCTAATACTTTTGGTAATATAGTGTATGTGCCTGGGTCAGATTTTATGAATGGGGTTTACAACCACTTTAATATCTTCTCCTCTACTCAGTAGACCCCGTCCACTGCCCAGAGTGGAAGAAACCAGATCTATCAGTCATGTGACCGCAGCAAAATAATAATGCTTTGATTTTTTTAAGAGATTACTTCCTTGAAAGGGCTTTTAATGCTAAACTCTTATGCCGCGTACACACGGGCGGACTTTTCAACGGACTAGGTCTGGCGGACTTTTCAATGGACTTTCCGACGGACTTTTCCAAATGAACAGACTTGCCTACACACGATCAACCAAAGTCCGACGGATTCGTACGTGATGACGTACGACCGGACTAAAACAAGGAAGTTCATAGCCAGTAGCTAATAGCTACCCTAGCACCGGTTTTTGTCCGTCGGACTAGCATACAGACGAGCGGACATTTCGAACGGACTCGAGTCTGTCAGAAAGATTTGAAACATGTTTCATTTCTAGGTCCGTCAAACTTTTGGGAAAAAAAGTGCACTGGAGCCCACACACGATCTAATTATCCGACGGACTCCGATCCGCCGGACCAAGTCTGCCGTGTGTACGCGGCATAAGTTATCTTTGTTTGTACATACTTGCAACCTACTTTAGGTGGTATAGTCAGGCAGATGAGGGATTATGCTGTTGATATGAGGGCATTGTCTGTCTTTTTTGGCATGCCTTTTAATGTATATGTATATATCAATTGAGCTGGGTACTTTGCAGGAGATTTAATACACAAAAATTGCTTGCATGAAAGCATCCTGCACTGTATCTTGAAAACAAGATGAACTCCCGTTAATGCCTGTTGGCTAAACTAAAAAGTCTCATTTCACTCCTCACTTCCCACGCTGAGAATAACTGCTGTGGGGCTTACGCCGAATCATTGATGTAATGGTTTCAGAATGGTTTGAAGGATAATATTATAGATATTATTATAATATTATAGATAAAATATATTGGGGAAGCTGTATGTTGCCTCTTGCTTTATTAACAGTGTAACTATTATTTAATAGATTTTACCTTGTGCGGATGTAATCACATAAACAGTCCACATGTTTGTATTTATAAATGTGATGTAGGGACCTTAAATTGTGAGTTCCTTGGGGACACGGATTGATGTGCATGTACAGTATGCAAAGTGCTGTGTAAATTGTTAGCTCTATATAAATACCAGTTATAAGTAAATAAAACTAATCAAATGTATATATGGCTATGGCAAGCTGTCCAAAAAACAGGTAACATCTTACCATGAAAACCTCAAATGTACCTATTTATTAAGATGCAGGTGCAAGCCCTCTTTAATTTTATTTCCCACAACCCCCTAGTTTCCTGGAACAGTGTCGTAGGTAATAATTTCTTCAAATTCACTCCCTCTGCAGCTCAGAGAGGCCATACCTGATGCAGCAAAGGTAGCTGAACAAGTGATCTGCAGCCAGGTGAGAAGCCCATCCATTGTCAGAACTTGCGTGCAGTCAGACTTACAGAAGACCAATAGCACGCAGCTCCAGAAGACCCAGCCAATGTGTCTGTGGGGGGGGGGGGGGCTTCCTGATTGCTACCAGAGTACTCTAGTTCCAGTGGGGGGCCCTATTCCTTGGATCCCTCCAGCTATTCCCCTGTGTTACCAGAGCTACCTTGGATTTCACTGTGAGGGACACTGTTCATGAGGATAATAACAAATAGCAGTGTTCTGAACTATTGATTCTCATGTCTATTCTCTGTCATTAAAGAGTCCTATAGAGACTCTGCTGTGCAGCCACATGTTACCCTGACTGGGTCACAAAGACATTGCTGTGAAGAGTCCATGTTTTTGCAGCTTTCTTTATTCTTCAGTGTATGTACTGTATGTTCCTTGTCCTTCTGAACCATTTTGCATTATAGCTTCTAACTTTGCACCTTTTTAATAAACTGCAAGTACAATTTACATCTTACACTTAAAGTGGTTGTAAACCCTTACATATACCTAGTGAAGTAGCTAGCCTCAGGTGATACGAACAAAGATGAACAAATCCTCCTACATAAATGGTACCTGTTTATCTGCTGTCCACTCTTCTACAGCTGCTCAAAGTCCAGAATTTATCCCGCTTGTCTAAGCATTCAGAAAGAAGGGGTGGGGGGCTGAAGTTACACTCAGTGAGGAGAGCTCTGAGAGCTGATTAGAAGGAAGGGACACACCCCCTTCACACAGCACACAGGAATAGAGGCTGTGTGCTGGAGCTCTTCCCCTGTCACCTTTTTACCTTTTTTACATCAGGAAAACCTGGCAGAGGTGACTCAGTGTGGTAGCAAAGAATTGAGGCAGCGGACAAATATGGCACTTAGTGCTCTGGATTGAGACACACACATTTAAGTACACACTATAGAGGGATAAGCTTTGTTCATATTTCATACCAGAGGTTCGACCACTTTAACTAGATTAGTGATGAGCTGAATGTACCTGGGTTCGGTTTGAGGCAAGTTGGACGAACAACACTTCAGATTCTGAATCCAAACCCCATTGAAGTCAATGGTAGCTGAATGTTTAAAAAAAACAGTAATTGCCATTTTCCTAGACCAACAGGCAAGGGAATGTCAAACAAAGCACATGGGGGGCTTGGCACTGCGAGAACATATAACAAAGCAAAAATAAAATTACGCTTGTCGGGGAGCAGCAATTTTAATAATGCTTTATGGCTAACATTACAAATTCAAAATTCTCCTACCTATGAAGTGGCTCATCTGTATGATGTATACAACCTATTGTAGCAAAACTGACATTTACTAAGAAACCATGCCATTTAGGTTGCCAGCAAAAGACAGCTTTGGGTGCTTTACTTTTATTTGTTGTCAGGTTTCAGGTGTAAGGCCAAGTTGCTGAGAGGGCACCCCTTGCAGCTAAGTGCAGCTCACCCCTGGGAGTGGTACAGGGGTACAGGGAATGCAGTGCCCAAAGAAGCATGGTTACTGCTGTTAGATGAGCTGGTCACCAGAGCAGAGACTGTCTGGAGCGAGCTGAGTATACTGTATGGCAGCCGTGCTTAGGTGATGTCACAGGTATAAGACAGCAGAGCGAACCAGCAACGGAGTCAGAAGCCAGGCCAGGAGTCATACACAGTGAATCAGCCTGTGATTGATTGGCAGAACTGGAGCAAGCCAGGGTCATACACAGTAGATAGGGGATAGCAGAGTTGTAAGCCAAGCTGAGGTCAATCACGAGGGAACAGGCAGGAGCAGAGTCAGGTTGCAAGCCAGGAGTTCAGGATAAGCGGGTATCATCAAGGTCAGTAGTGGGAAGTCCAAGGATCAGGATACAGAGAGCACAGGAGATACGGGAAGTTGAAGGTAACCCAGCAATCTGCATGTGTCAGTGGCAGGTTTAAATAGGCCAGAGGGCACCAACATCTGTCACGTCGTGCACGCACATCTATGTGCACCTGCCGTTGCGCATCTGCGTGCACCTGCTTGCGCCGTTGCGCATCTGCGTGTGCACATGCGCGTGGGAATCCGTCTGGCGTGACCATGATGAGTGCTGGCAGGATTGCCAGTTCTTCGGCCATTTCCCTAACAGTGCCCCCGCAAGGGGCAGCCTCCGGATACCCAAACAAGTCCATCTTTCGGGGTATCTGATACAAAATCTTTGTAAAAGCCTAGGGGCATGTATATTGCCTGCAGGTTCCCAAGAATTTTCCTTTGCTGAGTACCCCTTCCATTTAATAAGAAATTGAATTGTCCTACCTCTCCTCCGACAGTCCAGGATGGCTTCCACTTCAAACTCTGCTTCATCTCCCACTGAGACTGGAGGTGGTGGAACTTCTTCTCTCCCAGGGACTAGGTATAGCTGATTTGAGCAGGGAAACATGGAACACTGAATGAATCTTATAAGAACTTGGCAGTGCCAGTTCGAATGCCACCGGGTTAACTTCTCGTCTTATTTCAAATGGACCAATACATTTTGGCCCCAGGGGGGGGACAAGAAAGTAATTTGCTGAAGAGAGCCACACTTTATCTCCAATTTTAAAGATAGGATTTCCTCTCTTCTTTTTATCACATTGTTTCTTCCAGTCTTCTTGGGCTTTTTGCATGGTTACCTGGAGGGTCTGATAGTTGGCCTGGATAAAACTTATTCTGTCTTGAACTGCCGGGACTGAAGCTTCCAGAATGACGTTAGGCAGGAATTAGGGATGAAATTCATAATTAGCCCTGAAGGGTGACTGGTTAGTGGTTGTATGCACAGAATAATTGTATGCAAACTCTGCACATGGGAGTAAAGAGATCCAATTGTCTTGGGAAAAAGAGCAGAAACAACGTAGGTATTGTTCTAGGGTTTGATAGTTTTTTCAGTTTGGCCGTTGCTTTGTGGGTGATAAGCTGAAGATAGGCACACTTCAATTGACAGCATTTGGCAGAGTTTTCTCCAGAATCTAGAGATAAATTGTACCCCTCTATTGGACACAATGTTGTCTGGTAGGCCATGCAGTCTGACTATCTCCTTTACAAAAATGTTTGCCGTGTCCATGGCGGATGGTGTTCCCATCATAGGCAGAAAGAATGCCATTTTGGACAGGCGGTCCACTACCACCAGGATAGTTGTGAACTCTTCTGAGAGAGGTAAATCCACGATGAAATACATATATATTTTCTTCTATGGTTGTTCCGTAACTGGCAGTGGTCGTAGCCCCAAGACTTAGCGTTGGACCCCTTGTTTCGCTGGCAGGTAGTGCAGAAGTTAACATACTCCCTACAGTCTGGTTTCAAAGTGGGCCACCACAAAGACTGTTGGATAAGTTCAGTTGTTTTTGTCACCCCAAAGTGGCCAGCAAGTTGGTGATCATGAAATGTTTTTAAGACTGGCTTGCAGGATTCTGGCTTGCTGTGGAATAAAGAACTTGTCTTGGTGCCAAAGGAACCCCTCCTGGCTTCTTAACGAGAATGGCTCTGGTTCCGTGCATTGGATTGAAGCCTCTTCGAGTGAGGCCCTCAGATCAGGTTGGATTAAAAGAAAGTTCTGTGGTGACAAGATTATACTGGGAGCTGTCTCTTCCGGAGTATTGGGAAACATCCAAGACAGAGCGTCGGCCTTCCCATTCTTGGACGCGGGGTGTGAGGAGCTGTGAAAGTTGAACCTAGAAAAGAACAGGGCCCATCGAGCTTGTCCAGGTCTTAGACATTTGGCAGTGTGAAGGTATTCTAGGTTCCTGTGGTCTGTAAAAATCATAATAGGGTGCGTAGCACCTTCTAGAAGGTATCTCCATTCTTCCAAGGCTGTTTTAATAGCCAATAGTTCTCGATCACTGATGTCGTAATTTCTTTCTAGCTGGCTCATCTTTCATGCGGAAAAGGCCACGGGGTGAAGTAATGACTTAGGCCCCTGGCGCTGTGACAGTACTGCCCCTGTGGCTACTTCTGAGGCATCGACCTCCAGGACAAAGGGCAGAGCAGGATCAGGATGCTGTAGAATTGGTGCAGAGATGGAAAAAGATTTCAGGCTGTCAAAAGCAAGTTGTGCTTCTGGAGACCATTGGAATTGGGCATGCAGGTGGGTTACTTGGGTAATGGGTGAGATGATGGCAGAAAAGTTCTTTACAAATCTCCTGTAGAAATATTGCACACCCTTTTTATCAAAATGGAGCTGGCCAGTCCAGAATTGCTTATACCTTTTGTGGGTCCATTGCCACTCCATCAGTGGAGATGATAAACCCCAGAAACTGTATTGATCTCTTATCAAAATTGCATTTTTCAGCTTTCACATACAGTCCATGCTTTCTCAAGGTGTGCAACACTTTCTTCAGATGTGTTCTATGAAGCTATAGGGTGGCTGAGAATATCAGGATATCATCGAGGTAGATGATAACAAAATGGTCTAGATATTCCCGAAAAATATAGTTAACAAAGTGCTTGGACGTGGCTGGGGCGTTAGAAAGTCTGAATGGCATTGCTAAATATTCTAATTGTCCAAACCATGTTCTGAACGCTGTCTTCCATTTGTCCCCCTCTCGGATTCGGACAAGATTGTAAGCCCCCCGTAGGTTAAGCTTGGTAAACATCTGAGCTGTACGGAACCTCTGAAAGAGTTCAGAGACTAGAGGAAGTGGGTAGCAATTTTTGATAGGGATTTTATTGACCTCCCTGTAGTCCACACATGGTCTTAATGTCTTGTCTTTCTTTTCAACAAAGAAAATACCGGCACCAGCAGGAGAGGAAGAAGGGCAGCTGAATCCTTTTTCTAAGTTCTCATCTATGTATTGCCGCAATGTCTCAAGCTCCATTTCGGAGAGGGGAAATATGCATCCAAACGGGATCTCAGCCACTGGGAGAAATTCAATTGGGCAATCATATGGCTGGTGGGGTGGTAGAGCATCAGCCTTTCTTTTATCAAAGACATTTAGGACCTCCTGGTAACCTGATGTTACATTCTGGCTGCTGGTGGATACAGGTTGAACTGTCAGGCAACTAGTGGCATCTCTGGATTCGGGAACAAGGGAGTGCTGCTGTCAGGAAAGGTTTCACCTGCTGGTGGAGCTGTCAGACCTTTGGCTTGCAGTACTGGTGTCCACCAGTGGGTGTCTCCTGTCAGTCTGGAACTGTCAGGAAAGGTTGCACCTGCTGGTGGCACTGTCTGATACTTGGTCTGCAGTACATACCCGGCAAGCACTCACACACTTGCCTTGGTATTGTCCTTGAGCCCTGACCTGTACCTGTGATCCTCTGTACCTGAATCTGAACCTGAAACCTGAACCTTGAACCTGAACCTGTCCCTCCTGTGGCCCTGTTACCTTGAACCCTTGCCCTGCAGCCTGATCCCGTCCACCTTATCCCTGTCCTGTTTTCTCCTTGCCCCCATGATCTCCCGTTGATGTCCCTGGCCTGGCTACGTTTACGATTCTGGTATTCCCCATCTATTGTATATACCTGTTTGATTGTTGTTATTTGTGGGTCTCTGGTAGATTGTTGTGCACTGTGTTGTATTGGAGGTGTTTGTATCTATATTCACTTACTTTAAACAAATTACATTACTTCACTTTACACGCGTTTGGTTCCCTCTGTTGCTGTCCATGCAGTTCTGGTCACACCTGTTCATGACAGAATACATAGGCCATCCCTGACCAGAAGTATGGACCACCATACTAAACTACACTGACCACTATACTACATTGTCCACTATATTACACTATACTCACAGCATAGTGTAGTATGGTGGACAGTGTAGTGTAGTATAGTGGTCAGTGTAGTATAGTGGACAGTGTAGTGTAGTGGTCAGTGTAGTGTAGTGGTCAGTGTAGTATAGTGGTCAGTGTAGTATAGTATGGTGGTCAGTGTAGTGGTCAGTGTAGTGTAGTGGTCAGTGTAGTGGACAGTATAGTGTAGTGTAGTGGTCAGTGTAGTGTAGTGGTTGGTGTAGTGTAGTATGGTGGTCAGTATAGTGTAGTATGGTGGACAGTGTAGTGTAGTATAGTGGTCAGTGTAGTGTAGTGGACAGTGTAGTGTAGTGGTCAGTGGAGTGTAGTGGACAGTGTAGTGTAGTGGTCAGTGTAGTATAGTGGTCAGTGTAGTATAGTATAGTGGTCAGTGTAGTGGTCAGTGTAGTGGACATTGTAGTGGTCAGTGTAGTGGACAGTATAGTGTAGTGGTCAGTGTAGTGGACAGTATAGTGTAGTGTAGTGGTCAGTGTAATGGACAGTTTAGTGTAGTGTAGTGGTCAGTGTAGTATAGTGGTCAGTGTAGTTCTCAGTGTAGTGGACAGTATAGTATAGTGGTCAGTGTAGTGTTTAATGGTCAGTAAAGGAATCAGGTTGGTCAGAAGTATGGACCACCATACTAAACTACACTGACCACTATACTACGCTGTCCACTATATTACATTATACTCACAGTATAGTGTAGTATGGTGGACAGTGTAGTGTAGTATAGTGGTCAGTGTAGTATAGTGGACAGTGTAGTGTAGTGGTCAGTGTAGTGTAGTGGTCAGTGTAGTATAGTATGGTGGTCAGTGTAGTGGACAGTATAGTGTAGTGGTCAGTGTAGTGTAGTGGTCAGTGTAGTGGACAGTATAGTGTAGTGTAGTGGTCAGTGTAGTGGTCGGTGTAGTGTAGTATGGTGGTCAGTATAGTGTAGTATGGTGGACAGTGTAGTGTAGTATAGTGGTCAGTGTAGTGTAGTGGACAGTGTAGTGTAGTGGTCAGTGTAGTGTAGTGGACAGTGTAGTGTAGTGGTCAGTGTAGTATAGTGGTCAGTGTAGTATAGTATAGTGGTCAGTGTAGTGGTCAGTGTAGTGGACATTGTAGTGGTCAGTGTAGTGGACAGTATAGTGTAGTGGTCAGTGTAGTGGACAGTATAGTGTAGTGTAGTGGTCAGTGTAGTGGACAGTATAGTGTAGTGTAGTGGTCAGTGTAGTATAGTGGTCAGTGTAGTTCTCAGTGTAGTGGACAGTATAGTATAGTGGTCAGTGTAGTGTGTAATGGTCAGTAAAGGAATCAGGTTGGTCAGTGTTGAAATCAAGTAGGTTAGTGTAGTGGTCAGTATAGGGATCAGGTAGGTCAGTACTATTGTATTTGAAGGGACTCGGGGAGTGCTAAAAGTCCGCAGGTTAGGGGGCGCAAATTACTTGCCTTGCCCCGGGTGCTGACAACACACGCTACGCCACTGTCCGGCTGTACTGGCCCACTCCCTAGCCTCACAATAGGGACCTCCTGACCCCCTGGCTTTTTTCATAACCCTTAGTTATGACCAGGCCTTGCTTATAACAAGTGTGCACACCTGCGCACTCACACAAACTGCAAATCTCCAGTAAGACCTGGAAACAGAATAGGAGACTTCTTCCCACCCAAATCTCTTTGAAGCTCCAGACCCTGATTCGGGTTTACAAACCTTGACAATACTGACAAACCAGTCTTCTGCACTCAGAAACAATACTCCAGAGCCCCTCAAGCTGTAACTTTAAGAACCCTGTGTGCATTTTGCCTATACTCACACAGTGGCAGGGTGTAGCACTGTCACACCAGCTAAAACTTTTTTCTTAGTTTTTGAAATACTGTTTTCTACTGCTACCTGGTGCCCCCTTAAGGCCCATACACACGATCAGACTTTTCGACAACAAGGTCCGACAGACCTGTTTTATCGGACAATCCGACCGTCTGTATGCTCCATCGGATAATTGTTGTTGCTTTTTCCTTGTCAAAAGAAGTTTATTGAGTATACAATGTTATAAAGATACATAAAGTAAGTTTACAAGGATCTATAAAGTAAGCTCATTGTTTTACAGTAGGGTTTATATAGGTAAATATCATGAAATTTCAAATATTAAACATTGGGTTCACGTAAACCTAAATTAAAGATATATATCATTTACTTAGTTACTTTTGTAGGTATTTAAATGATTTATACCTACTATACATATTGTTTACAAGTAGAGTGTATATAGGTCAAATAAATTCTGATAATGAGCTTTAATCGTAAGGTGGAGAAAAGGAAAGAGAAAGAAGAAAAAGGGTTGAAAGGTAGAGGTATGGTCCACAAGGTTGTCCCGCTCGTCAGTTTATTATTCTTTTTAGTTCTCTTTGAAGCCTTAGAATGGGTGTCTCTGTAAGTCATTTAATCTGTTACCATGGCAACAGGACAGAGTCATTGAAGTTTGACAGGAACTATTGTTTTATCCAAGGATGCCAAAGTTTTTCAAATTTTGGAATTTGATTTTGATCGATGGCTACCATCTTAGCATGGGACATTGTATTATTCATTCTGTGAATTGTTTCTGCTAGTACCAATGTAGGAGATTTCCATGCCTTGGCCACTGTTTGTTTTGCAGCCGTTATTAGTTGGATCATAAGTTTGAATTGAGAGAGTGTTAACCATTCCGGTTTTAGATTAAGTAAAGTTAAATATGGATCTGGTTGTATTATTTTTTAAAATATTTTAGATGCAATCACGAAGACTTCCTTCCAGAAGGTTTGGATTACTGGGCACGTCCACCATATGTGTAAATATGTGCCTATTTCTGGGCATCCTCGAAAACAAAGAGTTGAGGTATTAGGTGAATATTTTGCCACTCTAGCGGGTACAAGGTACCAGCGAGTTAGGACTTTATAATTTGTCTCCAGTGCTAAGATGTTGGGTGAAGATGACTTAGATGTGAGCCATATGTTAGACCAGTCCGTGTCTTCTAAAGTTCGTCCCAGGTCCTCCTCCCACCTCTGAACGTAAGAGGGTCTATTAAGATTTGCTACTCCATATAATTGATTATAAAGTGATGAAATTGTACCTTTAGCAAATGGATCTTTTGTACAGATTGATTCAAAAATGGATAATTGGGATAATGGTGTATCCCCCTTTAGGAATGGTGTATAGAAATTTTTGATTTGGAGATATCTAAATATCTCAGAGTTTGGTAGATCATATTTTTCTCTAAGCGATGGGAATGAAAGAAATGATTTAGATGCTATGAAGTCATTTAGTGTCTGAATGCCTGATGTTGTCCAAGCTTTAAAAGAATTTGGGTAGATCCATGCCGGATAAAAGGCCGGATTTCTGATAAAAGAAAGGAGAGGATTGTGTGGAGATTGTAACTGATATTTGGTTTTTAGTTTATCCCAGAGAGATAAGAAGTGTTTAGTTATGGGATTATGAATTTTAAAGCGGTCTTTAGGATCAAGCCATAATAAATTTGATATTAATAGAGGGTCATTTTCTGAAGCCTCTATAAATACCCATAATGGGATTTCCTGTTTTGCATGGTATTTGGACAGACTGGCCAAATGTGCTGCTCTGTAGTAGTTAGTAAAATTAGGGTATCCCAGGCCTCCTTTATTTTTGGGAAGATGTAGTGTGTGTATAGGTATACGTGGTTTAGAAGAGCCCCATATAAACGAAGTTGCTCTTTTTTGTACTATTCTCAAAAAATAGGAAGGAATTGGAATAGGGAGGACTCTGAATAGATAAAGCAATTTGGGTAGAATAGTCATTTTGATTGCATTAATCTTCCCTATCCAGGATAAAGGAAGTTGCGACCATTGTTTTATTAGATTTGTGATCTGTCTTAATACAGGAGGATAATTGGTTGAAAATAAGTCAGAATGAGATGCTGTTAAATGAATTCCAAGATATGGGATTGATTTTTCTGCCCATGTGAATGGGAGTGCAGCCCTAGCCGGGATCAATTCCATGTTTGTGAGTGAAATATTAAGCACTAGGCATTTCTTAGGATTAATCATAAGGCCAGATAGGGCTGCAAATCCATCAAGAGCTGGTATTAAGTTAGGACCAGAGACCTGTGGTGATGATAGAAAAAGTAATATATCGTCTGCAAATATATATAATTTGTGTGTAATACCTCCTACTTCAATGCCAGTTATAGTTTGGTTTGTTCTGATGTATTGGGCCATGGGTTCGAGTATAAGGGCAAATAATAAGGGAGATAATGGGCAACCCTGTCGGGTACCTCTTTCGATATTAAAGGCTTTAGATTTGTATCCAGCATATTTTATATAGGCTTTGGGTTTATTATATAATGCTTTGATCCATGTTAAAAAGTGGGGTCCAAAACCCCATTTTTGTAATGAATATTGCATATATTGCCAGGATACTGTGTCAAATGCCCTCTTAATATCGAGAGATAGAAAACATAAAGGGATTTTCCGTTTTTTAGCAATATGTACCAATAACACTGCCCTGCGTATATTATCGCCTGCCTGTCTATTTGGCATGAAGCCTACTTGATCTCTATGTATTAATTTTCCTATAATGCTATTGAGGCGTTTTGCTATTATTTTTGCTAATAATTTAATATCGAGGTTTAACAGAGAGATAGGCCGATAATTCACACAGGAAGTATCATCAGAAAGGGGTTTTGGGATCATACAAACAATTGCCATTAGTGTTTCTTGCCGAAAAGAATGTCCATCTAGAAGTTTGTTAAAAGTTTTAGTGAGAATGGGAGAGAGTATTTCTGAGAATGTTTTATAGTATAAAGCCGAGTAGCCGTCTGGGCCTGGTCTTTTGTTAAGTTTTAGGTCTTTTATGGCGTTAGCAACTTCATCTATAGTTATAGGCTCATCCAAACTGCTTTTTTGATTCTGAGATAACTCAGGTAAGGTTATTTTTGAGAAGAAGGATTCAGCTTCTGTAGGATTAAATTAATTGTTTGTCTTGTATAAAGTTGCGAGATGTGAGTGGAATTTTTTGGACTATTTTAACTGGATTACAAGTGTAAATATTTTTTGATAATTTCAAACGTATTGGTTTGAAAGATTTGTTAGTTGAATTTAATGCCCGAGCCAAATATGTACCTGGTTTGTTTGTATTCATGTAGAAATTGTGTTTGGAGCGTTTGAGGGATTTATCAACTGACTCAGTGAGAAATAGATCGTATTCCAATCTAGATTTTTCCAGATGAGATTTTGTACTCTGAGATGGATTATCTTGAAATGATATGTAGGCTGCATTAAAATTGAGTTCTAGTTTTTTTGCTAGATTTTTGCGTTCCCGTTTAAATAGTGCCATTTGTCTTTGTATTGTACCACGCAAGACAGGCTTATGAGCTTCCCACAGTGTTATTGGGGAGATGTCTGTTGTATTATTAATTGATATGTATTCCTTTAAAGCTTGTTCAATGGCCATCTGATGTAGTGGGTGTTTGAGCATTATGTCCGGTAAGTACCACGTTGGGTCATGCGCTTTTGGTATGGCTGAGGCTATAGTAGTGTATACTGCATTATGGTCAGACCACGGAATCGGAATTATATCTGATGCAATAATTTCTGGTATCATTCCTATTGTTAGAAAAATATGATCTATTCTGGTGAAGGTTTGATGAGGGTGCGAGAAATAAGTGAATTTCTTTTTCATTGGGTTACTTTCTCTCCATGAATCTACCAGATTGTATTTGGAAAGAAGTTGAGGAAAAGGTAATCTAGAGGTTATTTTGGATGGTGTAAAAGGTGATTTATCTAGAAATGGGAGGAGGACCTGGTTCGAATCCCCACACATTATCACTGTTCCTATTTTGTGTGTATTAATCACTTGTAATATATGTGAGAGGAATGGTGTAGGTTGTTTGTTAGGAGCGTAGTAGGAAATCACCGTGATTGCTGTATCCATTATATAACCCATGAGTATCAGGTATCTACCTTCTGGGTCTTTAATTTCTGATGATAAGGTGAATGGTGTGGATCGGTGAAATGCAATTAGAGTTCCCCTTTGCTTGGTACAGGCAGAAGCCGTGTAAATTTGTTGATAAAAAGGAGAAATATATTTTGGAGTAGAATCTTTGGTGAAGTGTGTTTCTTGGAGGCATACTATGTGAGCCTTCTTGTTATGGAAAGTATGGAAGGCTTTGGTCCTTTTTTGAGGGACATTTATTCCCTGAACATTCAGGGAAAGTATATTCAGTGGTGCCATGGCAATAGATCAAATAGTTTTGACTTACTTTTTGTTATGCAGAGCTGACTGCGCAGATCAACCTGTGTGGACTGAAGAGATGAATAGATAGAAAAGAAACCAGTGAATTCTGGAGTAAAGAGTAAACAAAAAACATATGAGATTAGATGATACATTGTATAAATTATTTTTTGCAAGTAATCACAATTTACCCGTGAAAGAGAATAAATATCTCTCTCAGGGGAATAAGTGCCTTCGTCACACTCCCACATAATATGGTTGGGAGAATGAGGAGGGCTAATGGGGGTACACGGATCTTCCGCTTACAGGAGAGAAGTGCTATGTCAAAAGACATCAAAATGATGTTTCATTAATTGGAGTGCAGAATATAGTTTTTGTTGAAATTATTTATTCCAGGGTGGTTGTATATGGTTAGTCTTGCCCTAGGCTAAATAATTCAGTTAGAAAGGTACTGTTAATAACTTTGGTATTGATGAAGATAGTTTGAATTATTTTGGGATTTTAACCCTTTTAGAGTAAACAATTACATATTTTATTCATATATAACTGTTTAGATATGTTAACTCATAAAATTGAGGTTGTATTGCTTCAGATTAGAATAAACAAAAACATAATTCTAGGAACTAGTTAGGTAATAATATATTTGTTTTAAGAAAAGAAAGAAAAAGCTTCCATTACTTCTGGATTATTGAACATATTTGTCCTAAAAAGTAATACATCTATTGTTATTACCTGATAATATATAACTGAACAAGAATTTCCTTATTTCACTTATATATTCTAAGGCTATATGAATCAGAAGTAATAAGAAATATAACTGGAATGTAACATGATCCCACACAGTGTGTGACTATCAGAATGCAGTTACATTCAGTTATAAATATAGGTTTTTTATAGAGAACCATCTCTTAGTATAATAAATGAAGAGATATCAGGAATTAGGATGTCAGTCCATTGAATCTTCTTGGTCCATGGATAATGTGGCATAACGGCCTCTTTTGTGAGAATGATGATTCCCATTTTGTTCTGAAATTTTCTGGGTGCTGCCTGAAGGTGAAGATGACGCCATTCTTCTGCGTGTGGGAGTGTTGCTGCTTGTGGGTTCTGTCAGATTTAATTTTAAAAGGGTTTGTTGTAGTTCATCTGCTGATCTGCTTCTGTAAATTGTACCTTGGTAGTTAAATCTGACTGAAAAGGGGAAGCCCCATTGATACATAATGTTGTGGCGTTGCAGTTCCATTAGTTGGGGTTTCATGGATCGTCTTTTAGTAATAGTAAGTTGGGATAGGTCAGCAAAAATTTGATAATTGTGTCCTTGAAAATTAAGTTCCTTTTTTTCTCTTGCAGCAATTAGTATTTGTTCTTTCGTTCTGTAATAATGAAATTTTGTGATTATATCACGTGGGGGTCCATCTTTCTTTTTGGCTGTGAGGGCTCTGTGTACTCTGTCCAGTTCTAAACGTTCAATAGGGATATCTGGCTTTAGTTCTTGTAATAGAGCAGTAATAGTAGATTGCAGGTCTGTCACAGTTTCAGGTATTCCCCTTATGCGCAAGTTTGAACGTCTGGCTCTATTTTCGTAATCTTCGAGCTTAGTTTGAAGTATTAAATTCTCTTTTTTTAATTGTTCCAATTCTGTTATATTTTCTTGGGTTGTAATTTCAATTTCATCCATTTTTATTTCTAAGGCTGCGGTGCGGTTTCCCAGCTCTCTTATTTCTTTGGTTAGGCTTTTTGTTATTTGGTCTGAGGTTTGTTTTAAAGCCTTATGAAGCATCTTTTCAAATTGTAATAATATTACTGGGGATACTGAGGAGGCTTGTGGAGAAGTTTGTGAGAGGATTTGTTCTGTATCTGACTCAAATGGAGAGTCTTGCTGTGGCATTTTCTGTCTGTGAGAGCGCCCTGATGCTGTATCTTGTGAGGTGACTGGAGCTGCTTCAGCTGCAGTGAGTGCCTGTGAGCTCTTTGTGAGGTGATTTTTATTTCTGCCACGGTTTCCTCCCAGTACCATATTTCCTGCCCAAACTTTCACAGTTTGTTCCCTGGGGCAAAAAGGTTCAAATGGATACCTTTTGAGCCTGCAGGCTCCGCTTTGTCCTTCTCTTCTCTCCTCAGCGGTGTGGAGCTCTAACAATGCATGTCTGCTCCGCTAGGCTCCGCCTCCTGCCCCCATTCGTTGTTGCTTTTTCAATGGACAAATGTTCGCTGTGCATGCTCTCAAACATTTCGACAACAAATGTATCGGCTGTATATGGCCATGTCTTCAATTGTCTGTTTCTTTAGATAAAAGTTTCTTTCCGCTGCTCCTTTTTTCCCTCTGTCCGGTTCTTGTATTCTTCCTCCCTTTTTCCCCTTTACCCTTTGCTAATGTAGAGTAGTTCATTTGGCTTTGCATTCATTTGTATCCATTCACACAATTTGATACTGCTTTCATGTTAGACACACTTATTGACAATGGCTTGTATCTAATCCAATATTTTTACTAGCAGCCGACATTTTGCAATCCTTTAAGGTTTGCGATGCCGGCATGGGTACAGATTGTGGTTCGTGTGACTGACATGAATAGTGATTTTTCTCATTAGAGGTTTGCTCCTATAGACATCTTGTATGTATATTTTCATAGGTATATTTACAGCTTTACAGCATGAGAATGCAAGTTCTTCATCTAGTACCTTGTTTAATAGATGTAGTTTTATAATGGTTGTGATGTCGACATCGTTGCAGATCGCTGCATGTATGCCAAACACTAGCGGCCATTACACATTTGGTCAATTGCGTTAATGATAGGAATTTATTATTATTATACACAGGTTTTATATAGCGCAACAGTTTGCGCAGCGCTTTACAACATGAGGGAGACATTACAATTACATTACAATTTGGTACAAGAGGTATCAGAGGGCCCTGTTCGTTAGAGCTTACAATCTAAAAAGGAAGGGTCAATTGATACAAAAGGTAATTGCTGTGGGGGGATGAGCTGATGGAGGAAGTAAAACAGTGTTAGTTAGAAGCAGGATAGGTTTCTTTGAAGAGAAGGGTTTTCAGGGATCGCTTAAAAATGGATAGATTAGATTAAGGGACAGTCAGACAGATTGGGGTAGGGAGTTCCAAAGGATGGGAGAAGATCTGGAGAAATCCTGGAGGTGAGCATGGGAGGGGGTGACAAGGGAGCTAGAGAGTAGGAGGTCTTGGGATGACCGACGAGAGCGTCTTGGTTGGTATTTTGGGACTAGGTTAGTAATGTAGCTGGGGGCAGAGTTATGCATGGCTTTGTAAATTAAAAATAAGGAATGCGGACATATGGATATTCAGTGTCATATATAATGTGTACATAGGTATATGGAGGTTTTTCATTAGAGTACAATCCTGATTATGTGGTTTACGATGTCAACTCCTCTCTGGGTTTTATTTCTTTGCTTTATTTGTTTCTTAGCTTTATCGATTTTTTGTTTTTTTGTTTTTCTGCTTGAGGTATGGTGACTTCTGTTTTCTCGATTATTTGATCAGCTACCATTCCTTATTTTTTCTTTTTTCTCGTTAAAGGTAGTCCCAGGATCTCCCAAATCGTCATCATAACTAGAATGAGGGTTCTTGCTATACCTTCTTCCCATGACCATTTTCCTTGTTTTGTCCATCAAACATAATAAAGAACATTCGTAACATAGTCTTCATAGTTTAATAAATAGAATGATTTATAGGCTGGATTTGTTTGATAGTTCTTTAGGACATTACAAGAATGCTCATAGGTGTATGTATATATATGTTTTCATCTGGTGTATACATTATGATACAGTTTTTTTTATACATAAATGAAATATTTTTACATTTTGTGATAATAATAATATTTATAAATATTTCAATGATGATAATCGTTTGATTGGATAGGCAATTAATACATTTTTTATATAATGATAAATGTTTTAATACTTACTCATATTTAAAGTATACATCCACAGCTAGTTGTGTAAATAAGGATTGTCTATATGTGTATATATATATATATATATATATATATATATATATATGCATGTGTCCATGTATACATTTTTAGGAACATATGTGACTTCATGATACATCTATTGCATATACAACAACAGAGACCTGGTGTATCTCATAATAAATAAATATATACACGAGATACATATGATTACACATTCCTTACACATAGTTGGAACTTATTTATTCATTTATCTAGATATATTTGTGTGACTAAATTTCTTTTGGCACACTTATATATACATATTTTCATTATTATCATTAACATAGATTTATAATTATAATTGAGTCACTTATTTTTCATTAAAATATTTAGTGATTATCACATTTTATTCGCCAACTATTTAAGGTGTTTATATATTTATTAGATATATTCACAGTTCATTGGAACAGTTCATTAAAACAATTTATTCAGATAATTTATTTAGACACTTTATTATAGTTGGTTTAATTTCAATTCATTATAAAAATTTTTGTTTCATCTTCACACTGAATCCACACATTCATGTGCACTCCCCTAAATCACACATCTTGATCACGCTTGTTGAGTAATAGCAGAAGTTGCCCAAAGGGTGGCTGTAAAGAGCTGAAAAACCACGTGATTTGGTGAAAGTTGGCTGAAATGTTCTGCCGTGTGTATGCAGAACAAGTTCACGGCCAATGCCCATTCGGACAAAAATCCATGGAAAAGTCCGATGGAAGTCCAATCGTGTGTATGAGGCTTGAGAGAGATGTATACTTACTCCTTGTTCTGCATACAACATTTTACTAGACATGGTGTAAGAAAAACTATAATCGCAACACAGACAGAAATTAAAAATACTTATGTTTAGTAGAGTATTGAAGGGTTAAAACCTTTGTCAGATTCTTGTTCTTTCTAACAGAGGGATTGATAGCATTAAAAACCCAACTGGACCTTTAATTCTTCACTACTCTATCCAAAACTAAAAAACATTTTTTTTTAAGCTAAAGAATTAGGTTAACTGCCAAGTTTATACGGGGGGAAGTGGGGAAGTGTTATGGTCAGATTAATTGAAGGGTTTGAATGTTAGGTGCTAATTTTATGGGGTTACGTTACGTTTCAGGGGAATAAGATCATGTGTTAGGGTTTGCTTAAAAATTTAAATTAAAGCAGTTGTAAAGTCTCGTTTCATGTTATGCATGTTTTGCATGGTTTTGCACAGAGCAGCCTGGATCCTTCTTCTTCTCGGGTCCCTCTTCGGTGCTCCTGGCCCCTCCCTCCTGTTGAGTGCTCCCACAGCAAGCAGCTTGTTATGGGGGCACCCGAGCTGAGCCACAGCTCCCTGTGTCCATTCAGACATGGAGCTGGCCACGGCCCGGCCCCACCCCTGTCTCTCCTAATTGGCTGATTGACTTTGACAGTAGAAGGAGCCAATGGTGCCGCACTGCTGTCTCAGAAAATGAGGAGTGGAGTCCTGGTCAGCCAAGACACTCCTACAACACATACCCCATTTCTTAACAAAACTAGGTGCTATACAGTACAAGCCATTGTAGGTCACTTTAACCATGTTCTATTCTGTAACACATAGCTTTGAAAAGTAGTAAAAGAAGTAATTAATTAAAGTCGTTGTTACCCTAAAAAAAAAAAAAAATAGAGATCCTGTTTCCTTATAGCAGGTTAAACAGCACAGTACTTGTGCTATCTAACCTGTCCCTCTGGAATCTGTAAAAAAACTGACCATGGTTTATCATGGCTGCTGAGCCCTGACACCGTGGTCAGTTTACGTGCCTCCATCATCCACTGTCTCTCCTCTCTGCTCTCCCCCCGTCCTCTCCCCCTCCCCTCTCTGCTTGTCAGCTCAGGAGTCTGTGTCTTTGTCTCCAACCCCCCCCCCCTCTGCTGTTAGTAAAAAAACTACAATTTAAAAAAAAATGCTGCCAGCCCCTCTCTTTTAAGCTGCCACCCTGCACTGTATAAGTGTTTGTTAGAAATGAAGCCTCTAAATACCTTTTTGTGCTGTATCTTCAGGCCGGTCACGTGACTCCTGGCTGCTCTGCTATTCTGATCCAGGGCTACAGCAGGAGGGGCTGAGTGGCCAGCTAAGTGGTCACATGACTCCCGGCAGACTTCAGAGGGAGAGCTCAGTTCCTCCTGCTGTAGCCCTGGATCGGAGTATTAGAATGGCCAGGAGTCAGGGGATCGGCCTGAAGATACCTCACAAAAAGGTATTTAGAGGCTTTGATTGAAGGTAAACACTTATAGGGCAGGATGGCAGCTTAAAATAGGGGGGCTGGCAGCAAAGCATAATTTAGGGTTACAAACCCTTTTAGAAGTAAACTAATGGCAAGCTCTGTAAGAAAGAGTTGGATACTATATTTATATATAGGAATCTCTACAGCCACAAATATTTTCTCTTGTACTTTTTTCATCTCATCGCCAGATGTAATATGGTTTTATTTATACCTCCTAGGCAATATGAAAATGTCATAGTTGATATTAATCTCTTAGTTGTTTAATTGCTAATGTGGTATTAATTGTGCATGAATAAGTTATGTAATGTGCTATTTAAAAAAGTCTGCATTTGCTAGATGTTAATGTAAATACAGACTCCCTCAGCTGAAACCATTTAGGTACATTACGTATCCCAGTTAACTGGCAAAATGTCTGTGTAAATGGCATAGACATTCTAATAAGGTCATGTTGAAAGATCAGTTGTGCATCAACATTATTACTTGCCATTATTTTTGTTCTGTGAAAGGCATATATTTTCCCCAGTAATTAACTATCTTAACTGTCATCTATTAACTAACATGAAGACAGGGAACAATTATGCAGGTTTACCAGAATTACAGTATTGTTTTCTTCATACAATAAATATATGAGGTAGGTGGGGCAATTTCATGGGTTGTATGAAGACGCAGTAGTGGCCAGAGGCTCTAATAGGCTTCAAAAAAGGATGGGCTCAATCCCACTCAATTGTATGACAATAGAGAATTAATATTCGCTATTTTCACATTAAATCTCCTACTCGCCAATCAGGAAGCAGGTCACAAGACCCGTTTCCCAATTGGCCAAAGCGCCAGGCAGCCCTATTGGACGCCTAGCGCCTAGGAGGAGGAGAAAGGAGATGCAGGGTGGAAGGTGTGGAGGAAGCCGCTCAAGCAGAGGACACTGGAGCCACTGTCAGCAGCCACGCAACCCACCACCTTGATGGGCTAAGTGCCGGACTGACTCGCATACAACGGGGGGGAGGTGGTAGTGCTGCGTCGCCGGGGGGTGGTAGTGCTGCGACGCTGGGGGATGGAAATGCCGTGCCGCTGGCCACCCAGGGTGGTGGTTGTTAGCCGCCCCCCCCCCCAAAAAAAAAGAAAAACACCATTCACCACTGATGAAGAGGATGAATAATTCTACATCTTTTCACCATAGGTATATTTTAGTGATTTTCAGCCACTCCATTGTATGCAACATTACTTTAAGGTCATGAAGTGGCCTAGTCAGTCTCCAGACCTTTTTTAGAAGGAGCTGAAACTTTGTGTTGTCAAGAAACAGCCAAGAAACCTTAAGGATTTAGAGAAGATCTGTTAAGAAGAGTGGACCAACATCCCTGCTGAGATGTGGGCAAGCCTGGCAACCAACTACAAGAAACATCTTACCTCTGTGCTTGTCAACAAGGGTTTCTCCACCAAGGACTAAGTCATGTTTTGCTTGGGGATCAAATACTTATTTTACCCACTGAACTGCAACTTAATTTATAGCATTTGTTTTATGTGTTTTTTCTGGATTTTTGGTTGATATTCTGTCTCTATCAATTAAAATACACCTATGATAAAAATTATAGAACCTTCATTTCTTTGTAAGTGGGCAAATTTACAAAATCTGCAGGGAATTAAATACTTATTTTCCCCACTGTATAGGGGAAAAATGTTTTTCTGAAGTCCCAGTTTCTATGGTACAGCACGTCTCTGACTGCTCTACATTTTTTTTAACTTTACATTTTTATTAATTTCTCTTGACTGCTCTTCATTTTGACATTCTGACCTGTTATTAAAGTCTCAACAGGAGGTATAAAAAATAAACGTGACCACAGAAGGGATAAAATACAGCAGCTAGCAGGGTACCTAATGATACATGAATCCTGCTGCGTAAGGATGGGAGATCTGAGGTTTATAGTATACTGGGAGCCTTTTGAAAGACTTTTTAGAAGGCACAGTGAAGATACCATGGGACTTAAAGTAACAGGAAGTTGTATGATTAGATTTGTATGATTACTAAACTAAAGGGATTTGCATTTGTTATTTATGTGCTATATTTTTTATTTCATCATCTATCTACATGAAAATCTCTATATAATGTTAAATATAGGAGGAATATTCATATGGTAATTGTAATTGCAGAAGCTACAAATGTATTTGTTTTTCCATTGTATGATGCCATTCAGACTTCATAATGTATGTTATACTTTTTGTTTAATGGTCTGCAAGATGGTTCTATGCAGAGACAATGGATAGGCAGAACTACCCACCTCCATTTCCAGTCTAGAGCAAAACAAACAAGTAGCGACTGCTAAACTTTTACTTAATCTGATCAATCCAGTAAACCTGAAAACCCCGAATAACAAGCAGATAGGATACCCACCTTTCACGGCATTCCCACAAACACCACCAGGATCTGTATCCATTCCTTTGTTGTGCTAAAATACATTCATACATTGCTAAAGAAACATAAGAACATAGAAGTGTGGCAGCTGAAAAAGAGCAAGGGGTCTATCAAGTCTGTCCCTTATTTCATTTTTAATAGCCTTTTTTCAGTATAGATATATATATATATTGCCCCAAGCATGTTTTAAGTTCGTCTACTGTTGATTAACTCCCTACCTCTGCTAGAAGACTGTTCCAAGCATCTACTAATTTGTTATTTAAAATAATACTTTGTACGGTTAGATATTAACTTTCCTCCTACTAGTTTGAGGTCATATCCCTGTGTTCTTGATCTTAGCTTCATATTGAAAATAGGACCCTCCTGTACCTTATTTACACCTTTAATCTTTTTACTGCCACCAATGGAAGGTTTATGTCAGCAGCAGTGGGAGTATTTACACACGTTTGGGGACTACCTTTACATTTGTCAAGCTGACTGTAGGCTTTCTAATGTAAGGGCTTCACAGCCACCCAATCACTTCTGCAGTTGTCAGAATTTGAGAAGTCAAATAGATGTGGGATCCCTGAGTCTTCTTTGACATTACTGTATAAGATCCATACCTGGATGCTGCTCCCTTCTGGTTGTCCTGCTCTCTCCCAACTCTTTATATCTCTCCTCTTTTTTTCTGTGCCTTCCTATCCATCCTCTTACCCACATACTGGTATATAACTTCCCTGTCTTCTTTCTTGTTGTTCACATTCTTTGATGGCAGAAAGGTGCAATTACCCCTGTAGTATATTACTAGGACTCAACCGTTAAACTTCTATTTTTTATGGTATTCGTTCTTATGACTGAATACATTCTTTGGGGAGCAAATCATGTCCTCCTATATTGTAATATTTGCTGACCAATGAATTGTATGCCTCAAGCAAACTATTTATTACTACTGCATTATTGATTTCTATGTCCTTTGGTAACTCTTCCGATTGTCTCAAACTTGTTTACAGTAGTAGTGTTTTCTCCAATTTTGGACTGGAAGTGCTTAGTTCTCTAACTAAATGCAATATTATGCCTTACAGCCTGTGAACATTTTCTAATAAAAATACATTTAAATAAGAAAATATATAATGTTTGGGGTGTAACTAATCTTCAGGCCTAAAATGTACATTTAAACACTTATGCAAAAATGACTCTGGCGGTGAAAGACTTAATGTACTGTATTTAGAAAATATACTAGGGACAGTTAAATAAGGCAGTTGCTACACAATTGCGGAGGTGTGTAAGTGTGTAAGTAGTTGTAAGCCTTGTGCCAATTCATGAAAAAACACTACATCATTCATTGTTAGTAAAACGTACACCAACGCATGTGACAGTAGTTATTTGCGAAGCTTAGACTGTATGGCGCTTATGTTGTGACAAATTCCTGCAAATATCGATGGTAAGAAAAGTAGAAGTGAATAGGACGTCTTCCATGTTGGTGTAAATTGTTGATTGTATCATACATACATTTTTTGTGTAACATTTTGAGACAATAATGCTAAAAATTGTGTTTAATAAGTTGCTCTGGAACTGATATTTGATGTTTCCATTACTCTCCCAACTTCTTCAAACTTATCTGGTTGTAAAACATTGCCACTTTGCAAGAGAAATTCTGTCAGACTTCTAACAGATTTATATGCACCTTACCGACATCTACATGAATCTAATGCAAGTTCTGCCATTTTGTTGCACCACTAGGTGACATATTTATTTGACACTCTTTATGAATTCCAGGGATTCAGTTCCTGTATTCTCTCCTGATATGTTGTATCCCTCAGACCTTTCACCATTTTTCCACCCTATTTCTTATTCATGTAGAGGCGGTTTACTTCACCATTCATGCAGTAGGCAAAGTGGATTTTTAGCAGTGTCTCCTTCTTCTTATTATTATTATTCTCCTTTCACTTCCACAAATATCCTAACCACAAGTTATGAAAATTCTGCCCAAAATATTTAAGATGTTAAAAAAAGGAAAGTGTGTCTATTGTAGATGACAGTTTCATCTGTAGGTGACCTGTCTTTTGATGAACTATTCTTCTAAAATGGAGAGTGAAAAATACTGATGAGAAAAGCACAGGGACCACCTGTAAGAGCATTTTATATTACTAATTAGTGATTGACTAAGCAAGCAAAATTAGACTTCAGAACTTCTAAGATATATACAGTAGGTTTTGTTGATCTTGTACAAAACCTGTTGTTTTCTTGAGACTAAAAAAAAATAATTCAGGTGCAACACATGTAAGAAAATAAAAGGTCTGGAACCATAAAATAAACTTGTAGGTCAGGGGCAGCTTTATCTTTTGCATTTTGCAAAAGCGCACATATATATATATATATATATATATATATATATATATATATATATCAACAGTTTACCAGTAATCTAAAACACTTAGAAGTTTTCATTAAAAAATATGGATAACTTAAATGACATTCAAAACCAGTTCCTGCAACAATATATTCAGTCATCCTCACACTAAACAACCAATATAATATGTCAAATGACAGGTTTGTAATTACTGCTAGAACAAGATGTTCAAGTGTGTCACTTTGTCCAGATATTAACAAAAATATTCAATTTCCTTCTTAGGTGTAATGTGAATATTCTTATGCAGAGACTCTTTCTTTGTTAGAGGTAAGCAGGGTATACTAATTTTACTTGAACTCTTCCTCCAAAGTTCAACCTTCATTACAGGTTATTCATACTTCACTGAGATGTTTTAGGAAAATCTCCATATGAAATTAAAATGTTCATGTTTAATTAGAAAGCAGCTGTGGCACATGACAAATGCCCTTTAATCTCAACAGGTATAAAATATATTCTGCTTTTTTTTTTTTTTTTTTTTTTTTAATAATTAATGACATCTCCTCTGTTATAAAAAGATATACATTACAGTGTTTGATCCTTAATGCATTACAGTAAAAAAGCCTTCTGCCTGTAGAACCATTTTAGGCTAGCCATACACATACAGACTTCTCTTGCTCAGCCCACAGGCTACACAAGAAAAATCTAATGTATTCTTCCATCTGCATTAAGCAGTATGGATGAGGGAACCTCCCGTGGCAGCAAGAACTGTGACAGTGCATTTGGATAGTGCTTGAACAAGAACTGTTCCTATAGGCCCTTTATATCATTTTGGTGTTTGTCTGCAGTGATTGTTATGCTGAGGGGGGTCACTGGGGAACGCAAGGGTCCAGCTACTAGCATGTGAACCTGTTGCTCGAATACTGAGCAAGGCACATGCTACTCTTTTAAAACAGCACAGCTCTGGGATTGGCTGGAAACCGGCTGCTGCACCCAGAGGGAAAGTCCCTGGAGCCTGGAACAGATGAATGTGACTCAGTCCAGATTCAATTTGCTTTCAGTTCTGTTTAAGCGCTGTCTTCCCCACCAGTGCTTGGCTCCTTTAATTTACATCTGCTTGTCAATTTGATCATTTTGCATTGGTCCTCTGTTGGGAAACTCATATAAACAATGGAGCAAACTTGAGAGGCATGACCTTGCATTCTTTTTATGATTCAATGTTATTCTATTATACTATAAATCTTTATATTGATTCGAAGGAACATACACCCACTGCCTACTGTATATGGCAATATATAGCTGTGACAAGAAGGCATGCTCACCTTATTCTAGCAAAACAAATGGCCATCCGTATTGCACATACCAAACACACAGTCCACTTATAAAGTCTAGATGTCATCTGCACTAAAAAGCCCTTTTGAATAGGCTGATTTCAAGTTCATTGACAAAATATTCACTATAATTTACCTTTGCCATCACCATTAAAAGGTTTATGCATCCATGCTATTATCTAGTGATTTTCATTTTTCCCTTGTCAAAGCTGTATAAAGTGCAGGTGCAGAACCAAAAGGAGTTCCGACTAAATTCAAGTAGTAGGAAAAGTTAAGAGTCTGTTAAATGATACACCCAGAAATAATGTTTATGTAAAATGTATTTAAATACCTAGCTTCATTTTATACGTATTTGTCATATTAAAAAGTTTTACTTCACCTACGGTGTCGTTTGAAAACCCTCCCAATCATTAATGCATATAATCTTTATTTTTAAGTGGTTTAATTTCTTGAGATTTGCAGTGTACATCTTTTGTAGGAAAAATATACTGTGCTAACAATATGGGAAAAATCTACAATAAGCCACATCTACACTAATTACCAGTACACCTAATTTGTTAGCCAAAGACAAAAACATCTTGATATGTTAACTAGCCTAAATTTGTACATCAACATTCCTATATCTTTATCAATGTACTTGACCTGGATAGACTAACTGATTAAATTATTCAGTATCATCTGAGAAGAATAGAGCTACCAGCGAGTGAAAGTTCATTTAGTAAAATGTAGCAAACTGAAGTTTTCTATAGAAATGGAAAGACCTTTCTGTGCTTTTGTGATAGCTAAATGTTATCCATCCAGCAGGTCACTGCTTAAAATCAAGCCAAAAACACAGTACCTTTAGAACACTCTGATGAGTTATTAAATATTTCATGGCAAACAACTGGGCTGCACTTGTAAGTGAATGATTCTAGACCAGAATAAGGTTTTACCAGACTGAAAACATTTTCTCATGGCATTAGAGAATCTTTTGTACAATAGGCCAAATGGGCTCATGGAGTATATTCTACAAAACCTATTATCTGAAGGATTGTTAAAAGCTGAATACGCTGCATAGTGTTTGCATTATATTTGTATTATATTTGGTATAATACGGTGACAAAGCTAAAATGAATAAGTAGGCATCTGGTAAAGGAGGACAATGTAGTCTTTATTTAAAGGGCAACTTTATTTTAAAGTACATTGTAAAAATAGATGAGTAGAGAATCTGAGTTGGGGAGTGGATTGTGTAACTTACACTCGGTTGAATGTACCTAATTGGCAAGTTGTAAATCTGATGTAGTAAATTTCAGGTAAGAATAACCATCATCATACTTATGCTGTACAGCTTATAAATTATTTTTATCTGTCGTTATAAATTAGCCAGCGTTATCTGTATTCACAAGTTTAAATTGCCCATTGTTGCTCCTGATATACCAGTACACAATAGTTTGCATGGTGAGTACCATAAATACAGTAAACTGTGCTTTATGATCTGAACATTTGTAGTGGCATTCCTTTTGCTTTATGGTTGTGATTTAGTGATTAGGTTTCTATCTAATATAGAACAATAAATGTGATATTAAGAATCCTTTTTCTCTCTTGATTCCACTTTACACATCTTTCCATCACTCTACGCATCCTACAGCCTTGTAGTTGTATGTATTCTGATATAACCAGGGAGCACTTTCCTTTGCTGCTCTTTCCAAGCCCCTTCTGAAAATATTATTTGACCAAATATCATGTTGATCATCTGCCTTTGCAATTTAATGCCCTGTACACATGGTCGGACTTTGTTCGGACATTCCGACAACAAAATCCTAGGATTTTTTCCAACGGATGTTGGCTCAAACTTGTTTTGCATACACACGGTCACACAAAGTTGTCGGAAAATCCGATCGTTCTAAACGCGGTGACGTAAAACACGTACGTCGGGACTATAAACGGGGCAGTGGCCAATAGCTTTCATCTCTTTATTTATGCTGAGCATGCGTGGCACTTTGTCCGTCGGATTTGTGTACACGCGATCGGAATTTCCGACAACGGATTTTGTTGTCGGAAAATTTTATATCCTGCTCTCAAACTTTGTGTGTCGGAAAATCCGATGGAAAATGTGCGATGGAGCCTACACACGGTCGGAATTTCCGACAACAAGGTCCTATCACACATTTTTCGTCGGAAAATCCGACCGTGTGTACTGGGCACTATAGAATCTGGAGTAGATATGCAACTAGTCAGTTTTGAATGTCTGACCTGTGGGGTTGTTTTTGGTCAGTAACTTACTAAGTAGTGAAGTCAGAGGTTTAGTAT
This sequence comes from Aquarana catesbeiana, assembly GCF_042186555.1. NCBI lineage: Eukaryota > Metazoa > Chordata > Amphibia > Anura > Ranidae > Aquarana > Aquarana catesbeiana. Next base: position 384,117,170 of record NC_133325.1, read on the forward strand.
AAGAGCCTGGAAATTAGTATTGTCAGGATGGGTGGTATTATCAGCATATGTTTTTCTCTAATTCCAGGGTCACTGCAAAAGGAAGATATCCAAGTAAATGTTTTGGAGTATTTGACTTTTTATCCAAACACTGTAGCAAAACAGCCTATATTCAAAATACCTTCCATATGTAAATTGTGCAAGGACAAATCCAGTCAGATGTAGATTTGCTGTTCTAATGTTATGATGTTTAATATACAGTGTATTGAGGCAATCTATTACCTTTTCTACCCTTAAGGCTCGATTCACACAGGGGCAACACGACTTTAACGCGACTTTGCACGGCGACTTCAACGCGGCTTCAACGCGACTTCGGCGCGACTTCAGCGCGACTTTAGCAAATTACAACACGACTTCAAGGACAGGCGACTTTGGCTGTGGCCAATCACAGGACAATCAGCTCTCTGGGAGGGAGGGGTTTTCCCTGCAAAGTCGCTTGACTTTGAGAGAGAGATCCGACTTGGAGGCAACTTCCATTGATTTCTATGGTACAGGTCGCCTACCAAGTCGGATCCAAGTAGTACAGGGAGTACGCTCTGAAGTCGGAGCGACTTCAGTAGTGTCTATTAAGACGCTCCCATTCACTTAAATGTGAATCTCTTTCTGGGGCGACTTGGGGCGACTTGAGGGCGTACAAGTCGGATCCCAAGTCGTCCCAGTGTGAACCGACCCTAACTTTCTGTTATTTACCTTTGCACAATATGGCAATTTCTGATCCCAAATAACAGATGTTTCTGGTACAGTACAGTACATAGACATCAGCAATAGCATGCCACACCTCATCTATTATGTTAGTACATATGCATATCACAATTATACTTTTCCATGTTTTTTTTTTTTTGTTTGACAAGGTATACATAAGTATTCCTATTTATTGCTGCAATTTCCTGAGCAGTCATGGACAGCAGGAACAGTCAAAAAGAATAAGCTCTCATAGACAAGAACATACATTAAAAAAGGATTCTTTCACTTTCACATTTACCATACTTAAATTGGGCCAGCACTATTGTAGATACCAGGATATTGATAACAATTCTGACAGGAGGTAAAGTATTTTAATGTTCCTAAAAAGGCGAAAAGCAGTGTTTGATTACAAAGAAACCTACCATTTAGTCTGCCTGACACAATGTAACCCCTGTATCCATCTTGCAGAAGTTTAGAAAACACAAATGGATGATGTACTCCATGGTGCTTTAGTGTAGTGTTATAGAAGAATAAACACCAGCCTAGGGACTTTAAGAGCTGTCACTGGTTTATATCAGATTCCTCTTGAATAGTGATAAAATAGAGAATCCAGAGCAACTTAACTACATCACATTAGTTACAAAAGCAATGTTGCTGTAGGAAGTAAAGACCAGGCTTTAGTCACTCCTTTGAAATGCCATGGCCATTACTTTAACATAAATGTTTAAAAATAACACATGGCGTATGAGCACACCAGCATTAGCAGCAACAATATATTTTATCCAAACTTGATAATAGTGATGTGACTCATGCCTTCCAGCATGAATACAAGTTGTGCTATGCTGCTAACAGGATTGAATTACAATGGATTTACAGTTAGCCTTTTGTCACAAAAAGATCAAGATGTTTTAGATTTATACGTGAACTCTCAATAATTAATATTATTTTGTTACTCCAACTATGTTTGCAGCTAATAATAGAATGAAAAGTTTGCTGATTAAACATATGCAATTCCAACACTTAACTGATTCCCTTTAACATATCAATAATGCCTATTGTTTGTTTATATGATCAATTTTGCTCAGTGCAGCAGTCAAGAGTAGTATGTTTGTTTTTTTTGGCCACATTTATTGAAATTCAAAAATCAAAGTGGGATCCCTGGCTTAGCAGCTACTCCTATTCTAGCTTGTGAAATCGCCCCCCTTTTGCGAGTGAATACCCTGTGCTTCACCACAGTGGAAGGTACCCAGCTGCCATTATTTTGCCCAGAAAACATTCCCCTCTTGAAAACACCAGTCCCCCGTAAGCTGCCCCAGAGCATATGCGCTGTCCCAGGTTGTGTTGCAGATCATATGCCTGGAAGACGCACTGACCCAGTGCTGACTCAGAGCTGCTGGCAGCCCTACAGACCCAGGCTAGGAGGTTGCTGACCCTACTCCATCTTCATTGGTTGACAATGGCACTAACATGCTGGTCTTTCTTGACCTGGGTTGAACCACGCATGTACCATGCCTGGCACATGTCTTTAACCTGGTGGTACAAAGATTCCGCAAGCTCTTTCTTCTGGCCAAAAAAGGTTTGTGGTTAATTTAACCACTTCCCATCCTTAGGCCATTTATAAACAGCCTAAGGTTGAAGTGGTTATACTGGGATCATGGTTGAGGCTACAACCATGATCCCTGTATTCTGTTTTTTTCAGCAGATGATTCCCTACACAGTAAAAGTGATCCAAGCAGCTATAGAGGCGCTGCATCACTTTTACAGGTGGTGGAAAGGGTCCCCCCTCCCGCTGCCACTGCCGCCTTTACCGGGCTGTCCCGTCCATATGGGAACCTGGTATGGATGCTGCCAGGGGCACTGTCTGACATCAGGAAGCGGAAGCGACAAGGATTTTGTCACTTCTGGTTTCCATCTGATGCAAACAAGCCATTACAGTCTTCTGAAAGCATCTGACCAAACCAATCTAAGAAAAAGAGAACCCACCATAGCCCATGCAATCATAAGGAATGTGTTCATCCCTTATGATAGCAATAAAGTTGATCCAAAAAAAAAAAATTGAAGGTACAGTGTAGAAAAAAAAATAAGATAAAAAAAACATTTTAAGGCTCCCTTTCCCCCCGTACTCACACGTAATTGCAAACACTTATGTAGGTTGCCCACTCGTATGTAAATGGAGATCATACCACACATGTGAGGTACTGTCAGAGTAAGAGCAATAATTCTAGCACCATAAGCTCTAAACAGGTAACTAGTTAAGGCTTTTAAAGCATCATCTGTGGAGAATTTTAGGTACCGTAGGTTGGCGCCTTTCCACGGGTGTACACAATTTTAAAGCATGATATGTTAGGTATCTTTTTACTCAGTGTATCTTTTATGTTTTACCAAAAAGTTGGGTATTTTATTGTGTACTCACTAAAACTCATTAAAATAATTTTTTTCCTGAAAATGTGTGCTTGATAAACTGCTGCATAAATATTGTGCAAAACTAAAATAGCAACAACCATTTTATTTTCCAGGGTCTCTGCTTAAAAAAAAAACATATAATGTTGTGACAATACATCTTCAGCTCTCTTTTGTTTTCTGTTGTCATTCCAAGCCCCTGTGTGGGCGGATTGAATGCTTCATTGTTATTCTCTTAAAACTTGAATAAAAAATATTTGTACCAGAAAAAAATATATAATGGTTGGGAGTTCTAGGTAATCGTTTAGAAAAAAAATGCTGATTTGTACATGTATGACAGAAATGTTAGAATTGCCCAGACTGGAAGGGGTTAAGCAGAAATGCAGTGCAAACATAAGCTGCCTGCCAACTGTCTCATCTGTGAATCCCCCAGCCCCCGGAACAACAGGTTAGCAACATGCCAAAAGTTAGTAGCAGTGCAATTATGGTACAAGGGTCCAGTGGACACTTTTAGAATTGAGGAACCTATGGACTGTTGGGTGTCCAGGCTGGACCACTGGCTGAAGCTTGCACATTATGAGCTAAAGATTCTGGCTTCCCCTGTAGCCAGTGTGCTTTCTGGGAGGTCCTTCAGCATAGCAAGCAACTTTGCCAGTCCTCTGTCTGTGTGGACTGGCTCACTTGCATTCAAGTGAACAAGCCTTGGAATACCAATGACTACAAATCCCCTGCTGCGGATGCTACAGACTACGCTTTTAATGTTCATCTGCTCCCCAGAAATGATACCTTCCACCATCACCAGCTCCTGCTTCCCCTGGCCTAATCCAGTGATTTGGCACTTTACAGGTGCCACACAATGTTTCTGCAGTTGGATCACAGCTGTCAAATTTCTAATGTTTACTGCAAGGTAAATTCTGTATTGTATATAAAACATGCAGCGGTTGATATCAGTCTGTAAAACAGAATACAGAGAAAAGTCATTGGGGAAAAAAGCCAGAAGAGAGAGTATCCCAGCACCAGCCTCGGTGTGACAGATGGAACCACACAACACCACAGTGATTAAGCAATTCTCCTTACCAGAAGGAGTGGACACTCATATTATACAGTATCTCACAAAAGTGAGTATAACCCTACAAAATAAAGTAGTGAGTATACAGCTTGTATAACAGTGTGAATTTGCTGTCCCCTCAAAATAACTCAACACACAGCCATTAATGTCTAATACGCTGGCAACAAAAGTGAGCACACCCCTAAGTAAAAATGTCCAAATTGGGACCAAAGTGTCAATATTTTGTGTGGCCACCATTTTCCAGCACTGCCTTAACCCTCTTCACCAGAGCTTCACAGGTTGTCACTGGAGTCCTCTTCCACTCCTCCATGACGACATCACGGAGCTGACGAATGTTAGAGACCTTGCGCTCCTCCGCCTTCCGTTTGAGGATGCCTCACAGATGCCTAATGGGGTTTGGCTCTGGAGACATGCTTGGCCAGTCCATCACCTTTACCCTCAGCTTCTTTAGCAAGGCAGTGGTCGTCTTGGAGGTGTGTTTGGGGTCGTTATCATATTGGAATACTGACCTGCGGCCCAGTCTCCAAAGGGAGAGGATCATGCTCTGCTTCACTATGTCACAGTACATGCTGGCATTCATGGTTCCCTTAATGAACTGTAGCTACCCAGTGCCGGCAGCACTCATGCAGCCTCAGACCATGACACTCCCACCACCATGCTTGACTGTAGGCAACACACACTTGTCTTTGTACTCCTCACCTGGTTGCCGCCACACACGCTTGACACCATCTGGACCAAATACGTTTATCTTGGTCTCATCAGACCACAGAACATGGTTCCAGTAATCCATGTCCTTAGTCTGCTTGTCTTCAGCAAACTGCGGGCTTTCTTGTGCATCATCTTTAGAAAAGGCTCCCTTCTGGGACAACAGCCATGCAGACCAATTTGATGCAGTGTGCGGCGTATGATCTGAGCACTGACAGGCTGACCCCCCACCCCTTCAACCTCTGCAGCAATGCTGGCAGCACTCATGTGTCTATTCCCAAAAGACAACCTCTGGAGCTCTGGAGGGACAAACTGAGCATGTGCACTAAACTTCTTTGGTCGACCATGGCAAGGCCTGTTCTTAGTGGAACCTGTCCTGTTAAACTGCAGTATGGTCTTGGCCACCATGCTGCAGCTCAGTTATAGAGTCTTGACAATCTTCTTATAGCCTAGGCCATCTTTAGTTAGAGCAACAGTTCTTTTTTTCGGATCCTCAGAGAGTTCTTTGCCATGAGGTGCCATGTTGAACTTCCAGTGACCAGTATGAGAGAGTGAGAGCGATAACACCAAATTTAACACACCTGCTCCACATTCACACCTGAGACCGTGTAACACTAACAAGTCACATGACACCGGGGAGGCAAAATGGCTAATTGGGCCCAATTTGGACATTTTCACTTGGGGGTGTACTCAATTTTGTTGCCAGCGGTTCAGACATTGATGGCTGTGTGTTGAGTTATTTTGAGGACAGCAAATGTACACTGTTATACAAGCTGTACACTCACTACTTTACATTGTAGCAAAGTGTCATTTCTTCAGTGCTGTCACATGAAAAGGTATAACAAAATATTTGCAAAAATGTGAGGGGTGTACTTACTTTTGTGAGATACTGTAGATAGGTCAAACTAGCTGGATGAACATCAGATTGAACCCTCAATCCAGAGGAGCAGTGACACTTCATATGGGAGACCCCAACAGGGATAATAAAGCCAGTCCCCTAAGGACCACCTCATAGACCTCTAATCTCCAGCAGTCAAGCACATATCCACTTCTGATAATAATGCAGTTGACCTTATTTAGCTGTAAAAATCAAGTTTCTGTGTCTGTGTCTGTGATTCAATCTTCCTTCTGCCTGAATTTCAAAGTTCTCTGTCAGAGAACTTTGAAATTCAGACAGAAGGAGGAGTGACATCACAGACACAGAAACTTGCTTTTTACAGCTAAATAAGGTCAACTGCATTATCAGAAGTGGATACATGTTTGACTGCTGGAGATTGGAGGTCTATGAGGTGGTCCTTAGGGTACTGGCTTTATTATCCCTGTTGGTGTCTCCCATATGAAGTGTCACTGATCCCCTGGTTTGAGGACTCCATCTGATGTTAATCCAGCGAGGTGTGACCTCTCTACAATATGAGGGTCCAGTCCTTCTGGTAAGTAGAATTGCTTGATCACTATGGTGGTGTGTGGCTCCATCTGTCACTCCAAAGCTGGTGCTGGGATACTCTCTCTTCCGGCTTTTTCTCCCAAAGACTTTTTTTTCTATATGCTGTTTTACAGACTTTTATCAAGCGGTGCATGTTTTATATATTTATTGTTTATTTGTAAGCAACAAATGTGATGCTAGCTACTGATTTATACATGTCATGTAGATTTTAGTGCAGATAGTCCCTATGTTTTAAATTCTGTATTGTGCCTTACAATTTGCAGCCTATTCTGATGCTTCAGTATTGTAAAGTTGCCGCATATTGTTTCTGCAGCTAGACTTCAGCTGACAAATTTCTGGTATTTGCTGTAGAGTAAATCCTGTGTTATATCTCAAAACTTGTGCCTAATCAAATGCCCCTGCACCGTAAAGGTGCCACACATTTTTTCTGTGTCTGGACCAACTGTGTCTATTGTTTCTCTTATATAATACTTTAATATGTTTTTAAAGATAAAACTTGCCTCATCTCTCCATCTTACATTGGAACCTTACCAAGCTGCTTACATACTGTTCAACCACTGTGCAATTGTCACAATCAGGGGTCGGGCTCGAAGACTAGTTGCTATAGCAGTAGAGGTACTACTACTGACCAGCAGGATAGGTACACAGGCAGTCACCCTGAGGTGCAGAGTCTAAGTACTAACTGGTGTTCACCAGAGCTCCTGGAGATGGATTTTGCTGCTTTTTAATACCAGGTCACGGCTCTCAGAATCGACCTACCAGGAGGTGAGCAGGCCGGGGTCCAGTAGCAGATAAGCAGGTAGGAATCAAACAGAAGCATAGTCAGTAAACAAGCCAAAGGTCAGTAAAGAGTAGTTGCAGGTTGGGATCAGGCAGAAGTGTAGTCGAACAAGTCAAGGGTCAATAACGAGTGGGAGCAAAATATGGACAGCAGCAGGGAAGACAGGAGCAAGATATTGGCTGGAGAGAGCACAATAATCTGGCAAACAAGAAGTGCAGAGACATGGCTTAAATCGGGAATTTAATGGGAGGAGCAAAGAGTTCAGGGTTCAAGACAAACAAGGTTCAAGAAAGGATCATTCAAGGAATTGTCCCAGGAGCTTTCCAGCATTCCAGGTAGCCTAGCCAGAAGAGATATTACCTGACACAGCAGAGGTTCCGGGTTCAAAGCCAGGCCCTAACAGCAATATCTGTGGCTTTTGTCTCTTAAAGATTACATTATAATTTATAGTTTAACATAAAAGCTGTCTCCCTCTTATATTGCGGCCTAACCAAGCTGCTTGCATACTGTCCAGTCACTAAACAATATTTGTGGATATTGTCTCTCAGGTAGCACACTCTAATTTTTATTGCAAGAAAAAACTTGTCAAAACCTGTAGATTTACTTATATTTGCTACCTATTCAAGTGCTTGCACCCCTGCAGCCAATTATACTGAACACATACTTGAAGTCTAAATTTTGAATATTTCAGGAATAATTGCAGTATAGAGGTGGGAGGGTTGTTCAGGGAATGCAGTATTGTGGTTTTGAAGTGTTTTAATGTTTTGACGATTTTTCTAACTTTTAAGACAATGCAAGGTGGAACTGTGAAAAAATAAGCTCATAGATTATACCTGTTTAACTGTTTTGAGACTGGCCAATCTGTACAAAGTTGAGGGCTTTAGCTTAGTTTTGTTTAAGAGAAAACCTTCCCATAGCTTATGAATCTTTTGCAGTTGTTAATTCCACCAGTCAACATAGGCATAAATCTAAAGCCTAAAAAAATGTTCTCCTTTGTCGAGATAATCCATCCACCTTACAGGTATGGCATATCCAGATGCTGATTAGACAGCATGATTATTGCACAGGTGTGCCTTAGGCTGGCCACAATAAAAGGCCACTCTAAAATGTGCAGTTTCATCACCCAGCACAATGGCACAGATATCGCAAGTTTTGAGGGAGCGTGCAATTGGCATGCTCGCTGTAGGAATGTCCATCAGAGATGTTGCCCTTGAATTGAATGTTCATTTCTCTACCATAAGCCTCACAACCACAGACCACGTGTAACCACACCAGCCCAGGACCTCCACATTCAGCATCTCCACCTGCAAGATCGTCTGAGACTAGCCACCTGGACAGCTGCTGCAACAATCGGTTGGCATAACCAAAGAGTTACTGCACAAACTGTCAGAAACCACCTCAGGGAAGCTCCTCTGCATACTCGTCATCCTCATCGGGGTCTCGACCTGACTGCAGTTCGTTATTGTATATGACTAGAGTGGGCAAATGCTCACATTCGATGGCATCTGGCACTTTGGAGAGGTGTTCTCTTCACAGATGAATCCCGGTTTTCACTTTATAGGGCAGATGGCAGACAGCGTTAATAGCATTGTGTGGGTGAGCGGTGGCCCATGGTGACGGTGGGGTTATGGTATGGGCAGGCGTATGCTATGGAAAACGAACACAGGTGCATTTTATTGATGGCATTTTAAATGCACAGAGATACCATGATGAGATCCTGGGGCCCATTGTTGTGCCATTCATCCATGACCATCACCTCATGTTGCGGCATGATAATGCACGGCCCCATGTTGCAAGGATCTGTACACAATTCCTGGAAGCTGAAAATATCCCAGTTCTTGCATGGCCAGCATTCTCACCGGACATGTCACCCATTGAGCATGTTTGGGATGCTCTGGATCGGCGTATACGATGCGTGTTCCAGTTCCAGACAATATCCAGCAACTTTGCATAGCTATTCAAGAGGAATGGACCAACATTCCACAGGCCACAATCAACAATCTGATCAACTCTATGCGAAGAAGATGTGCTGCACTGCGTGAGGCAAATGTAGCTCACCACAGATACTGACTGTTTTATGGACCCCCCCCCAATACAGTAAAACTGCACATTTTAGAGTGGCCTTTTATTGTGGCCAGCCTAAGGCACACATGTGCAATAATCATGCTGTCCAATCAGCATCTGGATATGTCACACCTGTGAGGTGGATGGATTATCTCAGCAAAGGAGAAGTGCTCACTAACACAATTTAAACAGATTTGTGAACAATATTTGAGAGAAATAGGCCTTTTGTGTACATAGAAAAAGTCATAGATCTTTGAGTTCAGCTCATGATAAATAAGCACAAACACAAAAGTGTTCCATTTATAAATTTGCTCAGTGTATATATATATATATATATATATATATATATATATATATATATATATATATATATATATATATATATATATATATATATATATATATATATATATATATATATATATATATAAAACAGAAAAAGAAGCCTTGCATTTCTCTCAAGACGTGTTTTCTCTAGAAAGCCCTGGGCCTTTGTTAGGCAGTTAAGCAATTGCCAGGTTGGGTTATTTTTAACAGGAAATTTCACCAATCTACTTTTTATCTTTTAATTTGTCTTTTTTTATGGCATTCTCAGGCAGAAACCCCATGAACAGATTCCATTAGGAACAATTTACACCAGGAAAATTTTGTATTAGCCATGTTGTCAATATTCACCAGTTATTAGTCCTTTCATGTGCCTGTCAGCAAAAATAGAATCATACCATGGTTTTCTACATTATTCCAATGTAAATCCATTTCAACAAATCCGTTTTATCCTAGTTGCCACTCCTCATCTCATAACAACCTTCAGTCAGCAGCATTATGACATCTATAAAAAGAATTGAAGATGAGTCTTTTTTTTTTTAGCTGGTCCATATAATGCAACATATTGTGTGACCCCAAAGCTGGAATTCTAGAGACACAGAACTTTATTACATATAATAAAAAAAGATTTGGATTTGACTGAAATCTTATTTATATCTTCAGTTAGAAGGCATTTAATGTAAGCCTCCAGTGCAGCACTGTCAGGCTCACAGGATACAGCTGTAATGACTGTTGCTTCTGAATAATTTTACTGGAGACACCAGTGGCTTTTCCTGTGGGTAGAAACTTAAGTAACTCACGCAGTAGGGATAAAATCCATCAGTCTGTCAGCCTGATATGTGCCTGAGCAGCGAGAGCTAGTTCACACTATACATAGAACCTGCACTTTAAGGTTTATGCCTAAAATGTTATTCTGACTGACATACCATGACAGTCCAGGTTTATGAAAACTCTAATACTGTAGGAATTTTGTATCTGTTTAATAGCGTAAGAAGTTTTTGTGATTTACATTTAATATCTAGTGTTAATTTTATATATATCTTTTAAGGGGGACTGGCTGAACTGATATTGCCAGAGGTAAACCATGTATAAGACCAGGACACCCAGGAATAGTTTGAACAGGTTTGTCCTGCACTTTTATTTAGCAAGGTAGCAAATAAACACAATTTCATTGCAAGAGGGCTTTGTAAAGCAAGTCCATAGCATAAAACAGAAAAAAAAAAACCCATCAGCTCGCCTTACCTACTAACTAAACTTGTATCAGTACCTGACTAACGGGTGCCCCCTAATGTGTTCCCCAAAACAAACACACAATTCTACGTTTTAGTGTTCTGTCACCAGTCGGGCTAAGAGAGTGCCTGGGTGTTATCATTTCTTGGTTTTGTATTTGGGACGCTCAGTTTTCTACATGTTTTCATAGACCACATCATTTTTTTCTATGTATTTTATTTGGTAAGAAGGCATTCTGCACCAAATGGAATTTTACTGAATGTGACTTTGCATAAATGTTACTGCTTCTAAAGGCTACTTTTAAGCAATTACTACATTTGGAAAATGAACAGAAGAAATTATTGTTTTATTTTTCTTGCAATAAATACATTACATAATGGCTTAAATTGCTTAACTGTATCTACCTACAACATTACACGTAAATGTGAAACATCTATTTGTGCACTCAGCATGAATCATATAATGAGAATACAGTTTAAACTGTACTTTCATGTGTTTGGAAAGATGGGAGTATACATCAAAAATATTTTTAATCTTCTATAATATTCTGAAATATTAAAATCTATAGAAAAACAATTTGTTTGGAGTCTATACTTGCATATGTTTACTATTAATAATTTTTTATTAGGTGCTTAACTAGGGAAATCTAGGCTTGCTTGTTATGTTTCTTTTTTGCTGATACAGTAGGGTAGGTGAGCATTGTTTTTAGAATCGACAACGTTGTCATATTCAGTGTCAGTTGGAGAGTTGATTGCATTGCATTGTATGCATTTTTTACAATTTTTGAAGTCCATAATAAGGATAATATTTTTACAATGCCATCTGAGGTCGCATTTAATACCTGCTTTCCTTTGAGGGACTTTCTCCCCCTTTTTCTTTAGAATTATTGTGATTTTTGGGTACGGAGACCCACTCCTGATTTGGTGCTAAGGTGGATTCATGATCTGATTTCCTTCCTAACATGGTGTCACCATTGGTAGTGACACCAAATTGTGTTTGTTTAACTATGTGAGCATTGTCATCCTAGGTCTGGTCTCAACAGTTAAAAATCCAGAAATAAACTGAAAGAAATATAACTTTTTTTTATTTGGATATACTTTAAGACCCTAAACTGCTCAACTGGTCCTTTAGCCCACACTGCTTTACATCATTTTGCAGTTCAGTAGTTCAGAAAATGCCTTTCACATTTATCAGCGTTGGAATTATGAAGGTGGCAATAATCTATAATGAAAAAACGCTTGACATTTAAATTGTGCTTTTAATCAACATATAAGTGGTATTATAATCCTAAAAATGTTGTGGTTTTTATTTTGCTAGAGGCACACATTCTTAGTAGTATGAATCCTGACCCTTATGGAGTCATGCTACATGATTTGGAAAGTTTTTAATTGGTTGGCATAACTTATTAACCCTATTACTAAAGTGGGAAATAATGTGCCAACATTCTTTGATGAAAATCTAAGGCAAAAAAAATTGACTCCTAATCTAGGCATCTTTAGGCTTTTTCAGTAAGAAAACGCAAATAGCACTGAAAATGCACAAAGTGCAGCAACCCATGGAAAAGATACAACAAATCAGAACTCATTATTGAAATAAACTAAAATAAGTCATTAAAAAATGCATTTTGTGCATCATTTCTGTTCCATGCACTACCTCAATGAATACTCCTACTTTTTCTGAAATTCCATCTGTCAGTCCAGGTCAATAAGTTGTCTGTTAACATAGTATAATGCTATAGTAACTGCATCAGCACCGTACAATAAAAACAACTAGTGGTGAAAAACCAGTGATTATCTCTGTAACTGTAGGTTCTCTTTTATTCCAGGTTGGTTTAAGATGACCATACATGTAGAGTTTCAAGTTATTTCTGTTCACATTTTAGTTATCGGTTTATGATTTCAACCCCTGTGTTAGCTACTGTAGCCTAACACCTGTATTTTGCGACAACTTTGTGTGACCGTGTGTATGCAAGACAAGTTTGAGCCAACATCCGTCGGAAAAAATCCTAGGATTTTGTTGTCGGAATGTCCGATCAATGTCCGACCGTGTGTACGGGGCATAAGAATCCCTTTAACATTTCAGTTACTGGTGCACTTCACAGAAGGTTAGTTAAAATCTACCTAGAAGTCACTGCAAGGTTTAGCAGCCCTGGTAGACCACTTCATACAACCTGGCTTTGACTCTTCTGTCCTTGAGCCCTGATGCTTGGGGTTATGTCGAGGCTTTTGATGGTGACCATGGCCCAGTCTGAGTGGCTGACCTTTCTCTCCTTCCTCTTCTTTTCTTTCTTCTTTTTCCCTCTTTGTTTCTTTTCTTCTTTTCTACTTCTTCAATATGTTCTTAGGGATTTTCCTATCTGACTATTTTATGTCTCTCGTTACCGGCTAACCTTTTGGAATTATATCTCCAGTTGCATGGACTTATGTAACGTGTGTGCTCGGAGGCCCTTAGCCCCCATTCCCTTTTTATTTAAGACCAACTGCTTCATTCACAACAACTGCGTTGTTTTGTTAGTTTTCAATTTCTGTCTTGTTGTGACATTGTATGCAGGCCTTTTTTGTCTTTTCAAGCGCTTCAAGCACTACTGTTGTTATGTACGCAATGCAATCTTTTCAATACAAATATCGAACAAGAAAAAAAAAATCTGCCTAGGAGTGAGACACAAAAGTAAGGTTAAATCCCAACTTTGATAGTTGTCACCATTATAAAAGCTGAGGGGAGATCAATGCTATCCCAGTGACAGTTGTAAAAACATGGACTATCAACAAGAGCAGATTTCTTGTTACTTGCTACAACGTAACTGGGGCAGGAACAAACAGGTATTATCCTCACGACAACCTAGAAAGTTGCTTAGGGTCCAGTGGATATACAGTTGCTTTTAAAGGCAATTGGTGTCTCATGGAGCAGGCAATACCAGTACAGACAATGCAAATGGGGTGGATTCTGAATACCTACTGCAATTCATGTCAATATCAATTAAAGGAATGGGAGGGGCCAAAGCTTCTACATTGAATAGGACCCTATTTTGCCTTAAATTATAAGTAAAGGCAAAACTTTTTTTTTTAGTTTTGGATAGAGTGCAGAGGGATTAGAACACCTGACAGTTTTTATTTCTGTCTTTTCCCCTGTTAAAGAGATTCACCCTCTATATTTGTCCTGTTTACCATTATCATTGAAAGTGAAAGGACATCTTCCAATGGGGATACTAGTTCTAGTGACCTGTGGGTCCACGAGGAAATCTCTTAATTTGCAGGGAATTCCTCTCACTTCCTGTTTGGCTATGGGATAGGAAGTGAAGGGATATCTCCATAATGGGACAAAAAAATGGCGAAAAAATGTTTAGTTTTACTTTAAAGGGGAACCTCCAGTCTGCTCACATAATTTGTAATAAAAACATGTTTGCCATTATGAAGCGTCCCCCCAACCTCGTTGCATATTATTTTATACATTCTGTAATTCTGTACTTGCCAAATATGCTGCAGAAATTTCCCTCCACTAAGTCTGGCTGCATCCATTTTAACTGTGGGCAGCTGAAGCTGCTGCCTGTTCACTTCCTGGCTTTACACAGACACACACACACACACACACACATATATACAGTATCTCACAAAAGTGAGTAGACCCCTCACATTTTTGTAAATATTTTATTATATCTTTTCATGACAACACTGAAGAAATTACACTTTTCTGCAATGTAAAGTAGTGAGTGTACAGCTCCAGCTTATATAACAGTGTAAATTTGCTGTCCCATCAAAATAACTCAACACAGCCATTAATGTCTAAACCGCTGGCAACAAATGTGAGTACACCCCTAAGTGAAAATGTTCAAATTGCGCCCAATTAGCCATTTTCTTTCCCAGTGTCATATGACTTGTTACAAGGTCTCAGGTGTGAATGGGGAGCAGGTATGATAAATTTTGTGTTATCGCTTTCACTCTCTCATACTGGTCACTGGATGTTCAACATGGCAAAGAACTCTGAGGATCTGAAAAAAAAGAATTGTTGCTCTACATAAAGATGGCCTAGGCTATAAGAAGATTGCCAAGACTCTAAAACTGAGCTGCAGTACGGTGGCCAAGACCATACAGCGGTTTAACGGGCCAGGTTCCACTCAGAACAGGCCTTGCCATGGTCAGCCAAAGAATTTGAGTGCACGTGCTCAGCATCATATCCAGAGGTTGTCTTTGGGAAAAAGACGTATGAGTGCTGCCAGCATTGCTGCAGAGTTTGAAGGGGTGGGGAGTCAGCCTGTCAGTGCTCAGACCATATGCCGCACACTGCATTAAATTGGTCTGCATGGCTGTCTTCCCAGAAGGAAGCCTCCTCTAAAGATGATGCACAAGAAAGTCCGCAAACAGTTTGCTGATGACAAGCAAACTAAGGACTTGGATTACTGGAACCATGTCCTGTGGTCTGATGAGACCAAGATAAAATTATTTGGTTCAGATGGTGTCATGTGTGTATGGCGGCAACCAGGTGAGGAGTACAAAGACAAGTGTGTCTTGCCTACAGTCAAGCATGGTGGTGGGAGTGTCATGGTCTGGGGCTGCATGAGTGCTGCCGGCACTAGGGAGCTACAATTCATTGAGGGAACCATGAATGCCAACATGTACTGTGACATACTGAAGCAGAGCATGATTCCCTCCCTTCAGACACACAACACACCTCCAAGACGACCACTGCCGTGCTAAAGAAGCTGAGGGTAAAGGTGATGGACTGGCCAAGCATGTCCCCAGACCTGAACCCTATTGAGCAACTGTTGGGCATCCTCAAACGGAAGGTGGAGGAGCACAAGGTCTTTAACACCCACTAGCTCCGTGATGTCATCATGGAGGAATGGAAGAGGACTCCAGTGGCAACCTGTGAAGCTCTGGTCAACTCCATGCCCAAGAGGGTTAAGTCAGTGCTGAAAACTAATGGTGGCCACGCAAAATATTGACACTTTGGACCCAATTTGGACATTTTCACTAAGGGGTGTACTCACTTTTGTTTCCAGTGGTTTAGACATTAATGGCTGTGTGTTGAGTTATTTTGAGGGGACAGCAAATTTACACTGTTATACAAGCTGTACACTCACTACTTTACATTGTAGCAAAATGTAATTTCTTCAGTGTTGTCACATGAAAAGATATAATAAAATATTTACAAAAATATGAGGGGTGTATTCACTTTTGTGAGATACTGTACAGACAGACACATTCACACCACTGCTTGCCTGCACATTTCTCTTCTCTCGATGAATACACTTGCATCTCTGCAGTCTCCTGTTATCGCCTCCCTCATACAGCCCCCTCTAGCCCTGCAGCTCTCCTTGACTCTCCTATGACTCATCCCGCCTCCACTCTCCTGCCCCCCATCCCCTCCCTTGCTGGCAAACTCTCACGATAGTGAAAGAGAGAGCTGTGCAGCATGATGTCATACGCCTAGGCTAATTACCAAGAAAGAGGAAGTGGGCTGTATAGGGTATTTACTGGTAGAAAAAAAACGTTTTACTATCCAAAGTTAAAACAACAAGGGCAGAAGATTTAGTAGATGGAAACATGAAAAAATGATTGAAGGTCTACTTTATTTGTCTCTGGGCAGGAAGAAAGTTGACCCTATCCTAAGGGGACACAAAGAGCAATACAATTATAACAGAGATTCTATCCCTTCCATTTTTCAGTAAAAAAAAAGAAAAAAAAACACACACACACACACATTTGGCTACAATTTCAGTTAGAAGTGTTCATATATAAAACTAAAATGAATCTTGAAATGTTTTAACCTGAACATGATCACATATGAGTGTGCCTGAAATTGTTTACCTGCAGAATGTTCCAACAAACTGGTACTGAGCCTATGACTGCTAACTCATTTTGTCCCATAATTGCAATCAATCATTGTCTACGCTGCTTGCAGAGTAGTTTCAAAGAAGCATTTATGCTTTCTCAGTAGAGGAGCATCTCCCCTGAGACAGTGATAAATGTCGTTTGGATCAGATGACAGCGTAGGGTGTTTTTTTATTGATTTTAGTCAGCTGTTCTCTGTCATAAACTGATTGTTTCTTCTATATGAAATATGAACGCATGATGCTTAAAACATGAAATAATCCTTATAAACTCAGGCCTAAAGTTTATCATCATTAAAAAAAGCAACATTGGATAACAGAACATTGAATCTTTTGTTGTATAGCATAAATATATGTAAGATATCTATTCCCTGTCTGTCAACTAATAAAGATCTGTTGTATAGTATCAAGCTATAACTTGACCTATGAATTACAGTGACAGAGAGCAAAGTGAAAGAGAGATGACCTTGTTGGTGCTTCTCTTTTCACAGGTTGGGAGAGGAACCAGTCTTCCTAATCTCTGCCACATTGCAGAGCTATGAATTATTTTCGCCTTTATTGAGTAAAAAAATCACAAAATATGCCACAGCAGAACAGACAGAAGAGCTGATGCATTTCACACTACAAACAGTGCTTAATCATAGCTAGGCTAATTATTGCTATGATTAAGCACTGTTTGTAGTGTGAAACGCGTCAGCTCTTCTGTCCGTTCTGCTGTGGCATGTTTTTGTGGTTTTTTTACTCAATAAAGGCGAAAATAATTTTTTTGAGTGCGGCTGTCCAGGACTCTTTCAATACTTCATTGCTATAAACATTGCCAGCACCTGTGTCTTCCAGCTTAAAGGAAAGGTTTGTTCCTGATTGACCTGCCTGGAGCAGTGATATCTCTTTCTCTCATATTGCAGTGCTGTATGGCTGTATGAACAGAAATGCTAATCCTTTGGTCAGGAAAACTCTTCATATGCATTTCATCTATGTGTTTAGTTGTTTCCCTGGAATTCAGTCTTAACATGGGAAAGACAATACATTGTACCCAGTGGTAGTGTGCTGAAAAGTATTTAAAAGTCCAGTTTTTGACTGAAATCCAGGCTGATGTGAAAAAAAAAAACCATAATGAAATATCAATAAAATATGTTTTTACAGAAAACCAGCACGTGTGCCTAAATTTGTCTTGATATATTGGCTTGATTCTACTTGGGGATTAGGCTAGGCTTATTGCTCAATTCCGCAAGCTTTCTCATCTCTGTGCAGCTGGTTCCCCCGAAGCTGCTTCACTTCACTGCCCAGCTGATCACTGCTCTCTGACTTATTGCATACAATTCAGGACCAGCAGTCCTGCATTGTATATGAGGATCTAGAGGATATGTTCTCAACCTGAGAACATCGGCTATGGAAATGAAGGGCACCGCTTCCAGGGGAGCAAGGAATAATGTAAGTACTTGTATTTATCCCTTTTTCTCCCTTACTAAACGAGCATTTAAACCATGCACTACAGGGGGAACCACACTGCATGAATCATTTCAACAGCAGCCTGAAATAGTGCATTAAATAGACACTGAGGAAAAGGGGAAAACTGCTGCAGGAATGAAGTGCAGGCATCTAGAGCAGTCTGTACATACTGTACCTATGGCGGCCTCTCATAATCATCCTGTTGTGGCCAAATGCTGAGCTGTTTTGACAGCAAATGCTCCAGTATTTCCAGACAAGGTTGGAGTTACCGTTAATTCCTGCCACTACATATTCCTATTGGTAAATCACTATGATGGCCAACCCGACTAGAAAAGGGGAGGGAGGAAATGCAAAGCATTGCTTGCCAGAATAATCCTGTAAATGCATGCAGCAGCCTCCAAAACCTTCCCATCATAGGCAAATGTAAAATATGGGGGTTCAGTCAGCGCAAGACGATATACAGAAACTCACAAAATAAAAGCAGCTGTACACTAAAAGGTCAATATATGAAAATCCTTCTGAACATGTAATAGGTAAATAACAGTGCAGCGCTAAGAATATATACAGAAACAAAATAACAGATTGCTCATAGCATAAGATGTTAAAAAGTCCCCTTTGGTATAAAAGATGGATATAAAAGTTGACAGATAAGATCTCCTCAGCGGTGATAAGGGTGTTTATAGACATTCATGTGATATCTCCTAATCAGTGATTCCTCCACCAGCTAGCCAAACCGCTCACCTCAATCACTGGACCCCTGAGCTAACAGATGGATCAAACAGGCGTTCGCCACTTACAGTGGTCACAGATGGAAGCTTGATTGTACAGATGAATAAGATACGATGTCCAACCACTTTTAACAACCGCACGTTGTCGCTATTAAAGAGCACTGTAACCCCAGTGCTAGGATGAATGGCATGTAATATTGTTGGTATACATAGGTGGATAAGGTGGCTGCAGTGACGTCATAAAGTCCTCTCGCACGCGTATCGTTCCTAAGCGGGACTTTCACCCCTTGCCTCAACTGACAGAGTGCCTTTAATTATACTGTAGTCTACAGAGAGGTCCAGGACCTGCCTGTGCTATCTGGCAAGGTCACCAAACTGATCAGAATACAAATTCTTCAGCATGTAAAACAGCTCACATACATGTATTTTACCTATGTATATAGTTGTTCACCTAGAGCAGTGATGGTGAACCTTGCAGATGTTTTGGAGAGTGTATGAGCATCATGGGAAATGTAGTTCCAAAATATCTGGTGTGCCAAGGTTCGCCATCACTGACCTAGAGTTTAGCTATAAGTAGAAGACAAATCCAGGCATAATCAGTTTGCCTAGGAGTCAACTGCAGACAGTAGCCATATTTGCAGCTGTTTATAAACCCATGCAGGGCTTTTCAATAAGGCTTATTAGACATGTGACTACATGCAGCAGTCAGCTTTTCTCAGTATACACTGTAGCTATTTTCCACATTCACACATTATTGCTACATTCCAAGCCAAATAGAACCTGGAAAAGTAGGAAATGTTTTTGTGTAAAAGAACTGATTTTAGCAAAGTAATGTTACTTCTAGCTCTAAAGGTTGTATGGCTGTAGGCTTCAAACCCATAAAAAAAGGGGCCTTTAAGCCAAACACTTTAACAGTGTTTGTGCTGTGCTATTCTTCTCTTCCTAATTTGAAATAAACCTGGTTGATCCTGCCAGTTCCTGTGTCCCTCTGCCTCTGCTGACCATGATAATCATGGCTGCTGAGCCCAGACTACCGTGGTCAGTTTACATGCCTCCGTCATGCGCAGCTCTCATCTCTCCTCTGACAGTCTCTCCCCCCTCCCTCCCTGTCAGCATGCGATCGCTTTCCTCCCTGCCCCTCCCGCCTCTATTTAGCTGCATAATGCAGCATATATCAATGTATGCCATGCGAATATGCAGCCATTAACAAAAGTGTATTTGTTTGTTAGAAAAAGGTAAAATACCATTTCCGACACCGCAGCTGTGCGGTCACGTGATCCCCTTGTGCTGGCTGGCCTCGATCTATGGGGAGAAGCAGGAGGGGGTCCCCTGTGACGTCAGCCGGGCAGGAGAGGGGAATCTCCGCCCCTCCCGCTTCTCTCCATAGATCAAGGCCGGCCATCACAGGGGATCAAGTGACCGCACAGCTGCGGTGTCAGAAACTGTATTTAGCCTTTTCATTTCTAACAAACACATACACTATTGTTAATGGCTGCATATCTGCAAGGCATTCATGTAAAGTCACATAGTGACTTTACAAACACTTTAAAGTGATTGTAAACAATCACCTTGTAAAACAACCCATTTACTTTACAATAGTAATGAAAGGCAAAACATTTGTGTATAGATATAAAAAAAATGATTTTTTTCCCTTTTTTATAAGTGATCACATTCCCTCTGTCCTCCGCTGCATAAGAGCTGGGGGGGGAGGAGAAGCAGCAGCACACTGAGCTTGCCAGTGAATGGCTTTGCAGTGGGGGTATGCCAGGACAAGTCTGATCATTGGAGAAGAGCATAGCTAGAGAACTGACCATGCTGTGCCCTCCTGCTTAGTGTGGTCAGTTTTTTTTAATAGCAAAGCAGAGGGACCAGGGTTTTTTCACATAAAGTAAGAGCAATAGAAAGAGAACAGGATACTTTCTCATACAAGTACATGGTACAGCAGGTACATATCAGAAATATGAAGCGTTGCGGTGACAAACACTTTAATGCTATGGTGAATAGGCATATTGGGGAATGATTTCTCTCTGTAGAATTACATGTGCAAGCATGTTTAACAGAAATCTCTTTATTTAAATAATACATATCTACATTTTCCTGTTTTATTCACCATTGCAAGGGTGCTTTATAAATACAGCTAATCTTTTTCAAACTGTGAAACAGCTGGAATCTAATAGTTAGAAAAAGGACAGTTCAAAGTTTGATTATTAAAATCAAATAAGCTTTATAATGATAAATGATTGACAAAAGGTCAGTAAAATGGCTTAAAGAAAGAGTTTATTCTGTTTCTTAACACTGCTGTTTCTTGTGACTGTTTGGCATGACCAACTTCCCTAGAAAAAAAAATTAAGAATAAACAATTTTATTTTTGAAGTAAAAAACTGAATATGTAAAAGAGTGTTTATATTCAGTGCTGTGCATTTTGTTTTGTAGGCTTTTTGCTCTTAATGCTTCTGTTCTGATGCAATGAAGAGCTAATAATAATCATATAATCAGAATTCTCTCTATGCATGTAGAAAGAGGATTTAAAATTCATATCAGTAAATCAGTATAACAGGGATCAGGTTCACACAAGATGCATGATGCAGAGTTTGCATAGGTATAGGAGACTTTAGGTCATTTTCATTGTCAAACAAAGAGAGGTGTGTGTTGGTCATGGAAAGTGACATGTCTGCTGATGTTGCTGGTACATACTGTATCTGCCCTCAAGTAAACCATCTTGTCTATCTTTCAATACCTATTTATGAAGATAGTTTTGAAGATACTTAGTGACACACATACTGCAATATATAAACACTATAATGGAACGTAATCGGATTACTTTGCTTAATAATCACTGAGGACTGTATAAAATCCACATTTTTAGAATTAACTAGAATTATGAACCAGGGTTCTAAAGAAACCAATATGAACAGATGGCAGTTGAATCTATTTAGTCTCTGGAAACCTGATGCTGTATATTTGGCAACCAGCTTTTCTGTGTCAAACAAATGTAAGTACCACCCATGTCCCTTATATATGATTTATGCCTAGCATTGATCCTAAACATAGTCAGTTAATCCTATCCCTCCCCTAACCCGTACATTTAACACTTAAAATGAACACTATCCTCTAACATGTAAATTTAACCCCTAACCTAATCCTATGAAAATGACACCTATCCATGCCCTTTATGCTTAACCTAACACTTTAAACATTAGGTTAGGAGTCTGGGACCTACTTAAAGGATAACTCCACTTTCATGGGGAAAAAAATTGCAAATAAAGAAAAAATAATATAGCGTATACAATTGTGACACAAGTCATATTGTAATTGAATGTTATTAAAAATGACCTTTCCTTTTCAATCTGCAGCTCTGTAATTTTTTGAGAATGCATTGCAATATGGCTACCTGGAGTTGTGTGTACTAACCACCCCCAGAAACATAATTTCCTGCTTGTGTGATTGGCTCACCAATTTTCCCAGAAGTCTGCCTAAGATACAAGTCAGATTTCAGGCATCCCTTGCAACAAAAATGTCAATTTTGGAGAGACACTCCCAGTAGGAGCACGTCTAAAGGGATGCAGGCCCAGCAGATTTCCTCATTAGAGCCCTGCAGGTGCACACCTGATAGATAACACCATCACTGAGGCTCAGAGGAACATACAGGGATTACTTCAGAATAACAAAAGATAGGAATCTGCAACAAAGGTTTTTATAATCCTTGCAATGTACATAG
The DNA here is from genome assembly GCF_042186555.1 of Aquarana catesbeiana. Taxonomy (NCBI): domain Eukaryota; kingdom Metazoa; phylum Chordata; class Amphibia; order Anura; family Ranidae; genus Aquarana; species Aquarana catesbeiana. The sequence goes on from NC_133325.1 coordinate 384,139,632, forward strand.
ATCCCCCAGAGGGGAATGTTTTTTTTCTCAACAAAAGTGGAGTTACTCTTTAAAGCAAACATAAACCCAATTATGAACCTCGAAATAGCTCACACTCCTTATACTTTACAACCCAAGTTGTAGAAATGACTTATTTTACCTATACCAGGCAGAAGTTCTGGACTCCCTTCTACTCAGATGTTATGCCCTGTACACACTATAGGATTTACCGATGGAAAATGTGTGATAGGACCTTGTTGTCGGAAATTCCGACCGTGTGTGGGCTCCATCACACATTTTCCATAGGAATTTCCGACACACAAAGTTTGAAAGCTTGCTATAAAATTTTCCGATAACAAAATCCGTTGTCGGAAATTCCGATCGCGTGTGCACAAATCCGACGCACAAAGTGCCACGCATGCTCAGAATAAATTAAGAGATGAAAACTATTGGCTACTGCCCTGTTTATAGTTCCGACGTACGTGTTTTACGTCACCACGTTCAGAACGATTGGATTTTCTGAGAACTTTGTGCGACCGTGTGTATGCAAAACAAGTTTGAGCCAACATCTGTCGGAAAAAATCCATGGATTTTGTTGTCAGAATGAACGATCAATGTCCGACCGTGTGTACAGGGCATTAGTGTTATACCATGCCACATGGAGCACGAGCTGTGAGCAGTCAGTGTCTGCATGAGCAACCCATCAGTAGTAGTAGTTTATTGTAGTATAAAAGCCAGGACTCCAGCCACTGTTAGGTAAGTAGTGAAAGGGGGTAGATGTTTGCATCTTAGGTTAGAAAGGAAAGGTAGGGTAAGAAAAACCCTACATTAATAAATGGGTTTTGATGTGCTTTGAAGTGGTTTTAAAACCTTACATATACCCACTGAAGTGGCAAGCCTCAGGTGATACACAGAGATGAAGCACATCCTCCTATTTATCTGCATCCCTTCTCTATAGTCATTCAAAGTATACAGTTTACATAGAATTTCTGAGCTTCAGGAGGCAGGTGACAGGGATGTGACACCTCACACACTGCAGAGCATAGAGTAGGAAGCTGAGTGTAATCTGAGTCCTGAGTGCAGGGAAAAGCCACCCCCCATTTACACAATTTTATATGGAAGCATGCCCAGTTGAGACTGTCAATCACCTGCTGTGTGATGGGGGGGGGGGGGGGGGGGGGGGCAGGGCCATCTCTCAGAATTGCTTGGTGTCAGCATAAACTGCCTGAAGTGAGTCATGCAGATAGCAGAGATAGGAGAGAGCATCCAGGACTCAAGCCAGGTACTATAAACCAAGGCAAGTACACACTTTAGAAGGATAAGCTTTGTTTCATTGTCATTTCAGAGGTTTACAAACACTTTACTTTTTAACCCTTATCATCCTGAAAGTCTGATTATTGGCCCACAAAAATTATGGACCACCTAAAAGTTTCAGTACTTAAATAGTGACAACATTAAAATCACAATCTGATTCTAGACCAGTGGCGGCTGGTGAAGTTTTAGGATGGGGGTGCCAGATCCCGCCCTTCCTTTTTGACCCCTCCTACTTCTCATAAGCCCCACCCCTTATATAATCCACCCACTCCGTCCTCTGTATTGAACTTGCTTCCATACATATTGTCAGGAGTATACAGCTCAGAATTACAGGACAGAGTATACAGCTCAGCATCACAGATACTGTACGGTATGTAGATCAGCACCGCAGATAGTATACAGATCAGCACCGCAGATAGTATACAGATAAGCACTGCAGATAGTATATAGCAGCCAACACCACCGATAGTATATAGCAGCCAACACCACCGATAGTATATAGCAGCCAACACCGCCGATAGTATATAGCAGCCAACATCACCGATAGTATATAGCAGCCACCACCACAGATAGTATATAGCAGCCAGCACCACAGATAGTATATAGTAGCCAGCACCACAGATAGTATATAGCAGCCAGCACCACAGATAGTATATAGCAGCCAACACCACAGATAGTATATAGCAGCCAGCACCACAGATAGTATATAGCAGCCAGCACCACAGATAGTAAATAGCAGCCAGCACCACAGATAGTATATAGCAGCCAGCACCACAGATATTATATAAGCCAACACCACAGATAGTATATAGATCAGCACCACAGATAGTATATAGCAGCCAACACCACAGATAGTATATAGATCAGCACCACAAATAGTATATAGATCAGCACCACAGATAGTATATAGCAGCCAGCACCACAGATAGTATATAGTAGCCAACACCACAGATGGTATATAGCAGCCAACAACACAGATAGTATATAGTAGTCAACACCACAGATAGTATATAGTAGCCAACACCACAGATAGTATATAGTAGCCAGCACCACAGATAGTATATAGATCAGCACCACAGATAGTATATAGTAGCCAACACCACAGATAGTATATAGTAGCCAGCACCACAGATAGTATATAGATCAGCACCACAGATAGTATATAGTAGCCAACACCACAGATAGTATATAGTAGCCAACACCACAGATAGTATATAGTAGCCAACACCACAGATAGTATATAGCAGCCAACACCACAGATAGTATATAGATCAGCACCACAAATAGTATATAGCAGCCAACTTTTCAGAGGAGTGGCAGTCTTTTATAGTAAGTAGTAAGAGACTCAGAGCATCAGATAGTATATAGATCAGCACCACAGATAGTATATAGCAGCCAACACCACAGATAGTATATAGTAGCCAACACCACAGATAGTATATAGTAGCCAACACCACAGATACTATATAGATCAGCACCACAGATAGTATATAGCAGCCAGCACCACAGATAGTATATAGTAGCCAACACCACAGATGGTATATAGCAGCCAACAACACAGATAGTATATAGTAGTCAACACCACAGATAGTATATAGTAGCCAACACCACAGATAGTATATAGTAGCCAGCACCACAGATAGTATATAGATCAGCACCACAGATAGTATATAGTAGCCAACACCACAGATAGTATATAGTAGCCAGCACCACAGATAGTATATAGATCAGCACCACAGATAGTATATAGTAGCCAACACCACAGATAGTATATAGTAGCCAACACCACAGATAGTATATAGTAGCCAACACCACAGATAGTATATAGCAGCCAACACCACAGATAGTATATAGATCAGCACCACAAATAGTATATAGCAGCCAACTTTTCAGAGGAGTGGCAGTCTTTTATAGTAAGTAGTAAGAGACTCAGAGCATCAGAGGAGAGGGACATATGCATTTGTCAAGTTATGACAGTGGACTCACCAATTTTGCAGTCTATTATGTCCTCCAATTGATGTTTTGGCCTGCTGCAGCTTTACACACACATCTATCTAGCACCATGCTGTGTGTGTACATCAGAGGGTGGGGCTGCTAGTGTGGGCACAGCAGGGATTGGCCACTACAAGGGGTCTTCAGCAACCGATTCCTGGGGGCCTGTGCTGTTCACTCTGAATCCTGCTGTATCCAAAATCTCAGTCACAGGAGTGGGATATTGAGTGACACTGCAGGATCAGCACAGTTTGCTGTACACCCATCCAGCTTCCAGTCACGGAGTTCTGGCTGGGCTGTGGGTGGACCGTGGAGGCGGAGCAGCTGAAATTCGGCAAAGGGCATTTCCATACACTCAGGGAGGTTCAGGACAGGTGACACCCAACAGTCCAGCTGGAAGGCAAAAGTAGAACTGGTGCCCGCTCAGCCCGACTCCCAAGCCCAGCTGCCCCGCTGCTAATAGTCCACTCCATTGTCCGAGCAGTCTCTCACCTTACTGCAGCTCCGAAGAACGGAGCTGCAGACGTGACGACGTCACTTCCGGCTTTTGTCAGTTTCAGAAAACCCGGAAGTGACCTCAAGATTTTTAACAACAATGCTCCCGCCCATAGAATCACAGTGATTTTATGGGCGGAAGCTACTCTGTGTTCTGCATTGTGCCACAAAGCGGGTTAAAGGCCCGCAAATGAAGCACCATGTCTGCAATCTCGTGATTGCATTGACGTGGCGCTTCCCATAGTGCACTGCGTCCGGCACCACAGTGCACAGTGCATGTTAAAGGATTTTTTTTTTTTCTTAAAGGGGTCGTTTTGTGACTATAGGAGGGGGGGCAGCGCCCGGGCGCCCCCTGTGGATGGGCCGCCACTGTTCTAGACACATAGAGGTTGATTTACTAAAGGAGTAGATGCTGTTTACTTAGCAAATTGAATGTGCACTTTGTAAAGTGTATTGTATGTTCAGTTTGCAAATTGTCCACACTCCCCCCCCCCCCCATACCCAAACATGTGCAAAGGAAATAAAAACAGCATTTTTGCTACCACATAATTAAGTATTAAAAGTGAACACAGTTTCATCTTATTTACTAATGTTCAGTTTGCAAGGTGTAAAGCTTCTACTCCTTTGGCAAATCAAGCACCAGTAAATGCATTAATTAAATGAAACCAGGAGACAAAATCAACTCTGTTTAATGCTATGCATATTATACCTTCATAGTACCAACCATACCAACTGCATGCATTGTATATATGTATGAATGTATGATTATGCTGACAACACTGACAAATTACCAGCTTTATGTTGAGGAGGTAATTGACTTTACTCACAACCAACTTTTGTTTTTTTTTTTCAAGTAAAATGACAGTTGAACTATGGTTGCTGTAGGTAACACTGAAATAGTTTTCATATAGAGATCACTTTAAGGCCTCATACACACGGACGTTCTAAAAAATGCGATGTAAAGCTACTACAGACGCCAAGACCCTTCAGTCTGGTATGGATCTTAAGGGGATCCCCCTACGCCAAAAAAAGGCATGGGGGTCCCCCCAATATCCATACCAGTACCTTGTCCGAGCATGCAGCCCAGCAGGTCAGGAAAGGGGGGATGAGCAAGCCCCCCCCTGGACCATACCAGGCCACATGCCCTCAACATGGGGGGGTGGGTGCTTTGGCGCAGGGGGGGCTCTGCGGAGAAGAACTGGAGAGGAAGAAGACGTCACCAGAAGAGGGAGAAGAGCCAGAACTGCCTTAATAAAATACGTTACCCCATACTCATTCACTTAGGGTGGGAGGCCGGGATATGGGGGCCCCCTGGTTGAAGGGGGATTCCAGAGTCTGATAAGCCCCCACCCGCAGACCCCAGCAACCAACGCAGAGCCCCCCTGCCCCAAAGCACCCACCCCCCATGTTGAAGGCATTTGGCCTTGTATGATCCAGGAGGGGGGGCACTCGCTCGTCCCCCCTTTTCCTGACCGGCCAGGCTGCATGCTCGGAGAAGGGGCTGTTATGGATCTTGGGGGGACCCCATGCATTTTTTTTTACATTTTGGCGGGGCTCACCTTCAAGATTCTCAGCACACAAGTCGCACCTCAAGTCGGATCATCTTGATATGACTTCTGGTGCGACTTCTATTCAAATCAATGGGCTCTGCCCCTATTGATTTTGAATAGGGGCAGAGAAACGCCGGACGAGGCTTAACGCTGTTTATACAGCGTTAAGCCTCGTTAAATCGCATTTAAATCGCTCTTTACCATGTGACCGGCTGTGTCCAATCACAGCCTGTCACAGAATGTCAACAAACCGTGGTAACAAGATGTTACCGGGTTTGCCTCCTCACACACTGATCGTGTGTGAGAAGGAGATTGCGGTAACATCTCGTTACCGCTTACAGTGTACACCAACCACACCAACCTGTCACAGTCCATCTGAGCACCCGAGTACCTGAGTACCCAAGTACCTGAGTTCCTGTCAAATCTAAATACCCGAGTACCTGAGTACCTGTCACAGTCCATCTAAGTACCCGAGTACCTGAGTACCTGTCACAGTTCATCTGAGTAACCGAGTACCCGACACAGTCCATCTGAGTACCTGAGTACCTGTCACAGTTCATCTGAGTACCTAAATACCTGTCACAGTCCATCTGAGTACCCGAGTACCTGAGTACTTGTCACAGTTCATCTAAGTACACGAGTACCTGAGTATCTGTCACAGTTCATCTAAGTACATGAGTACCTGAGCACCTGTCACAGCCCATCTCAGTATCTGTCACAGTTCATCTGAGTACCTGTCACAGTCCATCTGAGTACCTGTCACAGCCCATCTGAGGACCTGTCACCGCCCATCTGAGTACCTGTTACCGCCCATCAGAGTACCCGAATACCAGTCACCAGCCCATCAGAGTACCCGAGTACCTATCTGTAGCCCATCAGAGTACCCGAGTACCTGTCACCAGGCCATCAGAGTACCCGAGTACCTGTCACCAGGCCATCAGAGTACCGGAGTACCTGTCACCGGGCCATCAGAGTACCGGAGTACCTGTCACCAGGCCATCAGAGTACCCGATTACCTGTCACCAGGCCATCAGAGTACCCGAGTACCTGTCACCAGCCCATCAGAGTACCCGAGTACCTGTCACCAGCCCATCAGAGTAACCGAGTACCTGTCACCAGCACATAAGAATAACCGAGTACCTGTATCCAGCCCATCAGAGTACCCGAGTACCTATCTGCAGCCCATGCCTCATAGAATATATGTTGGGGTGTTTGCTTTCCAAAATGGGGTCATTTTGTGGGTAATTCCACTGTCCTGGTGCTCAGTGACCTTCAAAAGTGTGATAGGTAGGAATTAAATTTATAATTTATACTCCTAGAACGCCTGAAGGTACTACTTCAATGTTAGGCCTCTGTATGTGGCCAGGCTGTGTAAAAGTCTCACATATGCGGTATCGCCATACTCAGGAGGAGTAGCAGAATGTGTTTTGGGGTGTAATTTTTGCTATATACATGCTATGTGTTAGAAATATCTTATAAATTGACAACATTGTGTAAAAAAAATTTCTTTAATTTTCTTTCCACGTTTTCTGAAGACTTGTGTAAAAAAATTAACCGTTCAAAAGACTCATAATGCCAAATAGACTATATGTTGGGGTGTTTGTTTTCCAAAATGGGGTGATTTTGAGGGTAATTTCATTGTCCTGGTGCTCCAGGGCCTTCAAAAGTGTAATAGGTCATTGGGAAATTAGAGGTGTAATTTATGCTCCTAGAACGCCTGATGGTGCTCCCTGCATGTTGGGCCCCTGTATGTGGCCAGGCTGTGTAAAAGTCTCACACATGTGGTATTGCCATACTCAGGAGGAGTATCAGAATGTGTTTTGGGGTGTCATTTTGCTATATACATGCTTTGAGTTAGAAATATCTTATAAAATGGCCACTTTGTGTAAAAAAAAAAAATATGTTTTAATTTTCTTTCCACGTTTTCCAAAGACTTGTGGAAAAAAATGAACCGTCAAAAGACTCAGTATGCCTCATAGAATAGACATTGGGGGGTTTTCTTTCCAAAATGGGGTCATTTGTGGGTAATTCCACTGTCCTGGTGGTCCAGGGCCTTCACAAATGTTATAGGTCGTTAGGAAATTAGAGGTGTAATTTATGCTCCTAGAACCCCCGATGGTGCTCCCTGCATGTTGGACCTCTCTGTGTGGCCAGGCTGTATAAAATTCACACACATGTGGTATCACCATACTCAGGAGGAGTAGCAGAATGTATTTGGGGTGTAATTGGAAGTATGCATATGCTGTGTGAGAAATAACTTGTCATTATGTTAATTTTGTTAAAAAAATCTTCATTTTCCCAAGAATTGTGGGAAAAAATTTCAACTTAAAAAAACTCAGCATGCCTCTTACTAAATACCTTTGACTGTCTACTTTTCTAAAAGGGGTCATTTGGAGGGTATTTGTACTTTCCTGACATTTTACAGCCTCAAGAAATGAGATAGGCCATCAGTGCATCAAGTGTGATCAATTTTCAATGATTTGCACCATAGCCTGTAGACTCTATAACTTTCACAGAGACTAAATAATATCCACTAATTTGGGTTATTTTTACCAAAGAGATGTAGAAGTATAAAAACGTCCGTGTGTATGAGGCCTTCATCTGATATCTGAGTTTGTATGCCTAGATTTTTCTTTTTTTTTCACAATTGGTTTTATTGAAATAGGTTATAGTAATACAAACAGAAAATAATATAATATATACTAGGAAATCTTACTATAAGCTCAGGTGTTCATTCGAAATTTATATTTATCAGATAGTATAAAAATATTCCATGCTCGCCAGGTTTTATGGAAGCGTGAAGTTGCCAAACACAAGCACCCCCTATCGGAGTGCAATTCCTCTAACGGGACTTTTTTGCGGGGTCACCTCTGATAAAGTAGAAGCGTGAAGTTGATTCGTTAGCAATTGCAAAGTCTCTTCCAAGGTGTAGAGGCTATTTACTTCCGTCAACCACTCTTTGACAGTTGGGGTTTGTGCAGACTTCCAATAACATGGTATTATTGTCTTGACAGCATTTAGTAGGTGTCTCTCCAGTGAGTTTTTATATTTCTTGAAGGAGAGTTGGTTGACATGCAGTAAACAGCATGCCATATTCAATGTCAATAAGACAAACAGGTTGCTTTTTGTAAGGGCTGACCTAGAATACATATCTTTTCAAAATGAGGTCTGGAAAAAGCATATTTTTGCTTATGATTTTTTTTTTGTTTACAAACTTTAATTGTGTTTAACTTGTGGTACAATAAGAGGTTTCAATTACAGTAAAAATAACATATAAAAGGTTATTAAGTTACATAGTGATTGAAAAATTAGTAGAAAATATACTGCTACAATCTATCAAGGGTTTTGTACAAATAAAAGTAATCACTAAGCTGTATGTAGAGCCATTGATTGAAAGCTGCAATACTGCACTCTAATTGGAGTGTCTCTCATGTTTTTTAGTTTACCTCTGTATATGCAATGGAATGCAAGAAGGGGGGGGGGTAGTTTGGTTTTTGTTTGGGATGGCGTTGTTGTTAATTCCTGGTGAGAAATCTGGAGTATTAGCTATTGGAGTCAATGGGCCCAGACTAGAGGAAAAAGACCTATTAGAGATTTTGTGAAAAATGTCTAATGTTGTTTAGATCAAAGGGTGTTTGATTTTTGGGGGTAAAGATCTTTTTGGTATCCACGGTAAGAATTTTAAGGGTAGGTTTGACCATGTGCTTTCTAAGTTTATCCAATCTTTGTTGTGTTCACGGCCATTTCATTATTCTTGTTAAGTGTGTTGCCAAGTAATAGAGTTTGAAGTCTGGGAGTCCCATACCACCCAAAATTTTTGACATGGTCATTAAGTTGAGTTTAATTCTTGGAATTTTTCCTGCCCAAAGAAAATGGCGTTGCAGTGTGGTACATTTTTTGAAGAAGGCTAAAGGGGCCTAGATTTTTCTGCCTCAAAGTATTCCAAAAACTTTGACAAATGAAGGCACTACTATTCTCATATTTTTTTTCCACTGTTAAAACTCTTATTTTATTTTAAAGCAAACTTTTAGCAAGGCTATGAGCATTCAAGTATTTACATATTCCTAACAAACTTTAAAAAAAAAAATCTCTCAGATCTCTCTATTTGAAGGCACTGTGGAGAAATGCATCCCCAAACTTCACAGCACAAGCATGGATTCCATTCTCTTGAAACTCTGGTGTTCTGGAAGGGGGGGTGGCAGGTTAAGCTGAGCTGCTGAGAAATGACAACTTTAGTGCTTCCACTTTGAATTTTAGGGGTGCATTGCTCCACTGTGGCAGCAGCTCCAGAGGTTAGTGAGGGCTTGTTTTGAAGCTCATTGACACTTTGTTAAGCTATGAACTGTAAATACTTGAATATTCATAGCCTGTCTACATTTTTATTTTAAGTGCATTATTGACACTTCTGGTTACTAACTGAAGGGGTTAATTCCTTTAAACCTTTCAAAGTAATTAGCTGCAGCAGCCAAGCATGCTAAAGCCAACAGTCATATTATTTATCTGCATAACTGGTTGATTTTCCTCTTCCTTTTATGTATGATTGAAAGATAGCTGTCTAAATGTACGAACACATTAAACATGAAAAGTTTAATTACTTAGATTTAACTCTGCCAATTATCTGTCTGGGATACTAAAACATTACAAGCTAGATTTTAGGAAGAGTTTTCAGGTAATGCCTTTCACTGGGCTGTCACCAGCTGTCACCCTAATTGTATCATTAAAGCAGCGTTCTATCTAAAAGGCCCATAAGTTTGCAGGAATTGTTCTTGAAGATTAGGTCTTTTTGGTGTTTTATATGTCTCTCTGTCCTAAGTTAATGAATCACCAAGCTCATAAAATTCCCTAGCACAGTAATTTCCTGGCTTCAGTAATCTCTCACCACTAAAAAAGAAAAACATATATTATTCTGATTTTTATTATTGCATTATGTTTTATTGCAATTTGATAGCACATGAATCCTTAAAGCGGTACTCCAGTCAAAACTAACAAAACATGAATAGCCCATTAAAATATAAAATAAAAAAGCAGCTTTTACAATAATACTCACCCTTTTAATCCAGAGCCGTCTGCCTGAGTACCTCTTTCTTCAACCACTAGACGTCTTCCAGGTTGCATCACAGCCAGCATCCTTCAATATCCTCTGAGACCAAGATCTCATGGAAATACCCCTGGCCTGTGACTGGGCAATCTCTTTGTCATTCTTCTCTCTCCTCCTATCAGCATTCTGGTTGCCAGCACTTGAATTTTTTTGCTCATTCTGCTGTTACTTTCTGTCCCACTTTGGGCTTTGTTATACATGAACCACAAATGGCTAATACAAGGTCAAATTCATGTACTTTCACTGATTGTATTAAAAATTACATTAAGTGGTGTATTAATAATTTTAGAACTGCAAAAGGTGTGCATTTATTATATCTACCTCGAGTTCAAAAATTGTGAGCCTGAAATATCTACTCTTTTTCAGGGTACTATTTTATGTACGTCTTTCTGAAACATTTACTAAACAATTTAAACAAGCTTATTTGACAAAACAGTGCAAAGCACAATTCAGGGTTAGTAGCCCATAGCAGCAAACCTGATTTTGTTCAGTCATATGGGTTTCAAGAAGCATTACATTATTGTCTTTCTAATGATGTTTTGATGGGGTGATTAACCTCTTGACATCCGTGCTATAGCCGAATGACGGCCACAGCGCGGACCTGAATTTCGCGGGATCCGCGCTGTGATCACTGAGTCACTGAGACTCAGGTGATCACCAATCCAAGTAAGGGGCCAGTTCCTTACTCGGTAACCTTTTTTTTTTTCTCCTCACGCTGACAGCGTGAGGAGAACAAAAAGCCGATCACTGGCTCATCTGCAAGGGACATCGGTCCCGAAGAGGAAGAGGCACATCTGCCTCATTTGTAACCACCTGCCATTGCCACCTAACAGTGCCCACAGTGCCACCTATCAATGCCCACAAGTGCCACCTATCAATGCCCACAAGTGCCACCTATCAATGCCCACCAGTGGTGCCAATCAGTGCCACCTAGCAGTGCTGCCTATCAGTGTAACTGATCAGTGCCCATTATTGCCACCCATCAGTGCCCATCACTGCCACCCATCAGTGCCCATCACTGCCACCTATCGGTGCCCATCAGTGCCACCTCATCAGCGTACATCAATGAAGGAGAAAAATTACCTGTTTTAAATTTTTTATAACAAATTGGTCTGGATAGGAAGGGGGTTTAAGTGCCCAGTAAGCAAGTGGTTAAGCCACTTCCTATTCTGTTACTGAAGTTATCACCTCCCTCCTCCATCAGTTTGCAGATGGATTTATTGGCTGCCAAGTATAGCGTGAGTTTTCGGCAGAGCAGGAATTTTCAGTACTTTGACTGGATATGGTTGGTGCAGGGTCGGCTAATGTATTTGCCCAATAGTTGAGGTCATAGTTTAATTTTTGATGATACAGTTAGTTAGGTTTATGTGCAGGTATAAGGGGGGCCACATTTAAGATTAAGAAGAGAGATAAGGTAACGTGGTAAGCATTTGTTAACGGTAAATGGTCTATTTTATATAGTCACCTATTTAATAGTGTGTTTACACCTATAAGGCGATTGAAGGAGGGGCTTTAAAGACTGGCCGATCACTTGACCACTGTAATTGTCACAGCGGTCACATGATTAGGAGCCAAACTCATGCAGCTCCTGATCATTAGTAAAGACCAAGAGCTGTATTTGACAGCTCGGTCAGTGCTGAGAGTGTGCATTAAAGTGGAGTTCCACCCCAAAAAAAAATAATAATGTGCTTGAAAAAAAAATGTAAAAAAAATTTAGAGAAAATTTTTTTTTTTACTCACCTCTAAATGCCTGTTACTAGGGGGTCCCTCGTAGTCTGCCTCCTTCGGTGCCTGGGCTCCTGAAGTTACTTCCCTCGGCGCAGGAAGGGAGATCACCTCTCCCCCCTCCCTCTTGTCAATCATCTGGGACACGTGACCGGTCCCAGATGGTTGCGCGGCCAGTGATGGCGCGCGCCGCGGCTCGGCCATGCGCAGTGGGTGCCCGGCTGTGAAGCCACAGCTGGGCGCCCACAGTTAAAATGCTGGCGCCACTTAGCGGAGGGGGGGCGAGCGGGGCTTCGATCCCCCGCATCGCTGGACCCTGGGACAGGTAAGTGTCCGAATATTAAAAGTCAGCAGCTGCAGTATTTGTAGCTGCTCACTTTTAATTTTTTTTTTTTTAAATGGGAACCCCCCTTTAAGCAAAATCTCAGTACAGAAAGCTTTACCACCCATGTATCTGTCAAGAAGTCTAAAATATTAATCAAGACAGCAATACTAACTATTTATTTAATCGATATAAGACAGTAAGTCCAGTCTTCCAGTGTGCCAACTTAATTCGTATAAAATGTATTGGTAAAACATAGTTCTTTTAAGTCTATTTAGAGATTTTTAGCACAATAATTTTTTCAATGAAAGTATGAACCATTTAATGATAAAACAAATGTCTATTTACCATCAAGGCACTAACAATCATATACAGTATGTCATCATATATGTCTGATTTATTAAGATAAGCAAAATCACAGTTATATCAATAGCACATTGCTTTGGCAGTAATAAGTATACCTATATATTGGGGCCTAGGAACTTAGGAGAAATCAGATTCCATATTTTTCACTCAGTAGATATAATCACCACCATCTCGAAATACAAGTAATTTAGACTGTGCTGGTAGACAACATGGTCCACCCCAATCAATCCCTCCCCTCAAATTCTCTTGAGCAGAATGCAAGGATTGAGTCTATACTACTAGTTACTTTGACACAGCGTAACTTAACTTCTTTGATTCTGTAAGTGGAGATGACACCTTTGAATATTGAATGAATATGATTTAAACCAATAATTAGATGTGTTGGCTGCACCAGTTTTCTTTTTGGTGGCTTTTATCCCCTGCTTTCACCTAATGATCTGGCCAGTAACACAACTTCAGTATTAGTGAGACACCGCTCTGGAGGAATGAGAAAAGGAGGCACAGCAGACAGCAGCATTATCAGTTTGCAGGGAAGGGTTAAATGCATTAGCCAATTTAGATATGATGACAAACTGAAGCCAAACTCTAGCTCACACTTTGTAATGAGATATAGCAAACAGTTTTTTCCTTTTGGGATAAACGGTTTGCATGAATAAATGAAACCTGATTATTTTAATCACCCCTGCAAGTGTTAATTGGGTTGTCTCATCCATGTAAACTGATACATTCTGCTGGATTGCTTGAGCTTGTTGGCTGGGTCATCAGATGAAAATAGAAGAAAGAAAGCCTAAAAAAGGAAACTAATACAGCCATCACATCTAAGAATTGGTAAGCTGCAATTTAACCACTTCAATACAGGGCACTTATACACCTTCCTGTCCAGACCAATTTTCAGCGCTGTCACACTTTGAATGACAATTGCGGGGTCATGCTACACTGTACCCAAACTAATTTTTTATCATTTTGTTCCCACAAATAGAGCTTTATTTTGGTGGTATTTGATCACCTCTGAGATTTTTATTTTCTAATAAACAAATAAAAAAAAGACCGAAAATTAAAAAAAAATGTTTTTTTTTTGTTTCTGTTACAAAACTTTGTAAATAAGTATGTTTTCTCCTTCACTGATGGGCACTGATAAGGCGGCACTGATGGGCACCTATGAGGTGGCACGAATGAGGTGCCACTGATGAGGTGGCAGTGATAGGCACTGATGATGGGCACTAATATGCGGCACTGATGGGGCACTGATAGGCGGCACTGATTGGCACTGATATGCAGCACTGATGGGTACACATAGGTGGCACTGATGGGCACTGATAGGTGGCACGGATGGGGACGGATGGGCATGGATGGGCACTGATAGGTGGCACTGATGTACACTAATTGATGGTACAGATGGATGCCAAATAATACCTGCCAATCAGTGATGCCCATTGTGGGCACTGATTGGCATCCATTGTGGGCACTGATTGGCATCCCTGGTGGTCTAGAGTGGCATACCTGGTGGTGACATCCCTGGTGGTCCTAGTGGCGTCCTTGGTGGTCATCTTGGTGTGGGCATCCTCGGGGGGCTGCGCTGATAATAAATCAGCACAGACCCTCCGTCTACTCGCGTCTAACAGACGCGAGTGAGGAAAAGCCGATCAACGGCTCTTCCTGTTTACATTGTGATCAGCTATGATTGGACACGGCTGATCACGTGGTACAGAATCTCTGTCAGATACTCTTTACCTAGATCAGTGTTGCGGAGTGTCAGACTGACACCCCGCAACAACGATCACCGTGTTGTGTGCCCCTGGGGGCGCGCATTGGCTTGATATCCTGGCGACGTCATAGGTCAGGATATTGCAACCACTTTGCCGCCGTCATTTTGCTATATGGCAGGCGGCAAGTGGTTAATAAATGTTTGCTTTTGGGTTTAATACTGCTTTTGGGTTTAATATTGCTTTAATGCCAAAAGTTTATTAAACAAAACTATGAAGGCCCAAATTCAGCCAGATTCAATGAAGAGATTAATTTATACTTTACAACACAAAGATAACTGTGATGAATTATAGGACCACACCACAAGGATTTGCAATGGTCGCTCAAAATAGAATCTGATCTGGTGTAAGGAGTCTGGATTTGTGATGGAGAGTCGAGATGGTGATGATCAGATGAGTGTCTGTGTGATGATCGTCGAGTGTGTCAAACAGCCCCTTTTCTCTCAAAACGTCCCCTTTTATCTCTAAAATCCCCTTATCTAACGAAAAAGGTGTAGTTTATAATATTTACACATCTGATTAGTAAGCATTTATATTGATTACCCTAATATTTATTTAGGGGGTGATAGCACCTGTCCATCAGATGGCGTTCTAAGACCAGGGATTTCTATTTTGGGTCTCTGGAAATATATTTGGATTTACTCAACAAAAGTTAGGTAATAGGATTTTAAACACCCCTCCAGTAATCACAAAAGTACACTTATGTAAGAAAAAATACGTAAAAAAAATCTTTATTTTAACATAAATAAATAAAAACACATATCAAATTGTGACGGCTTGCATACTGATACCAGCAAAACATTTACCACTACAAACATGTATAGCTGTTTGACCACTTCTTCAGGACCTCTTAAATGTACACAAGTGGATTCTAAAAACAAAGTATAAATATGAATATTATTTGCAAAACATCAAAAAATAATTACATTTATTTATAATAATCATTGTGTCAAGGAAAGAAGGGGAGGCTGAGAGCGGAGGGGGGAGATTTGCGGGGAAAGAAAACAATATATCTAAATATGATACCTTTTTCAGAGATTTCAATTCATATACTTTTCATGCATTTTGTAACTAGACCGCACAGTATACTGAGATGTACTGGTGGAATATCCAGTGAGGTACAGTCTCACCAGTGCATGTGAGAAAGATCATCCCCAAAGTAGACCTCTACAGGAAATGTAAAAAATAAGGAGCAAATGATAGTAGCTGAGCAATTATGTGAATATATTAGGGAGTGTCCTCAATATGTCCCCTATAACTCTTATTTAGATCGTTTGCCCTTATTTGTTCTTTGTTTCTTTCCCTGACCCAATGATTATTATAAATAAATGTAATTATTTTTTGATGTTTTTCAAATTATATTTATATTTATATGTGATAGAGTCTTGCGAGCTACCCAAAAACCAAAACTAATTAGATATGTACTAGAAATACAGTGTGTGTGTGTGTGTGAAAGGTATTCAAAAGACCAGCTGCTAGCACTGATCACATCCCCATATGCATGTGCACAAAAATATATGAGTGCAGCACTGAAGCTTTATATATAGGATTTCACAATTATATTTAGTTGTTTATCAATATGGACTTTTTTGCACTTTAATGTATGGACATTTAATTATGCACAATATATGTTGTTTGAGTCAATGATTTTTGGTATTTGTTTATTTTTCATGATTCAGCGCTGCACTCTTATATATTGATATATTTATATTTTGTTCTTAGAATCCATTTGTGTGATCATGTACATTTAAGAGGTCCTGAAGAAGCGGTCATTTCCACGAAACACATTGACCCTAGTTTCTCATCTTTACAAACAGCTGTACATGTTTGTAGTGGATAATGTTTTGCTGGTATCAGTATGCAAGCCATCACAATTTGACACTTTTTTTTAATATTTTATTGTTAAAATATAGCTTTTGTACATATTTTTTCTTACATAAGTGTACTTGTGTGATCACTGGAGGGGTATTTAAAATCCTACTACCTAACATTTGTTGCAATATATTTACTGTAGGGATAATACCCTCCAGTGGGCATCTTTCTTGATCACCTCCCCTATATATACCCAACAAACACATAAAGAAAACCTTTAGATTCGGATTGACTCAGTGGATCAATTAATCTCTTTTGGGACATTATATTGTTTTCCATAACTTAATATATATTATTCTCATAATAATATGGAACTCACTATGGATAAAAAAGTGGATAATATTACTTTTGGCCTTCTAGATTTAATGTTCTCTTATTTAAATTGTGAAATTTTTGCAAATGATGTGAGACTGATCAAGATATCAATTTTGAGGTAATTGTTGTCCTCAAAGGATATCTTGTTAAGTATCGCATCATAATTTTCCCGCTTATTCCTGAATCATTCATACCAATAAATCATACGTTTCCCATTTGTTAGTGTTACTACAATACATGTTTTTGATTCAATTATTTATATCATGATTCAGTCCTTCATATCATATGATGCACTGTAGATAAGTAAATTGAAAGTGTTTGAACACTTTACAGTTTTTGCCAATTCCATTGGGGTCCAGCAGGTCTCTGTACTGTTTTATTCTGAATCGGTCAATTAAGTTATAGCCAATCAAAATAGTAGAATAAATTCAGTTCACTGTAATGCCGCATACACATGACCGGACTTTCCGGCAGAAAAGGTCCGACGGAATCATTCCGTCTGACATTCTGATCGTGTGTGGGCTTCATCTGACTTTTTCTTTCTAAAATTCTGACAGACCTAGAAATAGAACCTGTTTCAAATCTTTCCGACAGAGTCAGTTCCTATCGGGAATACCGCTCGTCTGTATGCTATTACGATGGACCAAAAACGATGCAAGGGGAGCTATTGGCTACTGGCTATTGAACTTCCTTTTTCTAGTTCCGTCGTACGTCATCGCGTTCTAAACGATCGGACTTTGGTGTGATTGTGTGTAGACAAGTCAGTTTCAGCGGAACTCCATCGGAACTCCGTCGGAAAGACCGTCGGAGTCTATTCTGGTGGAAAGTGCGGTCGTGTGTACGTGGCATAATTTGACCTCTCTCTGGATTTCTCCATTTACGGAGAAGTTACAGAGAAGTTTCACTCTGTTAATAATTTAGGGTCCAAACTCAGTTTGTTAGCATCTCTGAAGGGTTAGAGAATGAGCTGATATTATGATGAGCATACAAAAAAGTTTTGGTTCTTGTTGGGCTATAGATGTAGGGATACATAGAGTTTGGATTTCCCACGTGATCAAACTGGTTGGTGTTTGCTAATGGCCGGGAAACAGAAGAAGATTTGGAATTGTCTTTCCTTTAATAATATTCATATGTTAGAATAAGTTTTAAATTAGAGAGGATTTTTTTTAACTATGCATCATTGTTCGCTAGGGGGTAAGGGTTGTCTTTGTTTGCTTAGTGAAGCATTAATAAAGTGTTAGCTGGGTGTTGAGGGGAGAGACAGTGGAGGTTCCTGTATCTCAGAATGCACTGGGAAATAATAAAGAACTAGAACAGAGCAGCTCCAGCCACATCCTGTTTGTACAGTGCAGCTGTGTGGTAACACCTTCTGTGTGCAGGGAGAAGCAACAAGCCAGTCAGCAATACTGATAGTTCCAAGCAGTAGCAGAGGCACTGAGCATTATTGACAGTGGCAAACCTTTCTGTTTCAGCAAAGCTGAGCTGGACCAAGCCAAGTGTCAAAGAGATCAAAATATATTAACCCATCTTGCTAAGAATTCTCAAAAATGTCTCCTATCACAACAAAACCTAATCAGGCCTCAAAGTAGATCATTTCCTCTCTACAAGCACTTCCCCTTTAAGCACTTCCCACTAGAAAAGCAACACTTTCATGGTCAATTAACTTCAATCTTGAAGCTTTTTTCAACACTTCACAAACAAAATGAAAACACTTTATAAACACATCATAAATGTTATAGGCACGTTAATGAGCATTGCTTCATTTTTCATAGTCAACACATATTTGAACGAGCCCTAACTGTCTTGGAACTCAATACCTCTGGGTCTTTCAGTTCTGAGACTGGTAAACACTTGAAATGCTGAGTAGGTATGAAGTTAGACTGCAGATCCCACTGATATTCATATCATTGATAATTTTATATCAGTAATAACCTGACAGACCTATGTGCAGTGTGTCGGCATTAAAGCCTAACATATGTTTTATGTAGGTGGCAAGTGGTTAATCTCTAAAGGATATTTCCTAGATCAACATTCTACAATGTTATTATATCATATTAAATCGTATTAATAGTAGCCATTTAATTGTTGTGCATTTAGAAACACATCCAGCCTTTTTTTTAAGCAATCTATTGAGTTCGCTAGAACAGCTGGTGTAGTCAAAGACCATCTCACATTTTCACAGCTCATTCAGTTTAGACGATTTTTATACGCAAAGGTTAAACCTATTTTCCTAGAGCCACATCGTGCCCTGTGGTGACTTTCATGTGAACAACTTTCTCAAAATGTTCTGTTTGGGTCATTTATGTACAAAGCGTTCATATCCTCCTAAACTCCTCTTCTCAAAGCTAAATATATTCAGTTCAGCTCATCTTTTTTTTCTGTGTCAATACATTTTTTTTTAAAGGTTTACAAAGTTACAGCAGCATGGAAATATACAACTGTGAAAACACATAAAATAGCTTTGACGCCAGAAAATCAAGACATACAGCCATGAGGTTCCACGTGGGCTTTTCAAACCAGGTGTGCAAACTTATAAGGATATGATAACCTAATTAATATCAAATCCTGTCAGACCAGGAGGGCTAATCCCCCTTTAGTGTTACAGTCAAACCTGTGAGAGGAATCAGTCATTGGAGGGAAGTGAGACAGCTGATTTTTTCTTATAGGTGAAGTCATCCATGCCCCTGTTTCTGATCTGGTGCCAAAAACTGAACTGAACTGCATATTAACCACTTGCTTACTGGGCACTTAAACCCCTTTCCTGTCCAGGCCAATTTTCAGCTTTAAGCACTGATGGGCACTGGTGGGCGGCACTGAAGGCCACTGATAGGCGGCAATGAAGGGCACTGATATGAAGCACTAATAGGTGGCACTGATAGGCACTGGTAGGTGACACTGATAGGCAGCACTGATAGGTGGCACAGATGGTCACTGATTGGCAGCACTGATGGGCACTGATAGGTGGCACTGGTTAGCATTGATAGGTAGCACTGGTGGGCACTGATAGGCAGCACTGATATACATTGGTAGGTGGCATTGGTGGGCACTGGCAGGGGCACTGGTAGACACTGCTTAGCAGCAGTGGATGTCCATGTGCAGGACCTATGTTCCTCTGACAGAAGCCGGTAATCGAATACGATCTTCTGTTTACATCACGTGATCAGCTGTCATTGGCTGACAGCTGATCACATGGTAAGGGGCAAGGATGGGCCCCTTACTCCGATCTGTGATCAGCCGAGTCTCGTGAACTCGCTGATCACAGGGCGCACATGCTCATTAGGATGTACGTGGACGCCCTCCCACCAATTTAGGCCCACGCTGTAGCCATCTTTCGGCTATATCGGGGGCGTAAGGAGGTCTTACTGTATTGCCTTATATAGGGGTAAGATTATTTCTCTCTCTCTCTCATCCGTGTCTCTTTTAATACAAGATTGCATTTTTTTTATTGTAATACAAGATTGCCTTTTTATGCAAGCCACCTTGCTAACTTAGAAGTTTGCTGCATGCTTGAAAAAAAAGCATTTTCTATTTGTGGAAGGACATAAAAACAATATTTGAACAAATACTGTCTAACAAGTATCCCTGTGATGAGAGTGCAGGCTCCAACAAATATTTGTGTTGCCATTCATATCAATCCCTGCCCCATTGTAGCTTATCATTTATTGTTCCTACCTAATTCAAACCTTTCCACACATTCTAGGTTGAATTCAGATATAACCCAATGAATCCATATTTCCCTTTTTAAATTTAGCAGGATAACATCAAATTGATTGTTTTGTATTTTAATTTGTTTTCAAGTTTTAATGTAAGCCTACCTCAAGCTTTGCTGTTTTAGGGTAGGGAAGAATTTGCATCTGTGTCAGTTTTTCTTAATTTTGCCCGTGTCACTTTCTGGTACATTTTAGCTCACTTCCTGTGTCGGGTGGCACCAGTAACTAATCTCCCCACATGGTCTAAGACAGCAAAAACATGACAGAGTTTCTAACTCTTTCCCTCTAGTAATAGAATGTTTCATTGCTAATTTATCACTTCCTATGTAGGGTGGCCCCAGTCAAAGTCTGGAAATGTTTCCAAGGGGGGCACAGACTGCAGTAAACATCACAAAAGTCTAACCCTTTCCAACAGTATGCAACAAGTTTGGGTAAACATCTACTTAAAAAGCAGATCCTCACTCTCTGAATCAGCATAACTACAGTATTTATTTGCTAACATTAGTAAATAGATAGGAAAGTATATCATATTTGGATGTTTTAATTTGTTTTCAACATTTCTTCAGTTACTTTCTGGTTCCAGACCTAGGTAAATTATGTCATACGTCTCAGGAGCCCTCAGGGTTGGAAGGAGGGGTTTTCTCAGCTAAGCACATCTTCATGTCTGCATGCCTAATCTAAGGGCAGATGGATTCCAGGAAGTAAATGCTACATGAATCATTGTCCTTACTCAAGATGGCCACATCCAGAAGTGCTGGGAGGTGCTTTTCATAGTGATTTAAATATTAAAAATGAATTAACCACTTCAATACTGGGCACTTTCACCTCCTTCCTGCCCAGGCCAAATTCCAGCTTTCAGCATTGTTACACTTTGAATGACAATTGCCCTGTCATGCAATGCGGTACCCAAACAAAATTTTTATCATTTTTTTGAGACAGATAAAGCTTTCTCTTGGTGGTAATTAATTGCCACTGGATTTTTTATTTTTTGCTAAACTAATGAAAAAAAAGACTGAAAAGTTTGGAAATTTTTTTTTCTTAATTTCTGTTATAAAATGTTGTAAATAAGAATTTTTTCTCCTTCATTGATGTGCGCTGATGAGGCTGCACTGATGGGCACTGATAGGCTGCACAGATGGGCACTCACGAGGCGGCAATGATGAGGTGGCACTGATGAGGAGGCACTAATATGCAGCAATGATGGGCACCAATATGCAGCACTGATGGGCACTGATAGGCGGCACTTATAGGTGGCACTGATGGGCAGCCTTTATGGGCACTGATGGGCGGCAATGATGGGAACTGATAGGCAGCACTGATGGGTGGCACTGATCGGCACTGATGAAAAGGCAAAAGAGAAGATAGGGGGACTTTGGACTTTGTAGGCACAGTAACACCAGGTATTTACATCAAAACTAATTTATTGAAAAACATTTACATAGACTATTGGTTAAAAACCACAAATCACAAAAATATACAACAAGATATTGAGTAGCTCGATTGCTATACAAAACCATCTATATACACAGCTCAGACATGAGGATAGCCATCCAGGGTAGCGGCAGGTCCGAGGCGGTGGTTGAATAGCAGATCAAAGGATAATAGATTCGTATCGCATAAGTGCTCAACTAGTTGCGCGTGTCTTCACGCTTCTTCAGGAGCGAACACTGTGTTGTGGCTAACGAAGTACATAACATATGATTAAAATACAACACCATAAAAACCAAACATATGGAACGCTACAAAACATGTAATCATACAGTTAGGAAAAGGAACTAGTGCTGGCTAGATCAATGCGGCAAAGGATAGGAAGCCAGAGGGGGCAGTGAAAGGTCACCACGGGACGTGCAGAACAAAATATTAAGCTATAACTCCAAGGGATATCAAAGTAGAGAGCTGTAAGTCCAAAAGTGGACCATATATTAGAAGTAGGAAAAGGAGAAAAAATAGAAACAAGGGGGAAAAAGAAATAGAAAGCAGGGGGAAGAAAGAGACAAAACGAAACCGGGACTAAAAGAAAAAAAGAAAGAGGGGGGGGGTGGGGAAAAGAGAAAAAACAGGGAGACATGAGAGGGAGAGAGGAAAAGGGGAAAGAGGAAAAAAGAAAAAAGCCCCGCAGGGAAACAGAGAAGGAGGGAGAGAGAGGGTGGGAAAAGAAAAAGAAGGGGGTAGAGACAATCACTACTTACTAAGTAAAAATGTATCAAGTCATAGAAGTGACCCGCAGGAGTTTGAAAAAAGCAGACGGTGCAAAATAGCACCACACGTGTAGATCCAATAAAGATCTAAGGGACATATGTTAAAACCTATAAAGGGATATAGAGCTAGATTTAATAAGGAGTAATAAATAAGCAAACGGTTATTAAGTTAACACAGTAACAGGCAACTGACTCACCAGTGATTTCATTATTTAATGGGGTATATATCTTGTAGACAGTAAAGAGCTAATTCAGATAAATATAGGGGCTTGAGAGCAGAGCTTCACGTAGTCAACAATTGTAAAGATACCCAAAACCACAGTAGTTACCTCCGCCTGCAATACAAACAGCAGGGAGAGCAAGGGACAATAATGAACAAATAGCAAGATTACTATCTGGCCCATATCTCCATAAAGCTATAGATAAAGGTACCTGGGTCCCAGGGGGAGAAGGTTAGCAGCGTGTGGTGCTGTCCGTAGGCTGGAACGGGTAGTAAACAGTGAGGACGCCGTGCGTTTTGAATGCCTGTCCCGTCCGTAGTCAACCAATCGGCATTGCCGACGTGACATCATTTGGACCGGCCAAAAGCTTCCAGTGTGCATGCGCGCCCCTCGGTCAGGAGCGCCGTCAAGTGATAGGCGGCGCATCCTCCAAGGGGAGGACCGCACACAGCACGGAGCAACAGTGGCCAGCTGGGAGCTGGAAAAACCCAATGCTGGCCATTGACAGTGATGAAAAGGCACTGACAGGCAGCACTGATGGGCATGGAAAGGCAGCACTGATGGGCATCACTGCTGGGCATCACTGGTGGCCTCTGGCAGGCATAACTGGTGGGCACTGGCAGTCGACGCTGATGGGGCTGCACTGATAATTATTGCACTAATGTTCAGTGCAGATGCCCCTGTCAGGAAAGACGCTTATCGGCTCCCTCTACTCACGCGCTGTCAGCATGAGTAGAGGAATGCCGATAACCAACACTTCCTATTTACCACTGTGATCAGCTGTGATTGGACACAGCTCATCACATGGTAAAAGTCATAGGTCATAGGCTCTTTTCCATGATCATAGATGCACTGCACGCTGCGCGCCCACGAGTAGCTTGTTCTGAAGGATGTCATATGACGTCCAGTCAGAACAATTAAACCACTGTCTGGCAGTCATTTTGATATAGGCCAGGTGGCAAGTGGTTAAATAATGTTTTTGGTTTGTTGTGCTCAGATGCAGTGTAGTTTCTACTTTATTATGAGCGCCTGGCATTGACATATATTTTTCACTTGACCATGTGAAGAGCAGTAGCCTGTACAATGAGTTGGTTTGTGCTCTTAAATGAGCTCTACAATGTAATTTAGGAAACATTATCAAACTTAATGTGCATACCAACTTTTAAAAGCCAGCACTAAGTGAACATAATGCCTGCTATATAATGGCAAAACAGGCACTATCAATTGCTTGGCACATGCTGCAGCATGATACTTTTTGTAAGATGAGTTTGCTATTCTATGATGCCTATAATTCATTTCATATCAGTGGGACCCCGGTGTCATGTTTTTGATGGAAATCTCTTCTGAAGCCATTGCAAACACATCAAGTTTAGCATGGTTGTCTCTAAAGCAAACTGAATTATCATTAGTAAGTCACTCATATCATAATGGCGCTAGGGAAGAGGCTAGCAATTAAATTAGATGTCTAATTGGCTGTCCTGTACAGAATAGCAAGAGAGGCTTAGTGCTATAAACTAAAACTGAAAAAAGGACTGACTGAATAAAACACAGGGGTTGAGTGGGGTGGATACAACTAAAATAGAAATATTGTGCACTGTACAACTCTGCCCACACTAATTAATCCTGACTTTTCATTTTACTAACGAAAATGAATCTTTCTAGCACTGTATGCAGTCATAAGAAAGTATTAGGCCAAGGTTTTAACATAATCTAACTGCCATAATCCCTTTTGTTAATGTTGTCTGTTAATGGAATATAAATAGCTGTTATTTTCAGCAGGTTAAAGTAAATTAAGTTTTCTATGGCTCCACAAGACATCATTTCTATCTCACACTTTTCATTTCATTATTTGCATTTTGCCAATTTTTATATTTAACTAAGCATTGCTATACTAATTACATCTTGCAGATGTTCATAGAACGTGTTTGTGTTTTTATATTCGCCAAAAAAAAAGATTGACTATTGATATATACAGTATGTTTAGCAATATTTTCAAGTGATAAAACATAACATTTACTTTAGGTAACTAGGTATTATATTACATAAGCTTTTACTATGGTGATCATTTTTATAGTGGTACCCAGCCTTGCAGTGCAAAGTACAGCAGTCATTGTACAGCTCCTGTTCTCTGTCGTTTCTTTCACAGTTGTCTCCGTTTTTTTAGTGTGACATCCCACTTCAGCTTTTGCACCTGTAAATACTTGACCACTGGGCACTTTTACCCCCTTCCTGCCCAGGCCAATTTTCAGCTTTCAGCTGTGTCGCAATTTGAATGACAATTGTGCGGTCATGCAGAGCTGTACTCAAATTACATTTTCAGAATTTTTTTCACACAAATAGAGTTTTCTTATGGTGGTATTTAATCACCACTGTTTTTTTTTGTTTTTGTTTTTGCTAAACAAATGAAAAAAGACCAAAACTTTTGAAAACAAATACATTTTTTATAGTTTTTGTTATACAATTGTGCAAACAGGTAATTTTTCTCCTTTACTGATGTGCTCTGATGAAGCTGCACTGATGGGCACCAATAAGCAGCACTGATAGGTAATGATAGGCTGCACTGATGGGCACTGATGAGGCGGCACTGATAGGCTGCACTGATGAGGCGGCACTGATAGGCTGCACTGATAGGCACTGGTGAGGCTGCACTGATAGGCACTGGTGAGGAGGCACTGGTGAGGCTGCACTAATATGCGCCACTGATAAGTCAGCACTGATGGACACTGTTTGCGCCACTGATGACTAATAGGCAGCACTGATGGGCACTGTTTGAGTTGCACTGATGATCAAGGCACTGATGATCAGTGCCCTGATTATCAGTGCAGATGTCCACTTTCACACTAGCCGGTTACTGACTCTCTCTTCACCTCATGCTGTGACAGTTTAAGAAATGAATGCCGATAACCAATACTGACAGCCGATTGGGCACAGCTGATCACGTAGTAAAGAGCTACTGTGATTAACATTTTACCCGATCTGGAATCAGCTGTGTCTGAAGGACACAGCGATCACAGAGCACACCTCAGCGGGCGTGGGTTCTGGGAGGACATCAATAGACGCCCTCCCAGAACTGGGCGACTACACCATAGACGACATTTGCGTATAGCATGGTTGGCAAGTGGCAAGCTCACATTTCAGCTGGGAGGCTATTGATTTGACAATAAACCCGAAACCTAAAAAGACCAATGAGCAGATTATGTTATGGAGCTTTTATTGACAGTTGATATTTAAAGTCGCGGTACTATTAACAGAATATGGTGGAATTCTGGAACCTTTTTATTGATCTGTTGAAAGATTATTAGAGTGGAAGAAGATCCTAAATATACTATATTCTTAAAAATGTTCCCTCCCCCCACTTCCTACCTATCCTGCCTAACCTGTATAAAATAGATCTGAGTACTTACCTCTTTTCAATCTGCTCTGGTCTGGTCATGTAATCCTGCAGCTCTGTGTAAGGAAGCACTCTACAGCTGTGGATTCCGGCAACTGTGGCAAATTCATAGGCTCCAATGGCCCAGCCTATGTTAGCGCTCCCTCCTCTCCTCTGCAGCAGCCACTGGCTGACACAGGAGAACTTGAGCTGTGGGATCGTGTGACTGCACAGATTAAAAATGGTAAGTACACAGATTTTTTATATGTACAGGAGCTATTGTTAGCGTTCCAAACACACAGAGCAAAACTCTGCTGGCAAACGGACAGTTAGTCCTGGCAATTTCAGCAAGCAAAATAGCAGTAGCAAGTAAGAAAAGCCCTAGTATGAGATACACCCAAGATACATATACCCAAAGTTATACCTGTTTAAAGTAACAGTATTTATTTTGCTCCTTATTTTAGCATTAACCTTATACTTTTTACGCTGCTCATTTTCAAGCATTCATACAAAGTAAAAGTTGTGATTTTGCCAGTGGCTACTTGGCAAATGTCTGTACAAATTTTCTAACTTGTAAAAATCGTGGAATTTCAATATGGACAGCTGAAATATTTTCTAAACAAGCTGGTATGTTTAAAGTGGACTTGAAGGTAAACAACAAAATTCATATCTGAAATGTGTATATAAAAATGTATTACCGGTCATTCACATTGGGCTTCGTTCACTAAAGCAGATTACATGTGGTATTTAGGTATCCAGATACATTTTCCCTAAATATTGCATGCGATCCTGAAATTGTCAAATCACAATGCAGTATTTACCATAAAACGCTGAAAACGCTCAGTAAATACCGCATGGAAAGGGGTTAAAGTCAATCCACAGAAGGAAATAAATAATGAAATGCATGCTATCCAAAATGAAAAAAAAAGTTTTGCCTGTGGTTCTATTTTAAGGAGAATAGACTGTGCAATGAACTGTAAAATCCATATATTAAAATTGGTACCACACACAACAAACACACCTACAATCACACATATACACCTGTCTCTCATAACAAAAAACATTTCCCCTATATTATGCAAATTAGCTATAATCTCTAATATATGGTAGGGCTGGTGATCCTAATGATAGATGGGATTAAATTCTGGTCACAAATGAGTTCTTATGCATGTAAGTAACAGTTCATAGCACATCTGTCGGGCAACACATTTGAAGTTCCAAGATAGATTCAAGATATATGATGAAATTATGACCAAATCCTCAGTTAGTTTGTGAATCAAGGTATGATGTGGTCCAGAGGAGGATCAATGTTTACTGAATGTGTACAGTTATGTCAGCTTCGTAGGTATATAGGTGTCATGGTTAAGCAGTAATGTGTGTCTGTCAGCTTACCTCTCTCCATGTGTTCCTTTAGAGGCCAGCCACTCTCACCTGACTGCATATATAATCTTCCCTCAGCATAGCTCCACCTCAGCCTCTAATTAGGAACACTATATTAACCTGTGCATTGCAAGCCAAGCTTGCTGATCAACCATTGTGTGTTTGGCTTCCTGTTTCCTGCTTGCCGTGTGCTCTACGTTTGTCTCTGTTACCGACCTTGGCGTGTTCTCGACTATTCCTGTCTGCTCGTAACCCTGACCATTTGGCGTATCCCCGACTATCCCTGTTTGCCTGTGACCCTGAAACTTTGGCGTGTACTCTGTTGTCCTTGTCTGCTAGTCGCCCCGACTTTGGCTTATCCCCCTACTATCCTTGTTGTTCCAGCCTGCTGCTTCCTTCCTCTATCTCCTGTAGTCTACTGTGGGCATGAACTGTAAGACCCTGGGGGCCTTGACCTGGAGCCAGACTGCAGCGCAGTCCATCCTCACCACTAGAGGCTCTGGTGAACACCTGCTGGCTCTTAGGAATCTATGCTCTAGCTCCCACTGGGATACATGTTAGTTATCCTGTAGACCTGCTTCCTGAACCTCCCAGCGTTCAATCCGCAGCAGTCAGTCCTAGGGTCCACTACCTTAGCGGTGCACTTCTGACTCCTACGGAGTGCATCTGTCACCTGGTCTCAGGTGACCTGACAACAGGCATATAGCCACAGCAATAATGAATCAGAAAAAGATATGTGTGAACATGGATATCACCTCCCTCACATACCAATCATGTTCCAGGTTGTACAAAGTGAGTATATTCCATCATCAACTTGGAAATTAATCCGCAATGTCTTAAATGTCCATGTGTGTCACAGAGACCAAATTGTCATGAAATGTTCCATAGGGTGCATGCATGCATGTTATACTTAGCAGTCCAGACGTCTAGGAAGAAATGCCATTTCAGGGAGATTCCCAAAGCACAGAGATGGGGATCACCAATACCCCAGGAGGGAGGGTGGATCTGGAATGTGAAATTAAGCCTGACCTGTTTCGCCGGACCCAAACCGGCTGCTTCAGAGGCAAAAAGGAAAAAATACAAAATATCTTTATAAATGTCAAATATTGAAATAGTATGAAAAATCACACACGTATATAATTACCCTTCTTCCACCAATAAAAAAGACGTCTACAGAACAACTAGACATACAACTACAGAAGCATCATAAGCTAAACTACTATATGACAGACAATTGTGCACTAGACTATATGTTGCAGACATAGAATTTCCATATAGTCCAGTGCCTCTGAAATCATCCATTGCTAAGATTGTTAAAGAACAAGATAAAAGTGAGGCATATCCTGATCAGAAATGTGGTGTAAGAGAACTACACTTTCAGCCCAGATCTCTCATTAGGACTAAGAAACCAGGCTTATTGAAACGGGAACAATCCAAATTTCCCAATTCACTTAGAGTGGCATGTCAACAAGAACCTTACATCCATGAACTGAGGGAAACCTATGGATTGCCAGTCATCTTGTTAGGCAGAACTTTCAAAAATATAATTTGACAAAGGATGTTTTCCTATTCTTATGTAAATCCTGAATATGAATAATAATAATCAGCTGAATAAAAGTGTTTAAAAATGGAAAAGCACTACAATAGAAACAACATTCTATTTTATTAAAACATGTTTGCAAATACATTTTTAAATGCTGATTTTGCTTTCCACTGTGATAATTGGGATAATGTTTGGATGCTTAGTTGGCATAATAATTACAAACAAAATCAAATAGAATTTGTAATGTGGGGATGAAAATTGAATTTGTTAGCCAGAATCATCATTGCACAGGAAGACTGCTCTATATTCTGTCAACAAAAAACATCCTTTTGAAAACCTAGTTCAACAACAATTTTACACATAGCTTATTGATTTTCAGTGAGTTGTTTGGCAGTCATTTACTTTAATTGGTAGCTTTTTATATTGATGCACAATGCACAGGTGAAATACTAATTATTGTTAATTTGATAATATATTGTTATCACAAAAAGCAGTATATAGTGCTGAAAATTGCAGTTTTGCTTAATGTTCAATTTGCTTTTTACAGCTGACCACGTTTTGGCCTCATATAAAGGGCTGGAGTTAAATGTAAACCCAATTTCTAAAATCACAGGCAAGCGTTAACATGTTAATGTATTTTCAAAAGTCATTTTCAATATTTTTAAATCAGAAAACAGAAAGTGACTGCGAAAAGAATGCAAGAGATCAGCAGCAAAGAAAGCAAGAACCCTCTCAGTTTGCCTCCATATAGTAGCTGCAATATCGGATTTATAAACAAGAAGGTTGAGATAGGTCGAACTAAAAATGGGCCAACATCCCAAATGGAAATGAGGAAAAGGAAGGGTTCCCCTAATGGGACTTTTGAGGCCCTGGTGATTGTATGTACAGTCACCACAAATACTATATAATCATAGTAAAAAGTAGATAAGTAGAAAAAAGTATGAAAAAATGGTTGGAGATCCAAAACCAACTCACCACACTGACAGGTCCAGCAAGACCGGGTACAGGAACGCCCCCAACAGGGTGGGTGTGCCGTGGGGAGAATATATTATGTGCGGTTTGAAATCAATAGATTTGTTGACATGCAGCATGCCCTGGAAGATTAGTGAAGTCATATTTACTGATTTATAAATGTACCCCTAAATCTGATATTAGAAAAAGGAAGGGTTCCCCCTAACAGGACTTTTGAGGCTCTGGTGATTGTATGTACAGTCACCACAAATACTACATAATCATAGTAAAACGTAGATAAGTAGAAAAAAGTATGAAAAAATATAATTTTGGTATGGAGAGATAAAAAATTTTGTCAAAATACATGTAGACATAATACGTGGCTGTGCATATGCACGTCAAAATGACACAACAAGGCTGTATACTACTTAAGGGTTCCGGATCACCGTGGTGAAAAAACGGAGTCCTTGAACTGCAACCAACGCGTTTCAGAATTTCTTCTTTCTTCAGAGGTGTTTTTGTTTGATATACAATGAAAGATGGACAACAATCACAATGTTGATGAATGAGAAGCAATATAATAACCACAACAATTTAAAAGCAGCAAACTTCATCCAAGGGTGGCTGGAGATCCAAAACCAACTCACCACACCTATAGGTTCAACCACATAGGCCCAGCAAGACCGGGTACAGGAACGCCCCCAACAGGGTGGGTGTACTGTGGGGAGATTATATTATGTGCGGTTTGAAATCAAGAAATTAGTTGACATGCAGCATGCCCTGGATGAATGCAGACACCCCGGATGTTCACAAAACTAATTTTCTCTTGGAAGGATTCGGGGAAAAAGGAGACATCAGTGGTCTGGTCTGTTAAGATCACTGATCTCTCATCAGAGCCCCCAATAGGGGCTATATCTATTCTATGTGTTTACTGAGCTCCTGCAACATAAGGGGTTGATGGGTCCTTCTGCTTGTGGAGAAAACCACTTACGTACTATAGACTGCTGCTCCCCCCCCTGTACTTTGCCCTCATGAGGTCCCAGTACTGTGCCATTCTGCCCCCTGTACTTTGCCCTCCTGACCCCCCCAGTAATGTGCCCTGCTGCCCCCTGTCCTTTTCCCTTCTGACCCCCCAGTACTGTGCCTTGGTGCCTCCTATTCTTTGCCCTCCTGAACCCCCAGTACTGTGCCCTGGTGCTCACCTGAAGAAAAGCTTCTTCTGTCATTATTATTATCGCCCTATATATACAGTATTTTAAAAAATTGTTACATACAGTATGTAAAGCACTGCAAAAAATTGTCAGCGCTATATATTTGTCTGCAATAACTAAATTAATGGGTTAACGATATGCCCCACTCCTAATTAAAGTACAAGGTGTCCCTGGAAACTTTTTTGAAAAGATGGCAACTATGTTGGTGGAATCTATAAGTGGTCAAACTGACACACATTCTAAGGGCCTGGTACAATACTGATACTATCAGAAAGCCTGTCCTGATCATAAGTGCCTGGATTTATCTATATGGATAATTTCCTGTTATGAGGTGACAACACTGTCCCTACTCTGATCCTTTATTGTGACCTTTACACGTGGCCCTGGTGCAGTTTACAGGTGGCTAAGCTGACACACATTCTATGGGCATGGTACACTGTTGTCACTATCAGAAAGTCCATCCAGAGCAATATTGTGCAGTAACTAAATATGAAAAATAATAAAATGACATAGTGAACATGAACACCAGAAAATAAATGTAAAAAAGAAGAAATTACATAGTGAGCATAAACACCAAAAACTGAAAGGTGCAAATCTGTGAATCACTCTACTAAGTATATTGAAAAACAAATGGATTGCTTTTCAGAGTCCTCTGAAGGTGTCAGTGACTCACAAACACGGCAAATCCCTCCACCACATAGATTTCACGCTTACCTGATAGCAAGCGGTGTAGTGCTTGTGTCTAATTACCCAGCCCGGGCCTTGATCACCGATCAGATTCAGATGACAGCTCACATCCGAGAAATCCTCCTATAATGGAGCAGGACGGATGGTCTAGGACTTAAAAGAAAATCCAAAGGAGCCAATTTTGTTCAAAGAGGGGACTCAAAAGTAACCCAAAAAGGAAAGAAGACTCGCCACAGTGTAAAAACCAGTGAAACATATATTTAAATAAAGTAATGCACTTACTCGTAGGAGCATATAAAACAGCATAAAAAGAAAGACAACTGGCTAAAAGTACGTCCCTCTCCTCCCAAATATAGACAGGAGGTGGCTGAAAGAGACTGGAGGTGATCAACATCACTAAAATGTAAAGGAGAATTAACACAATTTAAAAACTGTATTTTATAAAAAAAAAATAAAAAAAGAAAGCAATTGTTTATAATACACAGTACTAAATAATTGTTATCTAGATGGATATATTTATAGATACTTAAGGATAGATTTATTTTTTTTCAAAAATGTACCTAGGATGTCAGTTTTTTCTAGTTTATCAGATTTTTTTCTTACTGAGCTATTTTTGTACACATCATACAGAAATCAGTCATTGCTTGTCAAAACCAGAGAACGTAAATGAAATGATTTTGTTTATATGAGCATGGGTAGCAAATAACCGTTCTTACTTTCCTGCTGGCTGACATGATGCTTCTGTTAAATTGTCTTTTTCCTTTTAAGTACTGAATTTGACCTCAGGCAAGGTCTTCCATGTTTATGAATGTTGTGAATTTTGTAGCAAATGTTTTGTAAAAGTTGTGTTTTTTTCTTTCATAAAACTTTTCTGTACAAACATAAGAAATGCTTAAAAAAAAACCTACAACATTATTTCAGGAATTTCTTTTCTAGAGCTTCACTTTCCTTATGTTAATGTTCTCTCCTCACTGCACATTACCCTGTTGGTTTGCTGCTATTCTCCAGCAAGTCAAACTGTTTACACAAGTCTTAAAAATGTATTGAAGTAATTGGGTGGATGAACCACAAAACAGTTTGATTTGACATAAGGGGCCTGCTATGCCAGAGTTCAGTGCATAGTTGCTAGGTTCTGTTATCAAAAAGGAAAGTACAACTTTTTAGTTATTAGGCTTTATCTACTTCATCGCACCTGCACACCTGTCAAATTTGGATGAGCGGCTGAGTCCCTGTATCCCCATAGACTTACATGGGCTGCCTGTACGCAGCATCCATGTGAACAGGTAAAACAGCGCTACAACCTCGCTAATATTCACAGCTCCAAGTACTGCATGCTCAGGCAAAGCAGCTTCTGATAGCCTCCATTGCTATGTAATCCACAGGAAAAAGCCAGCACTCCGATATGTCAGCAGAAATCAATGTCCTTTATTGAAAAATAGTGGGGTACAGATTTTAAAAACGCCTACATGTTTCAACCATCTGGCCTTACTCATGGCATTGTATGCAGCATCTGGTTGCTCCAGCTGATACACAAACGGCCTATTTATGGTGTGAACAAGGCCTTAAATTTAAAACAGGTGTTAGGTTGGAGTTAAAACTGAAGCAAAGTTGGAAAAAAAAAATCTCCGTGCAAGGTACTAACACATTATGAAAAGCGTACCTTGAAGTGAAGCCCTCACTGCTGACAGGGCTTCCATTGTCACCCGGTCTCCTTTCCAGGTTCGTGGGCTGCGGTCCTTTGAGTGGCCAAGCCACGATGATGTCACCTGTAGGTAGAAGTGTCCAGGGGAACCTTACTACTATTTCAAGAATATAAATTAAGGTTTAATGTTAAGGTTAGGGTTAAATACCTCCCAAATTTGGAATTGGAGAAATAAAGACAGCATATATCCAAAGCCAGGTGCTGAAACAAGAGTTCCAGCACCCAGCTACGGAACATGTTTTAGATACATGGGACCTGAGAGTTTTTTAAATCCCAGAACAATCTCACAAGATACAGAAGGGTTTGTAGCTTTGGAGTGCAGAGTTTCGGGGATAGGTATAGGTTTTAAGTTTAACCACACAACAGGAAAAGAGAAAAACAATGAGGTTATCCCCTGGGGGGGGGGGGAGCCTAAACTAACATCACCCCCGTGTGGGAGACGGACGGCGGCCGTTATTAAACAACACATAGATGACAGGGCACACTACCAGCCTTTATTCTGCACTGGAACCGCTTTAGTAATGATATTTTTATACCTTTTATATTAATAAATCAATACATTTTTCAGTGCCTTCATAATTGGTTCACATTGTTTTCTTTCTTACTGAAGCACGGAACAGATTGGGGGTGGGACTAAATTGAAGCAGGTGACATGTCCTGTGACGTCCCCTCAGCTTTTTCAAACCCTCCCCCCTAGGCCATGGAGCAGTCAGTCAAGGATCCAATCCACCCACCAATGCCTTTGGCCAGATCAGATCCTTGACTGACAGCTCCAATCTACTTTGCACAGCCTGGGAAGAGGGCCTGAAAAAAGCTGAGGCGACATCACAGGACATGCGACCCGGTTCATATTCTTATACACAGCTACCGAAATATCCATACATACACAGATGAAAAGTAGCATGTGCAGTGTTGTGGCCACACAGGGTAGAGGCTCTATGAGCCCACAGATCATTGCAACAAGGAATTATAGGTGACTGCCAAATTGCTCAAGCAATTTGTTAACAAGTAAAGATTTTAAACTTAAAGCAGAACTTTACCCTAAAGGGGAAGTTCTGCTTTAGGCCCCCCCCTTTCCTCTTCTACTTTTGGCAGTTTTTTGGGGGGGCGGTAAGCGGGTACCTGGTTTTGACAGGAACCTGCTCACACTTTCAGTTTTATTGCCATGGCGATTCCACCCGAAGTTCTTCACCCACAACCTTCTGGGACACGTCATAGATCCCAGAAGGTTGCGGGACCATGCGCTCGCACATGCACACTGGAAAGCCAGCTGTGAAGCCACAAGGAATCACAGCGATAATCCATAAGAATGTCTGGTGCTAAGTCCTGTAGCAGTGATTCAAACAACTAGTTGTATGGAATGATAATCAGGGTATAGTGGTAGTTCCCAGCTGCTATTAGTGTAACCACCTGAAGGGGTGGAAGAAGTCAAAGCATAATCCAATTCCACCAGAAATTACTTCACAGGGCCACCGGAAAACACCAGGGATTGAGCCGTAAGCCAGAATAGCAAGGAGGCTTGGAGCGCAACAGGGCTAGTTACCATAGCAACAAGTTTCACGTGTTTGCACATTTTTAAGTCAAGTGGCTGTGAAGTCGTTTCCGGCGCGTCACTTCTGGTACGCACGATTCTGGCCCTGAGACTGATACTACCACCACCTTTAACCTCCCTGGAGGTATGATTATTGCAGATTTTTGATGCTCAAAGCGGTACAATTGTTTTGCATGGAAATTTGGCGTTTTATATTGTAGGCCTGTAATTCTTAGCAATAACACACTTAAATCTGTCCAAACAAGAGTCTATTAGACAGCCTGGGTATGATAACATGAAATCATAAATTATAATATAATAAATAACTATAAATAATTATAACTAATAATAATATAATAATAATAATAAAAATTATTCAATAATGTAATCAAATCAAAAACACAGAAATGTGCTGAGTTGCAGAGTTGTCGCTGTCATTACTTTCAGTGTTTGATGACAAATTTCTCCACAAATCACTATCGCTCAATTCTGCAAGTGATTCTAATTTATTATCGCTGTTTTCTAGCTGATCTAAAACCGCTTTTGATGTAAATGGACAGTTTTGGTTGCTATGGACAATCTCCAGTTTCCAGGCAGAAAGAACAATATTTATAATATAATGCCCTGTACACACTGTAGGATTTTCCAACGGAAAATGTGTGATAGGACCTTGTTGTCGGAAATTCCGACCGTGTGTAGGCTCCATCACACATTTTCCATCGGAATTTCTGACACACAAAGTTTGAGAGCTTGCTATAAAATTTTCTGACAACAAAATCCTTTGTCGGAAATTCCGATCGTGTGTACACAAATCCGACGCACAAAGTGCCACGCATGCTCAGAATAAATTAAGAGACGAAAGCTATTGGCTACTGCCCCATTTATAGTCCCGATGTACGTGTTTTACATCACCACGTTCAGAACGATCGGATTTTCCGACAACTTTGTGTGACCGTGTGTATGCAAGACAAGTTTGAGCCAACATCCGTCAGAAAAAATCCATGGATTTTGTTGTCGGAATGTATGATCAATGTCCGACCGTGTGTACAGGGCATAAAACTGCATGCAGGGCACTGGACACACCACTAGGGACAAAAGGGATGCAAAATGATTTGATACAGTAATGTTATCTTTAAGATTACAGTGTACTGTATGTATTATGTGTGTTCCACTTTTTGAATTTGGCGCCGTTCTCCGTCCCTGTGTGTCGCAACGCTCGCAGGGAGCGTAGCTCGGCGCTGTGATACATCGAGCGGAGACACAGCCAGCGGACACAGCGGGAGGACATCGCAGGATCCTGAGAACAAGGTAAATAACTGTACCAGGATACTGCGATGCGATCCCGAGTGTGGCTCGGGGTTACTGCTTTTGGTATTGAAAATCCACCCCGAGCCACACTCGGGATTACCGCCAGGGAGAGTAAGGAAGCACACTTTTGGCTGTGACATGGTATCCTCGGGCTGCATTTTTGCCAGCATTTCTTTGCCAGCACACATCTAGATAATGTAAGGATTGTTAATGTTATATATATATATATATATATATATATATATATATAGATATAGAGATATATATATAGATATAGATATATCTATAGATATAGATATATCTATATCTATAGATATATCTATATATATATCTATCTATATATATAGATATATATATAGATAGATATATAGATATATAGATATCTATATCTATATATATACACATACACACAGTTGTGCTCATAAATGTACATACCCTAGTAGAATTTATGATTTCTTGCCCATTTTTCAGAGACTATGAATGATAACACTAATGCCGCATACACACGATCGGACTTTCCTCCAACAAAACTGGATTTTTGTTCGAAGAATGTTGGCTCAAACTTGTCTTGCATGCACACGGTCACACAAATGTTGGCCAACAATTATGAACGTGGGAACGTGGTGACGTACAGTACGTACAAGCCAAGAAAAATTAAGTTCAATAACCAGTGCGGCTCCTTCTGCTTGATTCCAAGCATGCGTGAACTTTTGCACACAATCGGAAATTTGAAAACCTGCTACCAAACATTTGTTTGCAGAAAGTCTGACAGCAAATGTTCAATGGAGCAAACACACGGTCGGACTTTCCGACCACAAGCTCACATTCAACATTTCCGTCGGAAAATGTACGCGGCAAAAAACTTTTCTTTCACTCATGGTGCTATTGACATGAAATTTTTACCACATGTCAGTTTCAACCCATGCAATCAATACATACAAAGAAACCAGAACAAATAAATTCAGGAATTAAGCTATGTGTAATAAAATGGAATTACACCAATTGAGAGTTTCCTTGGCTTTGTGTTTGGTATCATTGTCTTGCTAAAATATCCTTGCTGAAATGTCCATCCTCATTTAATCTTCATCATCCTGGTAGATGGCAGCAAATCTTTATCAAGAATGTCTTGGTACATTTTTCCATTCATCCTTCCTTCAACGAAATGAAGTTTGCCAGTACCGTATGAAAAACAGCCCCATACTATGATGTTCCCACCTCCAAACTTCACTGTTGATATGGGGGTGTTTTTGGGGTGATGTGCAGTGCCATTTCACCTACAAACATAGTGTGTATTATGGCATCCAAAGAGTTTGATTTTGGTCTCATCTGACCAGACTATATCCTCCCAGTATTTCACAGGCTTGTCTAAATGTTGTGCTGCAAACTTTAAACAAGCTCCAACATGCTTTTTATTTAGCAATGGAGACTTGCTTGGTGAGTGTGTATACAGGCCATGGCGGTTGAGTGCATTGATTGTTTTCTTTGAAACAATTGTACCTACTAATTTCAGGTTTTTCTGAAGCTCTCCAAAGGTGGTCCTTGGCTCTTGGACAACTCTTCTGTTGTGATCACCTGGTTGTGACTGGTTTATGGTGAAATTATGTTCTTTCTACTTCCAAATATGGCCCCAAACAGTGCTCCCTGGAACATTTAGAGGTTTTGAAATCCTTCTGTAGCCAATGCCATCAGTATGTTTTGCAACAAGGTTGCAAAGGTCTTGAGAGTGCTCTTTGCATTTACCCATCATGAGATTTTTCTTCTGTGACACTTTGGTAATGAGACACCTTTTTATAGGCCATCAGTTGAGACTAAACCAGCTGATATTAATTTGCACTGACGAGGGGCAGGATTGCTTTCTAATTACTGATAGATTTCAGCTTGTGTCTTGGCTTTCCATGCCTTTTTGCACCTCCCTTTCTTCATGTGTTCAATACTTTTTACCTGTGTCATTCCATTTATTACACATAACTTACTTTCTGAACGTATTTGTTTTGGTGTCTTTGTATGTATGGATTGCATGGGTTGCTATCGACATGTGGTAACAGTTTAATATCATATAGCACCTTTAGAAATGTATTTACCTAGAAAAATGGTGTTGTGTTCAATACTTGTTTTACCCAGTGTATATACAATATACATTCAACCCCTGAAATTCGTGAGGGATACATTCGTAGAGCACCCGCAAACCTGCACATTTTGGATGTGGTAAAAAAAAATGCCTATAAAATGTCTATTTTTAGACTAAATACTGTACAGTAATAATTTAATATAATAAAAATACAGTAAAACGTATGGGTACTCATCAATAATGATATTGATTG
This sequence comes from Aquarana catesbeiana, assembly GCF_042186555.1. NCBI lineage: Eukaryota > Metazoa > Chordata > Amphibia > Anura > Ranidae > Aquarana > Aquarana catesbeiana. The sequence continues at coordinate 384,178,556 of NC_133325.1, forward strand.
AAGATGATGATGATGAATTAGCTGTGCAGTACGATAATGACTGCACAGCAAAGCCGAGGCTTTACAGCTCCTCGGGTCCTCTTCAGGCGCTTCAGGAGGAGTCGTATCTTCTGACAGGTCTTCTTTTGGTGGGGTTTCGTGCTAGCTTTTCCTGATAGGTTTAAGGGACATTGTGATGGGAAGTTGCTGTCGTTGTTTCTTCATGTTGGTGAGGAGGGTTTTATATGTCTGTCCCCAGTACAGACCCCTTAATAGTAGAACCCACCTCCCCAGTGAAGACACCTCAGTAGTAGGACCCCAGATGTAGTCAAGTGAACTTGTGTGTCCCCCTCCAGCACTGTGGTCAGTGCAGTTTCCTAGACTCACTGATCCAAAGTCATCATGCAGGCAGAAGATGGTGCAGAACAGAAGTGGGTGGGACAGAGGAGACTCTCCAGCAGGAGTAAAGCCTGCTCCCTCCCAGATTCTTATTCAAGGACATCCTCTTCCTAGCCCAGCAGCACGGCACAGCCTCAGCAGCGTGGACTCAGCAGCGTTCAGAATCTAAGCATAAGGCAGGGAGATAAGAGGAGCACAGTACTGACCCCACTTAGCCATTCACCCCAGTGCGGCTCACCCCCTCCATTCCCATAGCGATGCGCCCCCTCCATTCCCATAGCGATCCGGGGACAAATGCAGAGACAGACAGGCTCCGGGGACAGTGTCCCCAATCCAGGGACATATGGTCACCCCATCATATGTTCCCAAAGCTTGTACATCCTATCAAATATATCAAACACCAGCAACAGCATATTATTTAGTGTGAATATAGATATTAGCTAAGGGCACTTTTAGAATTTAACAGACTTCACAAGGCTTTGTGTAAGCTGTTTTTAGTGCCATAATCACTTTATGTGTTTCTTTAGCAGTTCATTAAATATAAATCTATGACATGTACGCTCAATCTGAAATTTTATTTTTGTTAACACTATTTATATGGTCAGCGTTTTTCTAATGACTCACAACCTGGACACAGAAGCAATAAAGTGTCTATTTATGTATTCTAATTGATATTTGACTCTGATCTGTAGCCGAGGTATAGAGAGGCTTATGGGATGTGCCAGCAACCATTTACTGTGTGACCTTACCACTTTTAATGAAACAAAGTGCTACATAAAGACAATTCTTGCTACTAAGTTTACAGAAGAAAGAAAAATGTCAATGAGTATAGCAATTTAAGTCTCCCTTGGAACTGCCAGTCGCTGAACTAGCAGGTAATGTCAAGTCCCAGGAAGCATTGTAGTGTACCTTTTTTACCTTTCTGATTGTGAGTGACAAGATTATTGTGACTGAAAGCGATAAGGTTTATATAAACTATGCTAGATGGCAGCCTAGAAATGACTATTTTTGAATTACAATTCTATTTATCAAGGTTTAGTAATGCAAAGGGATTACACTTGTACAATGCAATAAAACATTTAAAGGTTTATTTCTCTTATAAGGTAAACTCACAGTTTTCTAAAGCAGGGGTCTCCAAACTATAACCAACCCACCGCAAGTTTTTATCCAGCCCCAGTTAGGATCAGTGGCCTCAATGTTCACAGATTGAGGATTATGGTCATCAAAGGCTGCCTATAGTTTTTGCTTCAGCTCCCCCACCAACCTTCCTGCGGTCTTCAATGCAGGTTTCTCACTGCTCTGATGTAATTTCCCCTGCTATTAGTTGCTAGGACCGCTGACATCCTAGTAACCAATGACATGCTTTCCCTAGCATTTACATAAGGACAGAACGTATTCCATCCAGACCTGCTCCGCCACCGACTCCTATCCTGTTGCTACAGCCACGCTTACAAAGATAAGGGGGGACTCTGATGGGGACACTGAAGTAAGTGGGGATTCTGATGGGAACACTGATGTAGGGGGGCAGTGTGGCAGGGACACCCAAATTCAACCATAGGGCAGATATCAAAAAGTTTAAATCTTTATTTCCACAAATATACAATTTACAAAAGATTTGAAAAATATTGTTCTGCAAGACAACCCTCCTCCACTGACAATAAAAAGACAAGGTTGTCTTGACACACAAATGCATCCAAACGTGACTGCTGGCCACAATCAAAAAAGTGGACAACCATAGGCTGCTAACCATCTTAAAGCGGGGTTCCACCCACATTTTGAACAATATCTGTATGTATTCTCTTCCTTGCCTAGATGCTGACATGCCGTTTAAAAAAATTTAAATCGCCATAATTACCTTTTATTTTTCTATTCTTCTTTGCACTTCCTGGTTCTCCTCCCGTGGGAGTAGGCGTGTTTCTAGCCTCTCCCAGACTCCTGGGAGCTAGTCTCAGGCTTCCCAGGATGCCACTGAGCATGTGCAGGAACGAGCAGTGAATGCTGGGAGCACAGCATTCACCACATCCAGGAAATAAATGCTTGTGGGCTTCAAATGCCCACAATGAAGATGGAAACCGCCTGCAGTGAATAATATAAGTTATTCTTTCCGACGAAATCTGACACAGGCGGACATATTACACACAATATGTGAGTATGTAATGCTGAGAAGAAAAGTTTGTGAATGAACTCAAAAAAAACAAAACGATAGATAGGTGGACCCCCGCTTTAAATACTACAGTATGTAGACATACTTTTTGATATCTGCCCTTTGGTTGAATTTGGTTGGATTTAAGCCACGTAAGCTCTATTTATTGGCCTCTGTATACCCCTAGTCGTCTTGACTGATGGGTGTTTTTTCTTTTATATACTGATATAGGGGGGCTCTGGTGGGGACCCTGATGTTAGGGGGAATCTGATGGGGACTCTGATATTAAGGGGGACTCTGAGGGTTTCCTGATGTAAGGGGGACTTGGACACAGACTCTGATATAAGGGTGACTCTGATAGTAACCCTGATATAAGGGGGACTATGATGGTGACTCTGATGTAAGGGGGACTCTGATGGGAATTCTTTTTGACCCATGAATATTTGTACAATGTACAGTGTGGCATTCATACTAAAAATTTTGCAAACCCATGTTCTAAAGGCTCATGTACATGAGCTTTTGCTTGTGCCTGTTTTACTCCCAATAGAAGTCAGCAAGAATTAAAAAAAAATAAGTAAAGCAGCTCAATGTAATTCAGATGCTACTTGAAGCAACTCTTTGAACAACTGAAAGGCAAATTGAAGAAGGTCAAACACAAGGCAAAGCACCTGAGATGCACTTGAAAGCATAATGTAATTGCTTGCTTATGAGTCTGAAACTCATCTTCAAAAACCCCAAATCTTGATTCCTTTATGTTGTCATATTTATGCATACATGTGTGCACTTTACTCACCAATTAGTGCAGTGAAATGTAACCTGAACCACTGTTCCTTGGAAGGTTCTTTACACAGGTCCAACCTTGTATGGATGGGTAGTCCAGTAATTTCTTGAATCCTACTGTGAAAACTTTTTCCCAGTAAAAAGCATACCTCCTGCAGGTGGTTCAATGAATTGTGGAATCTTTCTTTATGAAAGTGGTCTAGTGGATTATGAAATGTTACTATGCCAACTTCCAGTTAGAAGCATAACTCCTGGAGGTAGTCCAGTAAATCATTTTCCCTGTGTCAACTTTCTGCTAGTAAAAAGGATACCTTCTAAAGGTGGTGCAGTGAATAAGTAAATCTCACTATGCCAACTTTCCATTGAAAAGCATACTTATTTGAAAAAGTAGGGTGTTTCACTTTCTAGGTATTGCACAGAGTGGCCCGATCCTCCTCTCCTGGGGTCCCCCACTGGCGCTGTCTACCCTTCCTCTTCAGCCCCCATAGTAAGCTGGCTGGTGTGGAGGTACACATGCAAGCACGCTCCCAAGCCAGGCTGTATAGACTCGGGAGCCATAGACTCGGGTAGGCCCCCTGCTCCCTACTCAAAGGATTTAACTGACAGCAGCAGGAGACAGTGGCTCCCTCTGCTATCAGAGCAGCCTGTGAGACCAGAAAGAAGGGAGAGAATACCTACAGATATGTACAGAGATGGATAGATAGAGGATTCAGGCAAGTGTTTAAGAGTGGGGCTGGGGAGCGCTGCTATTGGAATGCTTTTTTAACTTAATGCAGAGAATGCATAAAAGGTAAAAAAAAAAACATTTGTCTTTGGAACCACTTTGGAACCACTAAAGGGAAACGTTAATGGTTTTGGTCCATTTTTATTTTATTTAAGCACGTTTTAACCATTTTTAAGTTTTACTATATGGGCAAATAAACATATAATGCATGGCAAATTATTTCTAGAGCATTATGTGTTAGCTAAATTAGCAGTGCTCCGACATGAAAGTCACGCGACTTTGGCAGACAATCGTGACGCGACTTAACGTGACTTAGAAGCAACTTCAAAGCAACTTTAGGGAATGCCTGTGTAATCTTCCTGTAATGTTGGATCCAAATCACATTAATTAAGATGAGGATCCGACTTGGATGCAACTTCCATTCAATTCTATGGGCTGAAATTGGACAGAAGTTGGACTAAAGTAGAGCAGGAACATTTTTCAAAGTCAGACCGACACAAGTTGGACCAGTTAAAATGGCTCTCATAGGGAAACATTGATTTTTACGTGTCATGCAACATGTGCTCTCAAAGTCAGAGAGCATGTCGCACCAGTGTGAACCAGGCCTGAAACTTCTAATTGAAATGGGGTAAGTCACTGGGATGAGTAACTGCAGATGAGTAATAATAAGATGTATAAACAAAATGTTCTTATTTAAAAGAAAACAACCATGAAACTTTAAGGCTCATTTTACATGATCGGCCCGGATCCGCCTGTCCGTTTTTCAGGCGGATCCGAGCGGGCCACCCATTGACTTCTATGGGCAGGCAGATGTCAGCAAATATGTGTCCGCTGACACCCACCTGACATCCGATCCGACAAGATCCGCTCAAAACAGACAGATGAAGATACATTCGTCATCTATTCAGTGGATCAGATTGGATGGGATCAGATGAAAACAGGAAGGCTGTCTATTTTCATCCAATCTCCCCATAGAGAACAACAGGGCTCTGACAGGTCCATCTCAGCACAGTGAGCAGAGACAGACCTGTCAACCGCCTGCTCAGCGGGGAGCAACAGATCAATCCCCCGCTGTGCTAGCGGAGTCCGTCCAACGAATATGCCCTGCGTGAAAGGGACCTAAAACCTGACAAGAATCCAAAAGCTCCATCTGCTGATGTAAAAGCAGAACTCCATTTACTAAGATTCTTTATATCATATTTACTAGAATTAAAACAAATACAAATATTTGTAAACATTATATTCGATTAGTTCTGACAGCTCTGACAATCATAAGTACAGAAAGACTGAATTTATACTTTAACAGAATAACCTATTTAAATGATGCCTAAATCATCATTTTTATTGCTTTAAAATGTAATGTTTGCAAAGTAGCTCTGGAAGATTTGCATACTCCTAAAATAAATTACAACTTTGTGTACTCAAAATATCCAGGGATGGCTTTTCTATGCATGTAACAGACATTACCATTCCCCAGATAAAGATGGATAGGATCAAGACTAGAGATAGTGAAGATATAACTGTATAAAGCCTTTTTTTGTTTAAGCGCTTCATGGTCAGAAGTCATTGATGCATAGATGCCCTGACCAAATTTAGCAGCATCAAAATGAACTTGTTATCTTGACAATAATTATACAACTAATTCAGCTAGCTAAATAACGTTTACACCTTTAATGCCCAACCTGTGGCCGAAGGACCGCATTCGGCTCTTTTGCATATGTGCCATATGATGTGTGGACTTCGGACCTCAGCAGTCTGTACTGGAAGCATTGACTAGTGGTAATAGCAGTGATATCTACTAGCTTCATTTAATATGTTCCCAGTTTTGTATTATCTTCTGCAGCATATCTCCAGCCACAAATGTAGCATGTCCAGTCTCTGACCATCATTTTCTCTATTAAGTCTGCAGTCTCTGACAGTCTTTTTGCAATTATTACATATGTGAAATATGGAAAAATACTGCACTACCAAAAAAATTGACAAGCTGCCAACACTACAATTAGACAAATTGTGCAAAGTAAATAAGAAATAAAGCGTGGCGCTAAATATGTACGCAAATGCGTATATAGATAATACAAGTTGTACAAAAATACAAACAGAAAAGTGACGGTGCTGTGTGTATATTCAGGCCAATGACTGGCACCTAATATATAGTGACAAATAAACAATATGAATCACAATATTCATCTAAAAAATTAATCTAAAAACATTCAAATATTATATGTGAGTCCGAAAAAGGAAGAATGGCTTCAAGCTAGAAAGAGTTCATAAGCGGTGACGAGTAGATGTTCTGCATTTAGGAAGGTAAGCCACCATGGAAAAGATTTGCAGTGCCCCTTGGAAAGGACAACCACCAGGGAAAGGATTCACCAACCAGTGTGTAGCCACCACCACATGGAATAGTTGGGTACTCTTACGGATATTTGTGGGCCCTCTGCCAGCAGCAAAGTGCCAAACACGCAAAAGCGTGAATTTTCCAGGAACCAGCATACAGGAGTGCATGGCAGCATGAATCCAACATCCAAAGTGGTTAGGCTTTTATCCTAATTGATATACAGCGGCCACATTAACCCAGATCTTTCTCAGCCAGTCTTCAGGGAAACAGTGGCAGAAGTCTCTATTCCTTTGCCCTACCTATGCTAATCCTCAGGAGCAGATAGAGCAGAATAGTTTTTTTTTTTCAGTACTGTTCTCGTTTCTTGTAATTTCTTTTCTTGCATCTCTTCTGTTTCTTATTTGATGGTGCCGGTGTTCTCCAGACCTGCTCTGGGTCTCAGCTGTGATAATTAGTGATGAACAATTTTCAGCTCCTAGGAAGTCACACTCACTACAATTGGTAATTGTAGTGAGTGTGACTTCCTAGGAGCTGAGAATTGTTCATCACTAATTATCACAGCTGAGACCCAGAGCAGGTCTGGAGAACACCGGCACCATCAAATAAGAAACAGAAGAGATGCAAGAAAAGAAATTACAAGAAACGAGAACAGCACTGAAAAAAAAACCTATTCTGCTCTATCTGCTCCTGAGGATTAGCATAGGTAGGGCAAAGGACTAGAGACTCCTCCTGCCACTGTTTCCCTGCAGACAAGCTGAGAAAAATCTCAGTTAATGTGACCGCTATATATCAATTAGGAAAAAAGCCTAACCACCTTGGATGTTGGATTCATGCTGCAGTGCTTTTGTGCGTTTGGCACTTTGTTGCTGGCAGAAGGCCCACAATATCCAGGAAGAGTACCCAACTATTCCATGTGGTGGTGGCTACACACTGGTTGGCGAATCCTTTCCCTGGTCGTTGTCCTTTCCAAGGGGCACAGCAAATCTTTTCCATGGTGGCTTACCCTCCTAAATGGAACGCCCACTCGTCTACGCTTATGAACTCTTTCTAGCTTGAAGCCATTCTTCCTTTTTTCTGACTCACATATGTTATTTGAATTTTTTTTTATACGTTTTTTAGATGAATATTGTGATTCATTTTGTTTATATGTCACTATATATTAGGTGCCAGTCATTGGCCTGAATATAATCACAGCACCGTCACTTTTCTGTTTGTATTTTTGTACATCTTGTATTATCTATACAGGCAGTCCCCAGGTTATAAACACGATAGGGTCTGAAGGTTTGTTCCTAAGTTGAATCTGTTTGTAAGTCGGAACAGGTACATTTTTTAAGTGTAGCTCCAGCCAAAAAACTATTTTTAAGCTTTTTGGATAGCATAGAGAAGGGTTATCACCCCTGTAACATTTGTTTTGCTGTCTATGCCCCTGTTCAGAAGATTTCATCTCGCCTTCTGTCCCAATGACAATTAGATTTTGAAAATTTTGGGTTGTTGTGGAAACAAGCCTTGGTGATAAAGCATTAGTGGAGGTACCTTTTTCCCATAATAACTTTTACAGGAGTGAATTTCCCTTTCTAGGGGTAGAATTCCTCTCACTTCCTGTTGTCTCCCTCCATTTGTAAGTAGGAATCGTTTGTAAGTCGGATGTTTGTAACTAGGGGACCACCTGTATATGTCACATGTGCCAGTCACTGGCCGTATTATATTTCTTGCTCTGTCACTTTAATTGTTTACACAATTGCATACATATTTAGCACTGCACTTTATTTGTTATACAGTATTCAATTATTACATATATTGAACATTATATGTGGCCCTTTGGTGATGTCAGGGGCCCCAGTTGAGGCCCCCTATAGCCCATAAATTGACAACCACTGGTTTACATTATTTTTTAAGGTATACTTATTACTTGTCCTGCTCATGTTTTTTGTTATAAGGTTTTAAGGTAATATGAATTTAAAAAAATGCAGTTTACATTTAAAGTGGTTGTAAAGGCAGAATGCTTTTTACCTTCCCAGATAGCAAGAATAACGTGCCACAAATTTGTGGCAGTGTTGAATTGTAAGTCTTGTTAACTTGCTGCACATTTTCACTGACAAGTTGTACACTTGCAGAGCATTTGAAAGTTCTAGTTGACAATTTTCCAAATTCAGCCACAGTGACCCCTGTGGTGGGATGACTATTGCACAACATAACTGAACCAGAATTTGCAGCAGACTTGCAGAATGTTTGCAAAGAAAATTGATCTGGTGGAGTCATGCAATTCCTGCAATTGTGCTACAAACTTGTAAAGCCTGGCAAGTCTAGTAAAAGCTTAGCAAGTCTTTTTCAAACCTACAACTCAATTGCTTGCTATCTGGGTTACTTCATTATATGCAGTAGGGTAAAAAAAACCTTCTGAATACAGCTTCCCCCATACTCCACCCCCCCCCCCCCCCCAAATACAAAATACATGCCTGAGCCCGATCTCGATCCAGCGATGTGCATGAAATATAAGGCTCTCTCACTCCTCATTGGTTCAGGTACAGCAGCGGGAGCCATTGTCAATCAGAGCCAGTGATAATGGAGTAGGGGGTGGAACCAAGCACCACCCTGTCTGTCATGTGGACCACACAGAGCAGGGCCGGGAGCAAGCATGCACGTGTGCCCCCCATAGCAAGTGGCTTGCTGTGGGGACTTTCAGCAGGGGGGAGGATCGAGCCTGCACTGTGCAAAGCCTTTGTACAGAGCAGGTAAATATAACACGTTTGTTATTTTAAGAGAAAAAAAAACAAAACTTTACAATCACTTTAACAATTATAAATACATTTTAAACCTTTTTAATTTATGTATTGCATTGTGTCATCTGTTGCCTGCTGGTGCTAGTTGTCACTGTACCTCACTGTGTGCAGGGTACAGGGAAAGCTGAAACTGACAATTTTGTTTGTAAGCAAATCTTTTGCAATCACCATAATTGGCTATCATGGAATACACATGACCAAAAAGCACACTGAGTGCCGGTTCACACGGGGGCGACTTGTCAGGCGACCTAGTCGCCTGACAAGTCGTCTCCCGTTCTGTACAATGGAACCGTTCTAATAGGAGCGACGCAAGTCGCTCCGACTTAGAAAAAGGTTCCTGTACTTCTTTTGGGGCGACTTGAGGCAACTTGCATAGACTTCTATACAGAAGTCGTTTTGCAAGTTGCCGTGGCAGTTGTGTGCAGGTCGCCTCGGTGAGGCGACCTGCAAGTCGTGCCGCCCCTAGTGTGAACCGAGCCTAATTGGTCCTGACTTATAGCTATCAGTAACAATGTCTAAGAAACAGGAATGCTCACAGGTGCGTTCCTCTAGTTCAACAATAGGATATGGATTAGCATTCTTTCTGCACAGTCACCATGCCCAAGATCATTAGTTCGCAGATTGCACACAGTCATAAAATGTAAATTACATAATTTTCATAAAATAGTCTGTGTTGAGAAACTCATAAGATCAGCCATGCATGATTATGAAATTGCCCCAGAAATGTATTAGAATGGAACACATTTAAAGGGTATTCCCAAAATGGAAATCCCAAAGCATTATGAGTCAGCATAGCAAATGAAACTTGCTTTGCAGCTTCCTTCCCTGTCCAAGGCAAAACCTGGAATCCTTTTTTTCTTTTAGTTAGTGAAAAAAAGAGAGAAGAGAACAAGAGGGAGAAAAAGTGAGCAAGGGGGAGTAAAAAGAATGACATTATGGGGTAAAGTTTAAAATGAAGAACAGCTATGCTGACAGCAATATGGAGGCAACTGCTGCTGACATAATCTTTCTTTCAATCTCTGTTACGGCTTGTGCAGCCCTTACCATCCCTCTGAAAAGTGATCTGCAGTGGGTCACTGTTCAGAGGTGTTTTACTGGCAATTTGGAGGTGATATTTTGCCTCTTCACTGCCTGATTTGACCCTGTAAACTGCCACAACACTGCACCACAATTGCATGCATTGCACAGAGTTGTGGGGCCATTGGAGCACAGCCACATAGACTTTCATGGATTATATTCAACATCAGTAAGGTGCACAAAGTGTGACATCCTATTTCATTTTTGCTGCTGCCGTGAAGTACAGCATTGCAGTCTCATGTGTACAGCACCGAGCAACTGTATATTAATGTCTAGGTGGGCAGTAAAGTTGCGGCTCAACGACTTGGTACATGAAATTAAGTCTAACTAAGCCTTTCTTTCTCCCCTCACTTTCTCTCATCCTCCTGTCCAAATCACACAAAAATTGAATATGTATATGTGTAGAATTTGTGCCCACGGCACTACCTACCTGGAGTTTGCATGTTCTCCCTGTGCCTACGTGGGATTCCTCTGGGTACTCCGGTTTCCTCCCACACTCCAAAGACATGCTGGTAGGTTAATTGGTGCCTATCCAAATTGGCCTTAATATGTGTATGTACAGTAAATCACAAAAGTGAGTACACCCCTCACATTTTTGTAAATATTTTACTATACCTTTTCATGTGACAACACTGAAGAAATGACACTTTGCTACAATGTAAAGTAGTGAGTGTACAGCTTGTATAACAGTGTAAATTTGCTGTCCCCTCAAAATAACTCAACACACAGCCATTAATGTCTAAACCACTGGCAACAAAAGTGATTACACCCCTAAGTGAAAATGTCCAAACTGGGCCCAATTAGACATTTTCCCCTGGTGAGGCTGACTGAAATCAATTGCACTCTGTCTAATTGGAATCAGCTCGTGGTCAGCATGACACATCGCGGCGCTTGACCAATTGCAACCCCAATTGTCATTAGCCCGCACCCCAGACATCCATAGTGATGCTGTGGTGGTGGCGGGATTATACATTACAGGACAAAATGCAGAGGTATGTGATTAGTAAACATTGTCTTTACTTTTTCAAATTTAAATATACTTTCTTTCATCTGTTTCACCCTATTCAGTATACCTAGGCTAGGGGTGAAACTTTTTGATAACAACCTATACCTCGTTTATACACTTACTAACCTGCATCTCAGCAATGAACTATGTGTGCTTTTACCCTTATACCCTCTTCCCGTTTTTTCTCTTGTATATATACTGATAAACATATACAGCACTCTACTGCAGTACCCATCCAGACTCTATCGATTGTTGGTCAGAATTTTGGCAGGAGCTTGAATCCATATGCCTAGGGTCCTTGTAGTTGGGACAGGTGCCACCTTTTTCTCTCTCCCGTCCCTCTGTGCACGCCCCCCCCCCCCCACTCGGTTACCATCTGGGGTCCACCACGGTTTTGCGCTCAATCTATGGGAATACAGCCTTTGGCTCCCTGGTTGGTTTTATCAGTGATTCGCTCATCCTTGTAAGTATAGTCTCTTTTCTGTCATTTTTTACCAAACGTGTTTAGATATGCATATTCCTTTTGATTGTTTTTCTTGTTTAACCATTATTGACAAATTGATATACTAGTTCATTATTTTACTAATGTATTATTATTCTTATATTATAGCATACTCATGACTCTCAAAAAAAATTACAAATGCCTCCAAAGAAGGACTACAAGGTCCGAAACATGTTAGGCGTCATTTGCAGTATGCGTTCTTGCTAGCCCAATATTGTCTACAGGGCATCTGAGCTTCAAACCAATGTAACTTTGAGTATATTGCCATTTGCTATATATACATGTTATATGTAATATGTCATTTCTACTCCTTTGCTTATGCATTTTTATTGTATGTTTATTATAATAAAATGTATTATTTTTTCTACTACATTACCTGGTCTGTCTATAAAATCCGGAGGGGTATTACCGTGCCTTGGGCACTAGGTTTTCCTTTTTTGGTTGAGTTGTTTTGAGAGGACAGCTATTTTACACTGTTATACAAGCTGTACACTCACTACTTTACATTGTTACAAAGTGTAATTTCTTCAGTGTTGTCACATGAAAAGATATAATAAAATATTTACAAAAATGTGAGGGGTGTACTCACTTTTGTGAGATACTGTATGAATGTGAGTTAGGGACCGTAGATTGTAAGCTCCTTGAGGGCAGGGACTGGTGTGTGTACAGGACCTGTAATAAATAAATACATAAATAACTTTTGAGCAGCAATTTGAAAAACTGCGTAGAGAAAGTAGACTATTAACATGAAAATATAGACAAAAGTAATTTATAACACATCATATAATGTACATTGAGACTAAACTAGAAATATATGAAATGCCTATACCTTTTAAGCATTATACATTCCCAAACAAAAGTGTTGTTTTGCTATTAAAATGGCAATTGTTTGATGGGACTTGCTTTGATACACAGTTGCTAATATGTCACATGACCACTTTTATTATATGAATTACAGCTTTATGAAACACAGTCAAATAAGGATTCCCAGCATGGCACTCATGTCCCTAGCCTGAGGAGTTTGTTTTGATCAGTGGGAAGCTTTGAAGTGGCATAAACAAATGCAGAAGCAGAGGACACATCAGGAAAGTACATCAAAAATAGGAACAAACTTTACATAATCCCATATGGCCTAGCGCAAACTAAGTTGCGCTTGAGAGGAGCGTGCCAGAATGTAAGAGACTTGTCAATACAGCTGCTCTGATGGTAACTGGGAGGTGAAACTAGGGATTTCCTATATGATTTTAGTAAGTATTACGTGTGTTTCTTAACTAGACAAGAGGGACTGTTCTTGTTGGTTCTCTGAAGCTTTGTGTCCAATTAGTTCTCATCTAAACGAGTTTAGTGACTGCCAGCTGTGCCTCATTGTTGTCAGTGTATTAGTCATTGTGTTTGTATGGATATTTGTTTATTATTATCTACTCATTTAAATGACTGCATCTTAATAACTGCATCCTATCCAAGAGTATTTTATAGCCTTGATGTATTACTATTTCTATTTTTATTATTGTTTGTATTAAAAAGCACAATATAATACTAAAAGGGTATTGTCCATATAAGCTCCAGGACTATATAGACAAAGAAGGAACTGGCCTATGGGCCCCATGTTGTTTAAGGGCCTCGTGACAATGGACCAAAATAATATTAATTTGATCTTGAAAGAAAATTACAATGAAACTTTCTTAAACTGTTTACAAAAAAGATAGAAAAAAAAACGAATAAATTCAAAGAAACAAAAACTTCATATTAACCACTTAGCGACCGCCCTATAGCAGTTTTACTGCTACAGGGTGGCAGCTGTGCGCAGTATTACATATATATACAGGACCTCACAAAAGTGAGTACACCCCTCACATTTTTGTAAATATTTTATTATATCTTTTCATGTGACAACACTGAAGAATTTACACTTTGCTACAATGTAAAGTAGTGAGTGTACAGCTTGTATAACAGTGTCAATTTGCTGTCCCTTCAAAATAACTCAACACACAGCCATTAATGTCTAAATCGCTGGCAACAAAATTGAGTACACCCCTAAGTGAAAATGTCCAGATTGGGGCCAAAGTGTCAATATTTTGTGTGGCCACCATTATTTTCCAGCACTGCCTTAACCCTCCTGGGCATGGAGTTCACCAGAGCGTCACAGGTTGCCACTGGAGTCCTCTTCCATTCCTCCATGATGACATCACTGAGCTGGTGGATGTTAGAGACAGGGCCGTCTTTAAGGCAGGGCAAAAGGGGCAGCTGCCCTGGGCCCTGTCATTGCTGTAGGGCCCAAAGCAGCTACCTCATACTTGCCAACTATCCTGGTTTAAATTCCCTTGTCCCTTGAGGTTTTAGTGCCCTGATGTGTCCCGATATCTCAGTGTGAAGTGTTGCTACTAATGCTGTCAAGCTCTGCCTTATTGTTGTGTACAGATGACTCACCTGCAGACCCTGTGTTTACTTGTAAATAACTGGCATTGATATGTATATATCGGCGGCATTCATATGTAAAAAGCTGCGGACCTGCGGCATTCATATGTAAATAGAGGTGGCATACATATGTATATCTTCTCATTACATTGGGGCTTGTAAAATGCTTTTATTCACACTAGTGGCCAGTGTGAAGGTCCCCCTTACATTAGTGGTCAGTGTAAATCCCTCCTTACATTGGTGTTTACCGTGAATGCTTCTATTACATAAGTGGTCAGTGTAAACCCTATTACATTGGTGGCCAGTGTTGAAACTCCTCTTTATATTGGTAGTCGGTAAAAAAATCAGTATTGCCATTGTTCACAAACTCCCCTCCCTCCCAGCACTGGCACTGATCCCAGGAGTACTAGTTCCCTAGGAGTTTTCTGTCTATTGATGGGTCCTCTCACCACCCCAGTCCACGGTGTGCTGGCAGGTGGAAAGCGAAATTGCATGGAGGGGGCCCCAAGAAAATGTTTGCCCAGGATCCAATCAATGTTAAAGACGGCCCTGGTTAGAGACCTTGCGCTCCTCCACCTTACGTTTGAGGATGCCCCACCGATGCTCAATAGCGTTTAGGTCTGGAGACATGCTTGGCCAGTCCATCACCCTCATCTTCTTTACCAAAGCAGTGGTCGTCTTGGGGTTGTTATCATGTTGGAATACTGCAATGCGGCCCAGTTTGTGAATGGAGGGGATCATGCTCTGTTTGAGTATGTCACAGAACATGTTGGCATTCATGGTTCCCTCAATGAACTGTAGCTCCCCAGTGCCGGCAGCACTCATGCAGCCCCAGACCATGACACTGCCACCAACATGCTTGACTGTAGGCAAGACACACTTGTCTTTGTACTCCTCATCTGGTTGCCACCACATGCGCCTAACACCATCTGAACTAAATAAGTTTATCTTGGTCTCATCAGACCACAGGACATGGTTCTAGTAATCAATGTCCTTAGTCTGCTTGTCTTCAGCAAACTGTTTGCAGGCTTTCTTGTGCATCATCTTTAGAAGAGACTTACTTCTGGGACAACAGCCATGCAGACCAATTTGTTGCAGTGTGCGGCGTA
Organism: Aquarana catesbeiana; assembly: GCF_042186555.1. NCBI lineage: Eukaryota > Metazoa > Chordata > Amphibia > Anura > Ranidae > Aquarana > Aquarana catesbeiana. The sequence goes on from NC_133325.1 coordinate 384,193,805, forward strand.
TGGTCTGAGCACTGACAGGCTGACCCCCACCTCTTCAACCTCTGCAGCAATGCTGGCAGCACTCATACATCTGTTTCCTGAAGTCAACCTCTGGATAGGACGCTGAGCACGTGCAATCAACTTCTTTGGTCGACCATGGCGAGGCCTGTTCTGAGTGGAACCTGCCCTGGTAAACCACTGTATGGTCTTGGCCACTGTGCTGCATCCCAGTTTCAGGATCTTGGCAATCTTCTTATAGCCTAGGCCATCTTTGTGTAGAGCAACAATTCTTTTTTTCAGATTTTTTTTTCACTTAGGGGTGTACTCACTTTTTTGCCAGTTATTCTGAGGGGACAGCAAATTCACATTGTTATACAATCTGTACACTCACTACTTTACATTGTACCAAGTGTAATTTCTTCAGTGTTGTCACATGAAAATTATAATAAAATATTTACAAAAATGTGGGGGGTGTACTCCCTTTTGTGAGATACTGTGTATACATGATCCTGCAGTTCCGGGTATGGGGCGTAAATGCATGCCGCCAGTGGTTCACTTCCACTGTGATTGTACACAGCGGGAGCTTTTCGGCAGGCACCGTGGACCTAATGTCTGTCTGCACCAGCCGATCATCAGCCAGAGACAGAATGTAAATAAGGTGGGAAGGCATGGATCCTGTGTCTCTGCAAAGCAGGGACTAGGATCCATGTTTTTCCCTAGTATAAGCACCTCTCACAGTTTAGTAAAACACAGTCTAGGCACACAGTTAACCCTTTGATCGCCCCTGATGTTAACCCCTTCCCAGCCAGTGTCATTAGTACAGTGATAGTGAATATTTTTAGCACTGATCACTGTATTAGTGTCACCAAAAAGTGTCAAAAGTGTTAGTGTCCGAATGCAATATTATATATATTGCAATATTGCAGTCCCGCTATAAGTCACTGATCGCCGCCATTACTAGTAAAAAAATAAATAAAAATATCCTTTTGCGCAAACCAATCGATATCCCATGGTTTGTAGGCACTATAACTTTTGTGCAAACCAATATATATATATATTCTTGTTGATATTTTTTTTACCAAAAATATGTAGCAGAATACATATTGTCCTAAATTTATGAAGAAATTTTTTTTTTTTTCAGTTTTTTATCGGATATGTTTTATAACAGAAAGTTAAAAAAAATTGTTTTTTTTCTAAACTGTTGGTCTTTTTTTGTTAATAGCGCAAAAAATAAAAACCGCAGGGGTGATCAAATACCACCAAAAGAAAGCTCTATTTGTGGGGAAAAAAGGCATAAACTTTATTTGGGTACAGTGTCACATGACCGGGCAATTGTCTATTAAAAAATGACCTGGTCATGAAGGGGGGTAAATATTCTGGAGGTCAAGTGGTTGACGACTATAGAGAAAATATTGTAATAATGTAATGTACCCAATAACAGTTTAAAGTGGAACTAAGTCATCCTACCCTTTTCAGCCAAGTAAGCTGCCATTTTGGCAGTGGGGTACCAATGGGGGGGGCGGTCCACCCCAGGTACCACACATTGAGTGGGGTGCAGACCGTGCAGTAAATTCATTTTTATATTTTGTCATTAGCAGTCCCCATGGAGTGGGCTGGCAGCTCTGCTCCTTCTCTCAGTGCAGCCGAGCGATGTGCAGGGAGGGAGGCAGGCAAAGGCAGACAGTCAGGAGAGGACTCAAGCCTGCTATAAAGTGGTATGGGGAGAAGCTCTATGGTGCTCCGCATCTCCTTTTACACCTCCGGCCAGCAGTACATACTTTACAGTGGAGGGGGGGTTGTCTGACCGGGACAGGCACTGGCTTGTGTGAGTTGCTCGGCCACTATAGCAGGCATCACAGAGCTGCTAATCGTTAGTGCAGCAGTGCAGTTTTGTGTGTGTGGGGGGGGAGGAGGGGGGTTGCAGAGATGTTCAGCGGAGTACATGTGCTGGGGGGGTGCAGAAACTTATGGAGACTTACTGAAGGATACAGATGTATACAGATTAGTGCTGGGGGTGCAGATGCAGGCTGGGGGGGTGCAGAGGCCTCCTGGAGGTAACAAAGCCATGCAGGGGAGCAGGGCCGCTGATAGAAATCATGGGGCCTACAGCCTACCTGATGGGGCCCCCTTCAGCCCCACCCCTGGTCTCTCCTTCAGATCCACCCCTGGCTCCTCCCTAAACCCCGACTTGAAATAAAGCGCAGGTTTAATCTTCAAGTGATATTTATCACTGCAGACAGTGCCACCCATGCCGCCAATGTCATAATGTGCTGCAGACAGTGCCACCCTTGTCACCAATGGCATAATGCCATTGGCGGCATGGGTGGCACTGTCTCTGCAGGCAGCACATGCGTTATGATATTGGCAACATTGGGGGCACTGTCTGCAGCACATTATGGTATGGGTGGCACTGTCTGCAGTACATTATGGCATTAGCGGCATGGGTGGCACTGTCTGCAGTACATTATGGCATTGGCGGCATGGGTGGCACTGTCTCTGCAGGCAGCACATGCGTTATGATATTGGCAACATGGCTGGCACTGTCTGCAGCACATTATGGCATTG